>NW_028324180.1:4455000-5078143 GCF_054372755.1 Phalangium opilio | reverse complement strand
AGTAAAACGACGTAAGTCCTAGAATGACTTTCTTTATTACTTAACCCAAGCAAAAAAGTCTTAAGTTCCACAGATTAAAGGTAAACCACGTAATTCGGAGCAGGTACTTAAAACTATTAAAAACAATACTTAAACTTTTTTTTTCTTAATGAAAAAAATTGGCGCCCACTTTAAAAATGGGGCTTTCATTTAAGACCGTTTTCAAATCTATCAAACGTATAGTTATTTTTGTAAGGGTAGTTACAAAATGGGTAAGTTTGGAAAATTTACCATGTTATTTCTATGGAGACTCTCTAGTTTTTCGCCAAAATCTGTGATTAATTTTATGGTAATGAAAACCACCCTTAGCAACTTTATGCTTTATAAAATAAACTATTAGGTGGATCATCTTGAAATTTTTACCACATATTAAGGGCGCGTATTTTAGTTCAGTAGAATAATTTCGAAACAATAAACTTAATACGAAAAAAGTTAAAACCAATCCAAAAGCCTTCCTTATACATTAGAGCCGTCATCAGGCCTTATCTAAGGGAGCTACCGCTCACTTAGAATTACCGTCTCTAATTCTTCGTAATTAAGTTGGGCTGTTCCTAACGATTTTTTGAGACAGCTTTTAACTGTTCCCACTTGTCTCTCGAAAAAAACCTCCTCTCCAAGGAGCTCGCTCGATGTTAAATTTCCAAGTGAATCTTCTTCCATAAATTCTCTAATTCGGTGGAAGTTTTCTTAAATGTCTTCGCGTTATCTGAGAAGATGATGCTGCAAAGACCTCTTCTTGCTATAAATCTCTTCAGACTAAGGATGAACTTAGCGGCGCTTAGATCTGTGACCAGTTCGAGGTGGATGGCGTGTTTTACGGCACAGGTGAACAGTGCAACGTATACCTTCATTTTGTTTAAGTTGCCGGTTTCGCCTTTGACGATCAAAGGACCCATAAAATCTACACCAGTCACCTGGAAGCTCGCTGCCTCCACTATTCTTTCTCGTGGTAATGGAGCCATTACTTGATTGGCTGGCATTGTCTTGAGTTTTCGACAGATCAAACATTTTGATATTAAAGATTTTACTAGTTGTCTTCCTTTTGAAATCCAATATTTCTCTCGTATTTTCGTTAAAGTAGAAGCGACACCCAAGTGAAATACCTTTTCGTGGCAATGATAAACTTGTAGTTTGCTGAAATGGTGACTTTCCGCAAGGATGGATGCTGTTTAGAGTAACTAAATTCCGATTCTTGTAGTCTTCCACCGACTCGCAGTAAGTTATCTTGATCGAGAAATGGAGATAAATTTTTGATTTTGGAATCTTCTTCTAGTGGTGAGTTTGATTCTATGGCTGCTATTTCCTCGCTATAAATAGAGTTTTGAGTAGCTCTGACCCAATATATTTCCGCTTTCTTGATCTCTTCAGCTGTTAATGGTCCATGAACTCTACTACTGTTGTGTCGTCTGTTACTTATCCATCTCATGACCCATGCTGTTACTCGTACAGGATACATAAGATAACTGTATTTAGTAAAATCCATTATCGGTTCCTTTTGGATTCGTACGTGAAGAGTGTTCTGTAAAGCGCGGTGTGGTCTAAGCTCCTCTTCTACTTCGCTTAGCGCTTGTTTCCTAGTTGTTGGCTTAGAGTTTTTAGGCCAATCTCTTTCCGGTTTTTTGAGGAATGCCGGACCTGTCCACCATTTTTCGTTGTCAATCAGTTGTGACATTCTGATACCTCTTGTAAGAGGGTCGGCAGGGTTTTCTTTACCACGAATGAAGGACCATGCATGGGGATCGCTTAATGTGTGTATTTCTCCAAGTCGATTTGCTATGAATGGTTTCCAGTCAGTGGCTGGGCCTTTAATCCAGTGGTAAGTTGCCATTGAGTCTGTCCAGAAGTGGTAAGATGGCTCTTCATCCGCGAAGTACTGTGCAAGTTTCTTGGTAAGTCTGGCTCCTACTAGAGCTCCTAGTAGTTCCAAACGAGGGATGGTGAAGGACTTCATGGGTGTAACTCTGGTCTTGGATGCGACTAAACTGACGTCGATGGATTCTTCAGATTCGATTCTAACGTATACTACTGCTCCATATGCTTGTTCACTGGCGTTGCAAAAGCAGTTCAGCCGCGTGGAGACTGGACCTGTTTTTCGATCAGTGTTGTAGCATCTCGGGATTGACAGTTGGCTAAGCTCCTTTAATTCCGAACACCATTCATTCCACTTCATTAGGATATCTGGTGTTACTTCTTCATCCCATTTTGTTCCTTTCAACCAGAGTTGTTGGTATAAACACTTCACTCTTATGGTGAAGGGGGACAAAAACCCAATCGGGTCGAATATACGCGAAGACGCTTGTAGTATATAGCGTTTCGTGTTGGTTCTTGTCAATAAGAATTCTAGAAGGGAATCTACTTCAAACTTGAATTCGTCTGTATCCGGTAGCCAGGTAATTCCTAGGACTTTCAACGGTCCTGGAGCTATTTGGGAGCCCATGTTGACTTTATCAAGGATTTTGTCAGGGAATACTTCGGTCCAACGTTGGCGGAGATCTTCAGAATTAGTTTTCCATTTGCAGAGTGGTATTTTGGCTTCTCGTAAAACTCTTTCTGCATTTGTTGAAAGTGAAAACGCTTTATCGACGTCGTTTGCTCCTCCTAATAAGTCATCAACGCATAGTGATTCATTTAGTAGCTTGCACGCTTCAGGGTACTCCTTTTCGCAGGTCTTGAGATGAGCTTTTATCGTGGCGGCTAGTAGGAAGGGACTTGAAGTCACTCCAAATAAGACACGAGTCATTCTATAGACGATAATCTTGATTTCTTCTTTAGTATTCGAGTTTCCCTCGAACCATAATCATCTTGTAACATCTCTGTCTTTTGGTGACAAGCTTATTTGTAGGAAGGCTTTTTCGATGTCTGCCATGAAGGCTATTAAGTACTTCCTGAAGTTTACCAAAATTCCTAATATTTCGAGATTGAGGTTTTTCCAGCGTGGAGGCATTCGTTTAAAGATGGAGCCTTCTTTTCGTGGGCAGATCCATCAAAAACGACTCTAAGTTTGGTCGATCTCTTTTCAATCGTTCTAGACCTCTGTGGGGTAGGTTAAAGATTTCTCCTGGTGTCCCAAAGTTGTTGTCTTCAACTTTCTCGATAATTTGGAGCTCGAGATAATTGTCTATGACAGCTTGATATCGTTCTAATAAGGATGGATTTTCCTCGAATTGTCTCATCAAGTTGAAAAGTCGTTTTTTCGCTCCCATGTAGTTATCTGGTAAGTAACTATGATTCTGTCTCCAAGGAAGTTGGACTTCATATCTACCGTCTTTGGTCTTCAGAGTGGATTCAAATAATTCCATCGCCTCTTGTTCCGCTGGACTATCTTGTTTTGGATCGTCAACAATACCCATCGATTCTAAATCCCAAAAGGTCTTCAGTGTCTTGGTGATCATGTCAGTTTCTGCTAATTCTTGAACCATGACCTTCATAACCTTTACCGTTGAGACGTTGACATTGAAGTTCGTAGCGGGTAACGGCCCGTTGATTGTCCATCCGAATATGGTATCTACGGCACAGAGCGTGTCTGTTAAACGTACCACTGGCCCTTTGACAATTTTCCAATAGAAGTCACTAGCAAAGTAGAATAGTTAGTTCATTCGAGACCTCGGGGTATTCTAATGGGTTGTCAGCCATTCTTAGTCCCTTGGCTTGCATTTTCTGAATAATGTCTTCGTTGGGAACTTCTAATAATGAGCTACTTATGTTCGGAGTTTCCAAAGCTTCGCAAGTGATTTCTTCACTTCCGTCGGTGTTCTTTAACGTCAGTAGAACTACGTTCCTTTTTTCTATTTTAGGTTTCTGTCCTTCAAAATAGTCTATTTCCACGACGGTGGTCCCAATTATTGGTAGTTTGAGAGCTTTGGATAGTTTCTGAGAAACAAACGTTCTTTGCACGCCATTGTCCAATAGACAACGAGCTACTGATGTGTTTTCTTGAGCCATGACATTGACGCATGCTGTTTGTAAATAAACATTTTTGTCAAGTTTAACGATAGTAGACATCATGGTTGTTGCTTTATTTCCGGTACTCTTTTCCTCCTTGTTTTTAGAGTTATCTTCACCCATTGGTTCTGGGTATTTGGTAGGACAAACGACTTGGTCATGATGTTTAAAAATAATAATATAATAACAATATTTGTTGAAAATAATTTAACGCGATGAATTATTTTTTTGTCGCGTTGAATTTCATTTCTAACGCGTTAAGATCGCCAATCGTGCCACATGCTACACAAATTAACGCGACAAAATTTTCATTTTGTCGTGTTGATTCTTATTTTGACGCGACGATAATTTCGACCAATGATATACTAGATTTTATGTCGTGAAACTGGTAATGGACCCATTATGTTAGTGATGATTACTAAACAACTCCATTTGGTCAAATGTTTTTTACCTCTCCGAGTGACGATGACGTCACGGAGAGGTTTTACACTGGACGTGTCTGTGTGTGTGTCTGTCTGTCTGTCTGGGGGTGTGTCTGTCTGTCACCGCGTTCGCAGTTGGCAAGTCGGAGCAAACGTGTTCGCAATTTCCGGACCGCGTTCGCAGTACACAGAAATTCCGAAAAGCTTTATCCATCTTATTTAACGCCAATCATTGACTAGTCGTTACGCCTTCATCTTCCGCCGATTCTTTCACTCAACACCCTCAGTATTTATTGGCTTCTAACAACAACACCATGCGCTAGTCTTTCGTGTATCCCACATACACACCAATCTATCCTTACTGGCTTCTAACAACCACCATCTCCTGGTCTTCCGTCTATACCACATAGACACCAATCTGCAACATTGGCTTCTAACACCACCATCTACTGGTCTTTCGTCTATACCACATAGATACCAATCTGTAACATTGGCTTCTACTCCATCATCGTCGTTAGGCTTAAGATGTACGCGGCGAGCGGCTATAGTTACGAGAAACGTCTAGCCTCCCTAACGTGGGATAGAGAATATAGACCACCGTATACGGACAAGATTGTCCGTATACGGTGGTACTTAGTGTAGCTGGGAGGAGGGGGTTCGTTTCTTCCCCCATTTTTCTATCTATCTCTTGCCTCTCGCTCTAGATGGTACCCTGCCAGAGGGAGGAAATATGGTTGGGGGGGGGGGTTGACGACACTTATCACGTGGTGTTGTTGGCGGGAAATTTGAATTTATTTTTCTCGTGTATTGGTATGAGGTCACGTGACTTGGTGACGGCGCTCACTGTCCATAGTGGTATTATTTTGGTGTATCTTTAGGATATTGTATACATTTAGTGGATGATTTATTGGTATTCAGTAGGCCCTTTCTACACCATCCTGTAATGCTATTCTCTGTATGATTTTTAGGTATCTCCATGTATGCTTATGTTATACTAAAGAACTGGTTTTAATTAGAATATGGTTTACGTACTTTATTAAAAATTAAGCTACGGCTCGGTTCTAGGTGTACTCATGTTTTGTATTGTTATTATTAGGTGTATCTTTAGGATAGTGTGTACATTTATGGTATGATTTAGTGGTAATTCTATGGGTTCAGTAGGCTCTTTCTACACCCACCCTTCTTGTAATGTTGTATGATTTTGATGTCTCTCCATGTATGCTTATGTTATACTAAAGAACTAGTTTTAAGTGGGATATGGTTTACATTGAAATAAGCTTCAACTAACCCTATGATGCGGTTCTAGGTGTACTCCTTTTGTGTATTGGTTATCAAGTTACAGGGTTAGAACAATAGTACATTTTAGTATCAAAAAAGGGGAATTACTACAGTTTTTACACAACTTGGTAGCAGATAATTAGTTAAGTTGAAGCAATACTGCTAAAACATCTTAAATAAAATTTGATTCACATTAGTTTTAATACGAATTTATAGAATAAGTACGATTACTTGAATTAAAATGCGAAATATTACTAAAAAAATAATCAGAAAATACGAATTACATAGAATACATGGCAAATAAGCACAATACTAGTTATTAAATTAAAAATCCTCATAGGATTGACTGAAAAATATATATTTTCCTACGCGCTAAAATATCGATATACAATTAAAATGCGCAATCATTACTAAAGAACATCATTAGAAAATACGAATTACAATGGCTTTGATAACAAACAAATTCACTAAAATGCGAAATTAATACTACTTCAAAAAAAGATGATTTAGCACATAGGCATTTACCATCATAGAAAATAGAACAATATTACTGCATGCGAGATTATTAAATACATATATACCCATGTACCTTCATAGAAAATATAGAAATACTACCTTTTAATATGATTTAAAAGCTACAATGGTTATTATACGATTTTAGTACAAATATTAGGCTAGTTATTAAACTAAAAATATATTTTTCTGACGCGCTATACACGCTAAAATACTGATATACGATTACGGATAAAAATATGGAAATATTACTAAAAACGTTACTGTAATTATCATCAAAAAATGAAAATTACACTTATACAAAACAATTCAATACTAATTTTTAAACTAAAGTGCTAATATATACTAATTAAAAAAAGCTTACTAAATGCAAAAATATTATTAAAATCACTGCGTATTCGTTAAAATATTGTTACATGCTAATAGTTGAAATACAAAAATATTACCAAAAATTATACTTTAAATATTAATTAAAAGACTGATTCAGGTATCGAAATATAAAACCAACACATGTGTTAAATGTCAAAGATTCTAGTTAATATAACCGTATGGGGCAGTTTTATAGTCAGATATTATTCTAACTTTATCCACTACAACCTGATATGTTTTGGTCTGGTTGATCGTGATCAGAGTATGATCTGGAAGACGTCTGATTTGAGGGCCAATAGGGACTTGAACCGAGTTCATTAGAGGTTCACCTTCATTGTTAACTCCTAGTAGATTCTTCATTGTTTCAAAATTTATATAATTTTCAGTAGAGGCGTTTAAATAAAATCCTTTAACTTTGATAATGTTAGTTTTTTTGCCGGTTTTAGGGTCTAGAATGTCCATAGAAAAGTTCTTCGGTCCAGCACTCCCCCATTCGCAAATATACGCATCTGGTCCATAGGGTTCTAGTTAATTTTTTAGTTCCCCTAAATAATCGCCTGTGGGTAGCAAATGAGCGCCGTCTGGGGAGAGGTACACTAAACTATCCGTGTCATAATAAAAACAAAGCTCTCCGACCTTTTCAAGATGTTTTAGTAAATGTAATCGGGCCATAGCTGTTGTGAAACAAGCGATAACTACGTTTGTGTGTTTGTGCACAATCTCGTTTTCTAGAATGTGTTCGTACTTTACTTGTACGGTGTTTTCGTTGATTGTAAGTAAACTTTTAACCTCCAACTCTGGATTTAATATTAATCCGTACAATTTGTTGGCATCTTTGATTAATACGGTAGAGGTGTGTCTGGTTTTCTGGCCAAATTTACCCCAAAAAGAGTTGAGCATAAGTTTGCTAAGACATCTGAGACCTTCATTTTTCTCTACTTTAGTGATATTCAGTTCTACACCCTCTTCGTCTTTGAAACTTTTGACATAGTTCTCCTTATCTTCTTGATTCTGGCAATCTGCTGGAAAGCCGCTAGCTAGGGTTTTGTACTCTAAAAAGGTATTAACATAATCTTTAAACAGTCCTCCCTGTTTTGTTTTGGGATCGTACTGTGTCACTTTGTATGACCAAGCCTCGTACATTCGTGTGATTGTGTAACCATTCTCTACTGCATGACGTAAGTCGTCGACTACCCATGTACCTCTCAATTCTCTTTTTTCAGGAGTATGTCCGCAATCACCTTGAAACTGGGTTTTACAACAGGTGTAGCATAATGGAAATATTAATTTTCCATTAATACGAGCGGGCAGAACGGGATGAATTAGGTTTTGGGCCGGTAATACGTCGCATTTATGAAGACCATAAACGAAAATATGTCTGGAAAGTTGTCTAATATGATTTGAGGATGTCCTATAGGTATCTTGGAGGTTTTGTTAATGAAAGGGTATAAACTTGTGAAATCGACGTAATGAATGCGCTCTGATCCTGCTGTTTTATGGTATAGTTTTGTAGCGCAACATCTTCCTCCGAAGAATGCATCACGGGGATCTAATCTTGTTACTATTTGAGGTTTATTTACTTTTTCCTTCTGCCATTCACACTCCCATTTGACATTTACTTTATAGTTGAGTGATTCTAGCTTGGTCAACACGTTCATGCTACTAACATATCTAGAATTCAAAGTTTGCGCGGGGTCTCAGTGCAAAGGCTTGTTTCTGTTTAACGGAAAGTGTATTTTACACCCATGATAGAAACACCCCCAATACTCAAATATTTCCTGGTTGATTTCACAAAATCCGTCTAGGATTCTGGTTTCTTTCCCTCTAAAGGAGGATTCGATACATATGTTTCGTTTGTGCGCGGTCCACTCAAGCCACTCTATAGCCCCTGTTGACTGATTTTCACTAAGTCTATAATAATTTGCCGGTATGATACCTATAGTATTGAGTTTATGATAATTTCGGCGAAACACGTGAGAGAACACGCCAGGAAGAGTAATTGCGCCGCAATTAAATGGATCAACGTCTGTTGCTTTAAGCAGTAGTGTACGAAACGTTATACATCCTAGGAATAGTAAAATTGTGTCGTTCTCACAATAATAATTGAGTTCCTTCACAAAGTCGAAACCTTTACCTTTACTATCTTCGGAGCTATGCCATTTTAAGAAGGCATCTAAATTTTTCCTTGTAAAATACTGACAACCATAAGCTTCGATAGGGGGCAGATTAGTTTCTATAACATAGTTGGTTTCATTGTCTCTATTTACATCTCAATTATGCTCTATTACATTGAATAAAAAATGTGGAGAATACCCTTTGGCTGCGTCGGGTATACCAAAAGTAGCGGGAAACTTTGCTAAAGCTACAGGGATGAAATTATAAGAATCCAGAAATAACAAGTTAAACAATTTCATTTCTAAAATTCGAGTTCCGTTAATTTTCAAAGACGGAACGAATTTTTCATCTCTATTTATGATTTCTCGAATTAATAACTGATTATCATAATTACTACCAAAATGTGACAGTATGATGACGTTCTTAACGGCATGCAATTGCATTAAATAATCTAAAAATAAAGCTATAGGATTACCGCCTGAAAATTGTTGTTTACGCTTACCAAACTGACTACACATAATAGAGTTAAAATTTAGGGACGTTTCATCTATACAATGCTCACAGACGGTTATGCTGACTAACAGGATAGCCTGGTGTTCGTAGGCTCCTAACTTTTCCTGACATACCTTCGTTTGCACGCATTCTTTATCAAAGAAAATTAACATAAGGTTTGGCTGATTAGGTTTAGGTTTCTTAACGGATGACACTTTCAGAGGTTTGTCTGTGATAACCTGGATATAACACAAGTGATTGCTCGGCTGATATTTCTTACAGACCTGACAATATATCTCCAAAAACGTATGCATCTCAGTTCTTCGGGAAAAAATCAATAATTTTTAAACAGTCTTTACAGTGAAAAAGACGTTCACAGAGGGACTTTTTATTGCTGGAAGATGCTGAGTGGCTTTGATAGCAGTCATCGCCTAAGAATTTTCGTAAACATGACCCACAAGTTATCGGGGGGCCTTGGCAGATAATGGCTCTCATGCAACTAAAACAAAAGTCATTACATTTATGCGATCGTATTCGCCAATAGGGTACGAGACATTTTTCACAGAATCGGTCGTGATTGAAAAGTGGCCTTAATTTCGTAATAACGTTATAATGGTTATTTTCATTCAATAAAAAGAGGCGGGGCCTAGTATCATCGGGATTGTTTTCACCTAAAATTAAGATAGGAACGCTATTTTCGAATTTGTATACGAAAATCAAATATTGAAATAAATAAATTTTGAACTTTTGAAAAGACTCGGCCGTCCCACACTCACTAGCCCTTACTCCTGCCTTAAGACATAGTTCTAAAGCCTCATTTCTTTGTAGTGTGCCCTTTGGATCTATTTTAGATATAGTTGCATATCGCGTTTTTAGCGTCTTGTCACCCGATGTATCGTCGGCGTAAGCTCTATGAGTCATAGCTACACAAAGGGATCGGGCTAAACACAGGCTATCTGAATTGACTATACGTACAATACCTCGTCTATCTTTACAGAATAGATTAAAAGGTTTAATCCCTCGGGGTAACGTGAGGGTCTTGCCCTCCGGTATTCTTACAATGCTAAAAATCATTTTAACAGGACCTAGGAAAAATGATTCCATTTCGTCATCATAAAGCATAACACTAAGCTGGTCAAAAAGAATATTAGGGTCGACTTGATCTGCTCTTCTAAAAGATAATTCTAGTTCGGACCTACAACTGCTTGTCGCACTCTTTAAAGTAATTTGGACGCAATCTGTAGGCCTGTACTTACTAAGAACGCATTTGGTTACGGTACATACACTAGCGATGGGATCTTCAGTAACTATAAGAACTACCTCCCGACCATACATGTTAAAATGTTTGTAAAATCTTTCACTTTGTCCTATTATCTCGCAAGAAGATACGTTGTCAATAGGTATGGGCTAGTCCGTTTCTCCTCCTCCCCATTGTACGTCGATATCATCGTCTGAAAGCGCTTCTTCAGAACCGTTCTCCCTCGGTAAGGTATCGTTCAATAGTATCTCCTCTGCGGGTGGTCCTTGATCCTTTCCGTGTAAAAATGTGGCTATCTCTATGTCGTGTTGCGAGTTGTTGAAGTCGGCGATTAGTGCGTCTTGTATACCACGCTCAATTTCTTCTTGTCGTTTCGCCAGGCGATCTACATATTCAGTTCTTAAGTGATTAGGAATTAGATCCCTTAGGTTTTCCAATTCTTCTAAGGTATTACAGTCCTCTGGTACTCGAGCGACTGTTTTCATATACTCGAATAAGTCGAGGCAAGCTCAAATAGCATTTAAGTCACCCTGTACTACGAGTTGTGGCAGAGTCTGAGGTCCGTACACCGGATCTATTCGCAGATAGTCGCATAGGAAGAAATAAAACTCTTATATTAAACGTAACGGCCAAGGTCTATTTATAGTCAGTTCGTTCAACGTGGTGCGAAGAATTTCAGGATAAATGTTTATCTCTCGGTGTTCGAAGATCGACTGTGTATTTTGATCATTTCCTTAGCCCCTTTATTCTAAATTTCTTAATAGACGCGCCTACATTCCGCAATTGTTTAACAATGTCCTGATTTATTGCTTAGCAGTCACCAGATGTTTTCTTACAATGCAATTCTGACACACGCCTGCTAATATTTTACCGATTTTATAACAAATAAAACGCTGGATTTGCTTTATGTCAAATAAATTATCAACAAAAGAGCGGCCTATAAATAGAATTTTGTTATACACACCGCAAATAAGAGACAATTTTATAGGAGCAATAAATAAAAAACATGGTGTGTAAAACGTTTCCAGAGATTCTCAATTGTGAAAATATCCTTTGTTATCTTCACGTCTGATAAATAATAACGTTCCGAATTTTTCTAACAGGTCATAAAAACCATTGTACATTTTTCAAAAAAATGCCACCCTAAGCTAACTAAATTCTTAATAGACACGCCCACATTATTCAATCGTTTGACAATAGCCTGATTTATTGCTTATCAGTCATCAGATGTTTTCTCACTATGCATTTCCGGACACACAACTGTTAATAGTTTACCGATTTTATAATAAAAGAACGATGGATTTTTTATGTCAAATAAAATGTCAACAAAAGGGTGGCTTATAAGTAGAATTTTGTTACAAGCACCGCAAATAAGGGACAATTTTATTGGGGTAATAAGTAAAAAACATGGTGTGTAAAGCGTTTCTAGAGATTCTCAAATAGGTATTGTGTAAATATCCTTTGTTATCTTCACGTCTGTAAAATAATAATTTTCCGAATTTCTCTAATAGGTCATAAAAACCATTGTAAATGTTTCATAAAAGTTACTTTTAACTCTACCTTAAGTTAACCTGTGACTAGATAGTTTCTCGCCAGCACTGGTTCGACCACCTCCTAAAGCCCTTGCCTGAACGTGTTAACGGAATAGGTAACCATATATTTTTAATCATTCATTAACCGGGTAGCAACTAGACATTTAAATATAACATATTTTACTCCTTAAGAGGCCAAATTTCGAAACTTTTAAAGAAGAAACAGCTAGTGCCCACTGAGATAGTATTCGTTTCATAAGGTTTATCAACGGAATCAAATTCTCAAAACAAGTCATCTCAATAGCAAACATGCGTCTTTCGCAGGAATAGAAGAAAAGACCTTTCTCCACCGATGTGTATACAAAACTCGTATAACAAAAGGCGTAAATGTGTATAATAATTGAGATTGATAAGGCTTATTTGTGATTAATGATAATTTTTACCATTTACTAGTATAGTGATAGAACTGTAATACCTTTAACAAGTTGGGAAAACCAAAATATTACCTCTCCGAGTCAAAGGGTCTAGAACTACAAACTTATTTACCTAGATATGGAATTATTTCCCTTTTTGAAGTAAAATTTACGAACTATTGAAGCATTATTCCCAGCATAGCGAATATACAGTAAAGCAGACGACATTTTACATCCAATAAGGATAAATCTTGGACACATGGAAATCAGACAATGGGGAAAAGAACAGGAAATGAAGTCTACGCTTCAGCTGTTTACCGTATATTCTGATAGCTACATTCAAGACTGGTTTGCAGTGTAAACACTATTGCCTCGTCTCACCTCAACAATATTCTTAGTTTGCCAACATGAATGTTAACGTTAAATAACACCAAAGCTAAATTGTAGCTAGACGCACTAATGGTCAATGCGCACCATAAAGAGAATAAAAAGTCTGTGGCTGCTACCCGTTTACCATCAGCCCTTTTACTATTCCAATTGCCACCATGATCTTTTCTTCTATTATAAAATCTTAACCTGATTATTTAAGAGTGAATTTAACTTTCGGCTCACTCTGAACCGTTGATGTCTCTTCATTTCAGACACGAAAATCAAAGCCCAAAGTTTACTTCACCTCACGCCTCAATTATTTACTCTTTGTTTCACTAAACCTATTGCGGATGATACTTGATATACCCGCCGGAGTCTAGGTCTTAGTTTTCTTCATGAAATCACTAAACCAAGGATTATTCTATATACAGATGTAGTATAGCTTAAGTAATATATAAACAGCCATTTCAAATAACAATATTAAAAAATCTTTGGAATATCAAAATGAAACACTGCTTTAAAGCTACAAAAGTACTAAATGCATCGTAATTACGAAAAGTACTTCCACATATTCACTTTATATTATGGAAAAAGGGAATATTAAGGATCTGTATGATTTTTTAGCACATCAACACAAGGCTAACTGCTAACGCGACGCACTAGTGTAACAATGGACACACACACAGACAAAAACAAAGACTGCTTTTTAACTCTTTCCGTATTAATTTTGAGTTGAGAAACAAGATTATCTTAAATATTAAAATAAATATAATTAATATTAAATATTTTCTTCGTTAGTTGTTCGCCTTATTGAGCGTTACATCGTTTTGATAAAGAACAATGAAACATTCTTGAGAGACTTGACTAATATTGGCGTTTGAAATGAAGCATACGCCGGTTGCTTCGCCATACTCAAATAGGTAGTATATAAGGGTGTCGAACTACAGTTCAAAGCAAGAACAACCGCAATTGCGAAAACCTTTGGTGGACAACCCACCCTAGGGAGGCTAGACGTTTCTCGTAACCCTAGCTGATCGCCGCGACGGAAGATGGTGGTGTTTAGAAGCCAGTATGTACAGACTGGTGTCCAAGTGGGATGGGCAAAGACCAGAAGATGGTGGTGATTAGAAGCCAGTATGTACAGACTGGTGTCTAAGTGGAATGGACGAAGATCAGAAGATTGTGGTGATTAGAAGCCAGTAAGTACAGACTGGTGTCCGTGTGGGATGGCCAAAGACCAGAAGATGGTGGTGTGAGAAGTAGAGGAGCCATTTCCGTGACTTTGAAAGCAGTTCGAAAATGGCGAAAACGTTTGCTCCGATTTGGAAACTGCGAACGCGGTCACGTGGGTGTAACAGCAGACACACACCCACACGCCCAGTGTAATACCTCTCCGCGACTAAGTCACTCGGAGAGGTAAAAACTCGCGTTTCTGCTTCGAAAATGTCAGAAGAAGATGAGCAACAAATGCCAGAAGCTTACGCTTTTGAGCCTTTGTTGCAAGATTATATTGGACAATTTAACGACGAAGGAAACGATGCTGAAATAAATATCATTGACATAAACGAAAATCGAATCGGAAACACAGATTGGTAAGTTTTTTGGTTGACATTTCTTACCAAGGCTTAACACTATAGCCAGAAGGTTGTGCTTGTTATGTCCAGCTTGATAGGTACAGTTTTCTAGGGTTTATGAACGAACTACATTTATTTTCAGGTGCACATGTGGTGAATGTAAAGCTATGGAGACGGGGAGAGAGAGTTTATGTTCCAAAGAAGTTGCGAGAATCCAAGCAAAGCTTGGCCACGACAGTGACATAAGTCTGCGTGGGAATAAAACAAAAAGACCCCTCTCCCTCCCTAATAATTATCCTGATTTCAAATTTGATACCATAGAAATAGCCTGCTAAATGACCATTGTAAATCTCTGAATTTCCTTACAAAATTCTAACACGACTGACCCGAGGCAAATGAGGTAACTTAATCAAGTAACAAAGCTTTCATTTTAGATATGGAATATAAGCTCGCTAAAACCCGTCATGGAGCGCCCGTCTTGCTGATCGTCAACGACATATTCAACGTCAAGAAAAAAGTGGGGCCAATTGCTTATTGGACGTGCAAGGCGGGATAATGCAAAGCAACCGCCAAAAACACGACTGACGTACCTGAGTTGAGGTTATACGCAAAGTGTCCTGGCGCAGTCGAAATTAAAGAAGGCATAATTCTTTGTGGCGAACTCGTTGCTATTATGGCGCCAGAGGGCTTTGCAACCCAAGCGGCCGAAGATGCGGAGGTGGATGAAAACATTCACCCGCAATCAGTCATGAGTAAGTTGATAAGCACTTTACCAAGCGTGTCTCAGTACTTGGTTAAATTTTGGTCTCGTTACCATTTTGGAACTTTGATAGAAAAGTTGAGTTGGATGGGAAGTTTCCATACACGTATTTAAATCTAAAAAGGCCATGACCAAATAGTTCAACCTAGGAGAATATAGGGGTGAGGAGGGAGTCTTCCACTGCCCGTTCTTCAAGCTCAAGTTTCGGCCTCTCCCATGGGAGATTCGTGCACGCGCACCTAGTGACCTTGGTTACGCGCATCACGTGACCACGCAAATCCCAATTCAAAAAAGAGCGCGTTTTTCATGGTAGGTTAGGCCTTAGAAGCAACGCCGCTGCCGCCTATATATAAAAGTTCATTCAATGCTTTAAGTTTTTCCGATATAATTAAAGGAAATCGGGGTCAGCTTATTTCAAGCAAATTTACAGTCTATAAGAGGCCTTTTAAAGACTAGTCCAAGTGGGAAAGGGGGAAGATTAATCAAAATGAAAAATGGCCAAAGATTGGCCTATAATAATAATTTTACAAGGCTCACTTGAGTGCAGTCCACAGAGCGTTGACCCGCGTAAAATATGATTAAAAACCCGATATTAGAAGCACTCGCTTACCAAATTTATATACACAACTTACTGTTTCAGAAACCAAATACTCTGAAAGTATTATATTTAAAAAATCAACCGGAATTGCTTCATTTTAATTAAGAATGTTAAGAAACTGTTTTACATTTTCAAAATCTGCACTAAGCAGAAACATATATAAAGGGGACCATAACTTTAGCTCAATCAGACATTTATTTACAATGATACTTCAAAAAAAACGTAAATCAATAAAAGTTTGTATTCTTATTGTAATTAACATAATACAATTTTTACCAATCATTTATTGAAACGCGATGCGCCCCCTAGTACCACAAGTACCTACAAGTACCCACAAGTACCTACAAGTACCTACAAGTACCCACAAGTACCCACAAGCACCCACAAGCACCTACAAGCACCCACAAGTACCCACAAGTACCTACAAGTACCTACAAGTACCCACAAGTACTCACAAGCACCCACAAGCACCTACAAGCACCCACAAGTACCTACAAGTACCCATAAGTACCTAAAAGCACCCACAAGTACCCACAAGTACCTACAAATACCCACAAGTACCTACAAGTACCCACAAGTACCTACAAGTACCCACAAGTACCAACAAGTACCCACAAGCACCCACAAGTACCTACAAGCACCCACAAGTACCTACAAGCACCCACAAGTACCTACAAGCATCCACAAGTACCCACAAGTACCCACAAGCACCCACAAGTACCTACAAGTACCCACAAGTACCCAGAAGTACCCACAAGTACCCAGAAGTACCCACAAGCACCCACAAGCACCCATAAGTACCCACAAGCACCTACCAGCACCCACAAGCACCTACAAGTATCCACAAGCACCTACAAGCACCCACAAGTACCTACAAGCACCCACAAGTACCTACAAGCACCCACAAGTACCTACAAGCACCCACAATCACCCACAAGTACCCACAAGCACCCACAAGTACCTACAAGCACCCACAAGTACCTACAAGTACCCACAAGTACCTACAAGAACCCACAAGTACCTAAAAGTACCCACAAGTACCTAAAATTACCCACAAGCACCTACAAGCACCCACAAGTACCTACAAGTACCCACAAGTACTTACAAGTACCCACAAGTACCTACAAGTACCCAAAAGTACCCACAAGTACCCACAAGCACCCACAAGCACCTACAAGCACCCACAAGTACCCACAAGTACCTACAAGTACCCACAAGTACCTACAAGTACCCACAAGTACCTACAAGTACCCACAAGTACTCACAAGCACCCACAAGCACCTACAAGCACCCACAAGTACCTACAAGTACCCATAAGTACCTAAAAGTACCCACAAGTAAGTAAAAGTACCCACAAGCACCTACAAGCACCCACAAGTACCTACAAGTACCCACAAGTACTTACAAGTACCCACAAGTACCTACAAGTACCCACAAGTACCTACAAGAACCCACAAGTACCTAAAAGTACCCACAAGTACCTAAAAGTACCCACAAGCACCTACAAGCACCCACAAGTACCTACAAGTACCCACAAGTACTTACAAGTACCCACAAGTACTTACAAGTACCCACAAGTACCTACAAGTACTCACAAGTACCTACAAGTACCCACAAGTACCCACAAGTACCTACAAGTACCCACAAGTACCAACAATCACCCACAAGCACCTACAAGCACCCACAAGTACCCACAAGTACCTACAAGTACCCACAAGTACCTACAAGTACCTACAAGTACCAACAAGTACTCACAAGCACCCACAAGCACCTACAAGCACCCACAAGTACCTACAAGTACCCGTAAGTACCTAAAAGTACCCACAAGTACCTAAAAGTACCCACAAGCACCTACAAGCACCCACAAGTACCTACAAGTACCCACAAGTACCCACAAGTACCCACAAGTACCCACAAGTACCCACAAGTACCCACAAGTACCCACAAGCACCCACAAGTACCCACAAGCACCCACAAGCACCCACAAGCACCCACAAGCACCCACAAGCACCCACAAGTACCTACAAGTACCCACAAGTACCCACAAGTACCCACAAGCACCCACAAGCACCCATAAGTACCGACAAGCACCTACAAGTACCCACAAGCACCTACAAGTACCCACAAGCACCCACAAGCACCTACAAGCACCCACAAGTACCTACAAGCACCCACAAGTACCTACAAGCACCCACAAGTACCTACAAGCACCCACAAGAACCCACAAGCACCCACAAGTACCCACAAGCACCCACAAGTACCTACAAGTACCCACAAGTACCTACAAGAACCCACAAGTACCTAAAAGTACCCACAAGTACCTAAAAGTACCCACAAGCACCTACAAGCACCCACAAGCACCCACAAATACCCACAAGTACTTACAAGTACCCACAAGTACCTACAAGTACCCACAAGTACCTACAAGTACCCACAAGTACCTACAAGCACCCACAAGTACCTACAAGCACCCACAAGTACCTACAAGCACCCACAAGCACCCACAAGTACCTACAAGTACCCACAAGTACTTACAAGTACCCACAAGTACCTACAAGTACCCAAAGTACCTACAAGAACCCACAAGTACCTAAAAGTACCCACAAGTACCTAAAAGTACCCACAAGCACCTACAAGCACCCACAAGTACCTACAAGTACCCACAAGTACTTACATGTAGCCACAAGTACTTACAAGTACCCACAAGTACCTACAAGTACCCACAAGTACCTACAAGTACCCACAAGTACCCACAAGTACCTACAAGTACCAACAAGCACCCACAAGCACCTACAAGCACCCACAAGTACCCACAAGTACCTACAAGTACCCACAAGTACCTACAAGTACCTACAAGTACCCACAAGTACTCACAAGCACCCACAAGCACCTACAAGCACCCACAAGTACCTACAAGTACCCACAAGTACCTAAAAGTACCCACAAGCACCTACAAGCACCCACAAGTACCTACAAGTACCCACAAGTATTTACAAGTACCCACAAGTACCCACAAGTACCCACAAGTACCCACAAGCACCCACAAGCACCTACAAGTATCCACAAGCACCTACAAGCACCCACAAGTACCTACAAGCACCCACAAGTACCTACAAGCACCCACAAGTACCTACAAGCACCCACAAGAACCCACAAGTACCCACAAGCACCCACAAGTACCCACAAGCACCCCCAAGTACCTACAAGTACCCACAAGTACCTACAAGAACCCACAAGTACCTAAAAGTACCCACAAGTACCTAAAAGTACCCACAAGCACCTACAAGCACCCACAAGTACCTACAAGTACCCACAAGTACTTACAAGTACCCACAAGTACCTACAAGTACCCACAAGTACCCACAAGTACCCACAAGCACCCACAAGCACCTACAAGCACCCACAAGTACCCACAAGTACCTACAAGTACCCACAAGTACCTACAAGTACCCACAAGTACCTACAAGTACCCACAAGTACTCACAAGCACCCACAAGCACCTACAAGCACCCACAAGTACCTACAAGTACCCATAAGTACCTAAAAGTACCCACAAGTAAGTAAAAGTACCCACAAGCACCTACAAGCACCCACAAGTACCTACAAGTACCCACAAGTACTTACAAGTACCCACAAGTACCTACAAGTACCCACAAGTACCTACAAGAACCCACAAGTACCTAAAAGTACCCACAAGTACCTAAAAGTACCCACAAGCACCTACAAGCACCCACAAGTACCTACAAGTACCCACAAGTACTTACAAGTACCCACAAGTACTTACAAGTACCCACAAGTACCTACAAGTACTCACAAGTACCTACAAGTACCCATAAGTACCTAAAAGCACCCACAAGTACCCACAAGTACCTACAAATACCCACAAGTACCTACAAGTACCCACAAGTACCTACAAGTACCCACAAGTACCAACAAGTACCCACAAGTACCTACAAGTACCCACAAGTACCTACAAGAACCCACAAGTACCTAAAAGTACCCACAAGTACCTAAAAGTACCCACAAGCACCTACAAGCACCCACAAGTACCTACAAGTACCCACAAGTACTTACAAGTACCCACAAGTACTTACAAGTACCCACAAGCACCTACAAGCACCCACAAGTACCTACAAGTACCCATAAGTACCTAAAAGCACCCACAAGTACCCACAAGTACCTACAAATACCCACAAGTACCTACAAGTACCCACAAGTACCTACAAGTACCCACAAGTACCAACAAGTACCCACAAGCACCCACAAGTACCTACAAGCACCCACAAGTACCTACAAGCACCCACAAGTACCTACAAGCATCCACAAGTACCCACAAGTACCCACAAGCACCCACAAGTACCTACAAGTACCCACAAGTACCCAGAAGTACCCACAAGTACCCAGAAGTACCCACAAGCACCCACAAGCACCCATAAGTACCCACAAGCACCTACCAGCACCCACAAGCACCTACAAGTATCCACAAGCACCTACAAGCACCCACAAGTACCTACAAGCACCCACAAGTACCTACAAGCACCCACAAGTACCTACAAGCACCCACAAGCACCCACAAGTACCCACAAGCACCCACAAGTACCTACAAGCACCCACAAGTACCTACAAGTACCCACAAGTACCTACAAGAACCCACAAGTACCTAAAAGTACCCACAAGTACCTAAAAGTACCCACAAGCACCTACAAGCACCCACAAGTACCTACAAGTACCCACAAGTACTTACAAGTACCCACAAGTACCTACAAGTACCCACAAGTACCCACAAGTACCCACAAGTACCCACAAGCACCCACAAGCACCTACAAGCACCCACAAGTACCCACAAGTACCTACAAGTACCCACAAGTACCTACAAGTACCCACAAGTACCTACAAGTACCCACAAGTACTCACAAGCACCCACAAGCACCTACAAGCACCCACAAGTACCTACAAGTACCCATAAGTACCTAAAAGTACCCACAAGTAAGTAAAAGTACCCACAAGCACCTACAAGCACCCACAAGTACCTACAAGTACCCACAAGTACTTACAAGTACCCACAAGTACCTACAAGTACCCAGAAGTACCTACAAGAACCCACAAGTACCTAAAAGTACCCACAAGTACCTAAAAGTACCCACAAGCACCTACAAGCACCCACAAGTACCTACAAGTACCCACAAGTACTTACAAGTACCCACAAGTACTTACAAGTACCCACAAGTACCTACAAGTACTCACAAGTACCTACAAGTACCCACAAGTACCCACAAGTACCTACAAGTACCCACAAGTACCAACAATCACCCACAAGCACCTACAAGCACCCACAAGTACCCACAAGTACCTACAAGTACCCACAAGTACCTACAAGTACCTACAAGTACCAACAAGTACTCACAAGCACCCACAAGCACCTACAAGCACCCACAAGTACCTACAAGTACCCATAAGTACCTAAAAGTACCCACAAGTACCTAAAAGTACCCACAAGCACCTACAAGCACCCACAAGTACCTACAAGTACCCACAAGTACCCACAAGTACCCACAAGTACCCACAAGTACCCACAAGTACCCACAAGCACCCACAAGTACCCACAAGCACCCACAAGCACCCACAAGCACCCACAAGCATCCACAAGCACCCACAAGTACCTACAAGTACCCACAAGTACCCACAAGTACCCACAAGCACCCACAAGCACCCATAAGTACCGACAAGCACCTACAAGTACCCACAAGCACCTACAAGTACCCACAAGCACCCACAAGCACCTACAAGCACCCACAAGTACCTACAAGCACCCACAAGTACCTACAAGCACCCACAAGTACCTACAAGCACCCACAAGAACCCACAAGCACCCACAAGTACCCACAAGCACCCACAAGTACCTACAAGTACCCACAAGTACCTACAAGAACCCACAAGTACCTAAAAGTACCCACAAGTACCTAAAAGTACCCACAAGCACCTACAAGTACCCACAAGTACTCACAAGCACCCACAAGCACCTACAAGCACCCACAAGTACCTACAAGTACCCATAAGTACCTAAAAGTACCCACAAGTAAGTAAAAGTACCCACAAGCACCTACAAGCACCCACAAGTACCTACAAGTACCCACAAGTACTTACAAGTACCCACAAGTACCTACAAGTACCTACAAGTACCCACAAGTACCTACAAGAACCCACAAGTACCTAAAAGTACCCACAAGTACCTACAAGTACCCACAAGTACCTACAAGCACCCACAAGTACCTACAAGCACCCACAAGTACCTAAAAGTACCCACAAGCACCTACAAGCACCCACAAGTACCTACAAGTACCCACAAGTACTTACAAGTACCCACAAGTACTTACAAGTACCCACAAGTACCTACAAGTACTCACAAGTACCTACAAGTACCCACAAGTACCCACAAGTACCTACAAGTACCCACAAGTACCAACAATCACCCACAAGCACCTACAAGCACCCACAAGTACCCACAAGTACCTACAAGTACCCACAAGTACCTACAAGTACCTACAAGTACCAACAAGTACTCACAAGCACCCACAAGCACCTACAAGCACCCACAAGTACCTACAAGTACCCATAAGTACCTAAAAGTACCCACAAGTACCTAAAAGTACCCACAAGCACCTACAAGCACCCACAAGTACCTACAAGTACCCACAAGTACCCACAAGTACCCACAAGTACCCACAAGTACCCACAAGCACCCACAAGTACCCACAAGCACCCACAAGCACCCACAAGCACCCACAAGCATCCACAAGCACCCACAAGTACCTACAAGTACCCACAAGTACCCACAAGTACCCACAAGCACCCACAAGCACCCATAAGTACCGACAAGCACCTACAAGTACCCACAAGCACCTACAAGTACCCACAAGCACCCACAAGCACCTACAAGCACCCACAAGTACCTACAAGCACCCACAAGTACCTACAAGCACCCACAAGTACCTACAAGCACCCACAAGAACCCACAAGCACCCACAAGTACCCACAAGCACCCACAAGTACCTACAAGTACCCACAAGTACCTACAAGAACCCACAAGTACCTAAAAGTACCCACAAGTACCTAAAAGTACCCACAAGCACCTACAAGCACCCACAAGCACCCACAAATACCCACAAGTACTTACAAGTACCCACAAGTACCTACAAGTACCCACAAGTACCTACAAGTACCCACAAGTACCTACAAGCACCCACAAGTACCTACAAGCACCCACAAGTACCTACAAGCACCCACAAGCACCCACAAGTACCTACAAGTACCCACAAGTACTTACAAGTACCCACAAGTACCTACAAGTACCCAAAGTACCTACAAGAACCCACAAGTACCTAAAAGTACCCACAAGTACCTAAAAGTACCCACAAGCACCTACAAGCACCCACAAGTACCTACAAGTACCCACAAGTACTTACAAGTAGCCACAAGTACTTACAAGTACCCACAAGTACATACAAGTACCCACAAGTACCTACAAGTACCCACAAGTACCCACAAGTACCTACAAGTACCAACAAGCACCCACAAGCACCTACAAGCACCCACAAGTACCCACAAGTACCTACAAGTACCCACAAGTACCTACAAGTACCTACAAGTACCCACAAGTACTCACAAGCACCCTCAAGCACCTACAAGCACCCACAAGTACCTACAAGTACCCACAAGTACCTAAAAGTACCCACAAGCACCTACAAGCACCCACAAGTACCTACAAGTACCCACAAGTATTTACAAGTACCCACAAGTACCCACAAGTACCCACAAGTACCCACAAGCACCCACAAGTACCCACAAGCACCCACAAGCACCCACAAGCACCCACAAGTACCTACAAGTACCCACAAGTACCCACAAGTACCCACAAGTACCCACAAGCACCCACAAGCACCCATAAGTACCGACAAGCACCTACAAGTACCCACAAGCACCTACAAGTACCCACAAGCACCCACAAGCACCTACAAGTATCCACAAGCACCTACAAGCACCCACAAGTACCTACAAGCACCCACAAGTACCTACAAGCACCCACAAGTACCTACAAGCACCCACAAGAACCCACAAGTACCCACAAGCACCCACAAGTACCCACAAGCACCCACAAGTACCTACAAGTACCCACAAGTACCTACAAGAACCCACAAGTACCTAAAAGTACCCACAAGTACCTAAAAGTACCCACAAGCACCTACAAGCACCCACAAGTACCTACAAGTACCCACAAGTACTTACAAGTACCCACAAGTACCTACAAGTACCCACAAGTACCCACAAGTACCCACAAGTACCCACAAGCACCCACAAGCACCTACAAGCACCCACAAGTACCCACAAGTACCTACAAGTACCCACAAGTACCTACAAGTACCCACAAGTACCTACAAGTACCCACAAGTACTCACAAGCACCCACAAGCACCTACAAGCACCCACAAGTACCTACAAGTACCCATAAGTACCTAAAAGTACCCACAAGTAAGTAAAAGTACCCACAAGCACCTACAAGCACCCACAAGTACCTACAAGTACCCACAAGTACTTACAAGTACCCACAAGTACCTACAAGTACCTACAAGAACCCACAAGTACCTAAAAGTACCCACAAGTACCTAAAAGTACCCACAAGCACCTACAAGCACCCACAAGTACCTACAAGTACCCACAAGTACTTACAAGTACCCACAAGTACTTACAAGTACCCACAAGTACCTACAAGTACTCACAAGTACCTACAAGTACCCACAAGTACCCACAAGTACCTACAAGTACCCACAAGTACCAACAATCACCCACAAGCACCTACAAGCACCCACAAGTACCCACAAGTACCTACAAGTACCCACAAGTACCTACAAGTACCTACAAGTACCAACAAGTACTCACAAGCACCCACAAGCACCTACAAGCACCCACAAGTACCTACAAGTACCCATAAGTACCTAAAAGTACCCACAAGTACCTAAAAGTACCCACAAGCACCTACAAGCACCCACAAGTACCTACAAGTACCCACAAGTACCCACAAGTACCCACAAGTACCCACAAGCACCCACAAGTACCCACAAGCACCCACAAGCACCCACAAGCACCCACAAGCACCCACAAGTACCTACAAGTACCCACAAGTACCCACAAGTACCCACAAGCACCCACAAGCACCCATAAGTACCGACAAGCACCTACAAGTACCCACAAGCACCTACAAGTACCCACAAGCACCCACAAGCACCTACAAGCACCCACAAGTACCTACAAGCACCCACAAGTACCTACAAGCACCCACAAGTACCTACAAGCACCCACAAGAACCCACAAGCACCCACAAGTACCCACAAGCACCCACAAGTACCTACAAGTACCCACAAGTACCTACAAGAACCCACAAGTACCTAAAAGTACCCACAAGTACCTAAAAGTACCCACAAGCACCTACAAGCACCCACAAGCACCCACAAATACCCACAAGTACTTACAAGTACCCACAAGTACCTACAAGTACCCACAAGTACCTACAAGTACCCACAAGTACCTACAAGCACCCACAAGTACCTACAAGCACCCACAAGTACCTACAAGCACCCACAAGCACCCACAAGTACCTACAAGTACCCACAAGTACTTACAAGTACCCACAAGTACCTACAAGTACCCAAAGTACCTACAAGAACCCACAAGTACCTAAAAGTACCCACAAGTACCTAAAAGTACCCACAAGCACCTACAAGCACCCACAAGTACCTACAAGTACCCACAAGTACTTACAAGTAGCCACAAGTACTTACAAGTACCCACAAGTACCTACAAGTACCCACAAGTACCTACAAGTACCCACAAGTACCCACAAGTACCTACAAGTACCAACAAGCACCCACAAGCACCTACAAGCACCCACAAGTACCCACAAGTACCTACAAGTACCCACAAGTACCTACAAGTACCTACAAGTACCCACAAGTACTCACAAGCACCCACAAGCACCTACAAGCACCCACAAGTACCTACAAGTACCCACAAGTACCTAAAAGTACCCACAAGCACCTACAAGCACCCACAAGTACCTACAAGTACCCACAAGTATTTACAAGTAGTCACAAGTACCCACAAGTACCCACAAGTACCCACAAGCACCCACAAGTACCCACAAGCACCCACAAGCACCCACAAGCACCCACAAGTACCTACAAGTACCCACAAGTACCCACAAGTACCCACAAGTACCCACAAGCACCCACAAGCACCCATAAGTACCGACAAGCACCTACAAGTACCCACAAGCACCTACAAGTACCCACAAGCACCCACAAGCACCTACAAGTATCCACAAGCACCTACAAGCACCCACAAGTACCTACAAGCACCCACAAGTACCTACAAGCACCCACAAGTACCTACAAGCACCCACAAGAACCCACAAGTACCCACAAGCACCCACAAGTACCCACAAGCACCCACAAGTACCTACAAGTACCCACAAGTACCTACAAGAACCCACAAGTACCTAAAAGTACCCACAAGTACCTAAAAGTACCCACAAGCACCTACAAGCACCCACAAGCACCCACAAGTACCCACAAGTACTTACAAGTACCCACAATTACCTACAAGTACCCACAAGTACCTACAAGTACCCACAAGTACCTACAAGCACCCACAAGTTCCTACAAACACCCACAAGTACCTACAAGCACCCACAAGTACCCACTAGTACCTACAAGCACCCACAAGCACCTACAAGTATCCACAAGCACCCACAAGTACCCACAAGCACCTACAAGTACCCACAAGTACCTACAAGTACCCACAAGCACCCACAATCACCTACAAGCACCCACAAGTACCCACAAGTACCTACAAGTACCCACAAGTACCCACAAGTACCCACAAGTACCCACAAGTACTCACAAGCACCCACAAGCACCTACAAGCACCCACAAGTACCTACAAGTACCCATAAGTACCTAAAAGTACCCACAAGTAAGTAAAAGTACCCACAAGCACCTACAAGCACCCACAAGTACCTACAAGTACCCACAAGTACTTAAAAGTACCCACAAGTACCCACAAGTACCCACAAGTACCTACAAGAACCCACAAGTACCTAAAAGTACCCACAAGTACCTAAAAGTACCCACAAGCACCTACAAGCACCCACAAGTACCTACAAGTACCCACAAGTACTTTCAAGTACCCACAAGTACTTACAAGTACCCACAAGTACCTACAAGTACCCACAAGTACCCACAAGTACCTACAAGTACCTACAAGTACCCACAAGTACCAACAAGCACCCACAAGCACCTACAAGAACCCACAAGCACCCACAAGCACCCACAAGCACCTACAAGCACCCACAAGTACCCACAAGTACCTACAAGTACCTACAAGTACCCACAAGTACTCACAAGCACCCACAAGCACCTACAAGCACCCACAAGTACCTACAAGTACCCATAAGTACCTAAAAGCACCCACAAGTACCCACAAGTACCTACAAGTACCCACAAGTACCTACAAGTACCCACAAGTACCTACAAGTACCCACAAGTACCAACAAGTACCCACAAGCACCCACAAGTACCTACAAGCACCCACAAGTACCTACAAGCACCCAAAAGTACCTACAAGCATCCACAAGTACCCACAAGTACCCACAAGCACCCACAAGTACCTACAAGTACCCACAAGTACCCACAAGTACCCACAAGCACCCACAAGCACCCATAAGTACCCACAAGCACCTACAAGCACCCACAAGCACCTACAAGCACCTACAAGCACCCACAAGCACCTACAAGCACCCACAAGTACCTACAAGCACCCACAAGTACCTAAAAGTACCCACAAGTACCTAAAAGTACCCACAAGCACCTACAAGCACCCACAAGTACCTACAAGTACCCACAAGTACTTACAAGTACCCACAAGTACCTATAAGTACCCACAAGTACCCACAAGTACCTACAAGTACCCACAAGTACCCACAAGCACCCACAAGCACCTACAAGCACCCACAAGTACCCACAAGTACCTACAAGTACCCACAAGTACCTACAAGTACCCACAAGTACCTACAAGTACCTACAAGTACCCACAAGTACCTACAAGAACCCACAAGTACCTAAAAGTACCCACAAGTACCTTAAAGTACCCACAAGCACCTACAAGCACCCACAAGCACCCACAAATACCCACAAGTACTTACAAGTACCCACAAGTACCTACAAGTACCCACAAGTACCTACAAGTACCCACAAGTACCTACAAGCACCCACAAGTACCTACAAGCACCCACAAGTACCTACAAGCACCCACAAGCACCCACAAGTACCCACAAGCACCCACAAGTACCTACAAGCACCCACAAGTACCTACAAGTACGCACGTGTACCTACAAGAACCCACAAGTACCTAAAAGTACCCACAAGTACCTAAAAGTACCCACAAGCACCTACAAGCACCCACAAGTACCTACAAGTACCCACAAGTACTTACAAGTACCCACAAGTACCTACAAGCACCCACAAGTACCCACAAGTACCTAAAAGTACCCACAAGTACCCACAAGCACCTACAAGCACCCACAAGTACCTACAAGTACCCATAAGTACCTAAAAGTACCCACAAGTAAGTAAAAGTACCCACAAGCACCTACAAGCACCCACAAGTACCTACAAGTACCCACAAGTACTTACAAGTACCCACAAGTACCTACAAGTACCCAAAGTACCTACAAGAACCCACAAGTACCTAAAAGTACCCACAAGTACCTAAAAGTACCCACATGCACCTACAAGCACCCACAAGTACCTACAAGTACCCACAAGTACTTACAAGTACCCACAAGTACTTACAAGTACCCATAAGTACCTACAAGTACCCACAAGTACCCACAAGTACCTACAAGTACCCACAAGTACCCACAAGTACCTACAAGTACCAACAAGCACCCACAAGTACCCACAAGTACCCACAAGCACCCACAAGCACCCATAAGTACCGACAAGCACCTACAAGTACCCACAAGCACCTACAAGTACCCACAAGCACCCACAAGCACCTACAAGTATCCACAAGCACCTACAAGCACCCACAAGTACCTACAAGCACCCACAAGTACCTACAAGCACCCACAAGTACCTACAAGCACCCACAAGAACCCACAAGTACCCACAAGCACCCACAAGTACCCACAAGCACCCACAAGTACCTACAAGTACCCACAAGTACCTACAAGAACCCACAAGTACCTAAAAGTACCCACAAGTACCTAAAAGTACCCACAAGCACCTACAAGCACCCACAAGCACCCACAAGTACCCACAAGTACTTACAAGTACCCACAAGTACCTACAAGTACCCACAAGTACCTACAAGTACCCACAAGTACCTACAAGCACCCACAAGTACCTACAAACACCCACAAGTACCTACAAGCACCCACAAGTACCTACAAGCACCCACAAGTACCTACTAGTACCTACAAGCACCCACAAGCACCTACAAGTATCCACAAGCACCCACAAGTACCCACAAGCACCTACAAGTACCCACAAGTACCTACAAGTACCCACAAGTACCCACAAGCACCCACAAGCACCTACAAGCACCCACAAGTACCCACAAGTACCTACAAGTACCCACAAGTACTCACAAGCACCCACAAGCACCCACAAGTACCTACAAGCACCCACTAGTACCTACAAGCACCCAAAAGTACCTAAAAGTACCCACAAGTACCTAAAAGTACCCACAAGCACCTACAAGCACCCACAAGTACTTACAAGTACCCACAAGTACTTACAAGTACCCACAAGTACCTACAAGTACCCACAAGTACCCACAAGTACCTACAAGTACCCACAAGTACCCACAAGCACCCACAAGCACCTACAAGCACCCACAAGTACCCACAAGTACCTACAAGCACCTACAAGCACCCACAAGTACCCACAAGTACCTACAAGTACCTACAAGTACCCACAAGTACTCACAAGTACCCACAAGTACCCACAAGTACCCACAAGCACCCACAAGCACCTACAAGCACCCACAAGTACCCACAAGTACCTACAAGTACCCACAAGTACCTACAAGTACCCACAAGTACCTACAAGTACCCACAAGTACTCACAAGCACCCACAAGCACCTACAAGCACCCACAAGTACCTACAAGTACCCATAAGTACCTAAAAGTACCCACAAGTAAGTAAAAGTACCCACAAGCACCTACAAGCACCCACAAGTACCTACAAGTACCCACAAGTACTTACAAGTACCCACAAGTACCTACAAGTACCCACAAGTACCTACAAGAACCCACAAGTACCTAAAAGTACCCACAAGTACCTAAAAGTACCCACAAGCACCTACAAGCACCCACAAGTACCTACAAGTACCCACAAGTACTTACAAGTACCCACAAGTACTTACAAGTACCCACAAGTACCTACAAGTACTCACAAGTACCTACAAGTACCCACAAGTACCCACAAGTACCTACAAGTACCCACAAGTACCAACAATCACCCACAAGCACCTACAAGCACCCACAAGTACCCACAAGTACCTACAAGTACCCACAAGTACCTACAAGTACCTACAAGTACCAACAAGTACTCACAAGCACCCACAAGCACCTACAAGCACCCACAAGTACCTACAAGTACCCATAAGTACCTAAAAGTACCCACAAGTACCTAAAAGTACCCACAAGCACCTACAAGCACCCACAAGTACCTACAAGTACCCACAAGTACCCACAAGTACCCACAAGTACCCACAAGTACCCACAAGTACCCACAAGCACCCACAAGTACCCACAAGCACCCACAAGCACCCACAAGCACCCACAAGCACCCACAAGCACCCACAAGTACCTACAAGTACCCACAAGTACCCACAAGTACCCACAAGCACCCACAAGCACCCATAAGTACCGACAAGCACCTACAAGTACCCACAAGCACCTACAAGTACCCACAAGCACCCACAAGCACCTACAAGCACCCACAAGTACCTACAAGCACCCACAAGTACCTACAAGCACCCACAAGTACCTACAAGCACCCACAAGAACCCACAAGCACCCACAAGTACCCACAAGCACCCACAAGTACCTACAAGTACCCACAAGTACCTACAAGAACCCACAAGTACCTAAAAGTACCCACAAGTACCTAAAAGTACCCACAAGCACCTACAAGCACCCACAAGCACCCACAAATACCCACAAGTACTTACAAGTACCCACAAGTACCTACAAGTACCCACAAGTACCTACAAGTACCCACAAGTACCTACAAGAACCCACAAGTACCTACAAGCACCCACAAGTACCTACAAGCACCCACAAGCACCCACAAGTACCTACAAGTACCCACAAGTACTTACAAGTACCCACAAGTACCTACAATTACCCAAAGTACCTACAAGAACCCACAAGTACCTAAAAGTACCCACAAGTACCTAAAAGTACCCACAAGCACCTACAAGCACCCACAAGTACCTACAAGTACCCACAAGTACTTACAAGTAGCCACAAGTACTTACAAGTACCCACAAGTACCTACAAGTACCCACAAGTACCTACAAGTACCCACAAGTACCCACAAGTACCTACAAGTACCAACAAGCACCCACAAGCACCTACAAGCACCCACAAGTACCCACAAGTACCTACAAGTACCCACAAGTACCTACAAGTACCTACAAGTACCCACAAGTACTCACAAGCACCCACAAGCACCTACAAGCACCCACAAGTACCTACAAGTACCCACAAGTACCTAAAAGTACCCACAAGCACCTACAAGCACCCACAAGTACCTACAAGTACCCACAAGTATTTACAAGTACCCACAAGTACCCACAAGTACCCACAAGTACCCACAAGCACCCACAAGTACCCACAAGCACCCACAAGCACCCACAAGCACCCACAAGTACCTACAAGTACCCACAAGTACCCACAAGTACCCACAAGTACCCACAAGCACCCACAAGCACCCATAAGTACCGACAAGCACCTACAAGTACCCACAAGCACCTACAAGTACCCACAAGCACCCACAAGCACCTACAAGTATCCACAAGCACCTACAAGCACCCACAAGTACCTACAAGCACCCACAAGTACCTACAAGCACCCACAAGTACCTACAAGCACCCACAAGAACCCACAAGTACCGACAAGCACCCACAAGTACCCACAAGCACCCACAAGTACCTACAAGTACCCACAAGTACCTACAAGAACCCACAAGTACCTAAAAGTACCCACAAGTACCTAAAAGTACCCACAAGCACCTACAAGCACCCACAAGCACCCACAAGTACCCACAAGTACTTACAAGTACCCACAATTACCTACAAGTACCCACAAGTACCTACAAGTACCCACAAGTACCTACAAGCACCCACAAGTTCCTACAAACACCCACAAGTACCTACAAGCACCCACAAGTACCCACTAGTACCTACAAGCACCCACAAGCACCTACAAGTATCCACAAGCACCCACAAGTACCCACAAGCACCTACAAGTACCCACAAGTACCTACAAGTACCCACAAGCACCCACAAGCACCTACAAGCACCCACAAGTACCCACAAGTACCTACAAGTACCCACAAGTACCTACAAGTACCCACAAGTACTCACAAGCACCCACAAGCACCTACAAGCACCCACAAGTACCTACAAGTACCCATAAGTACCTAAAAGTACCCACAAGTAAGTAAAAGTACCCACAAGCACCTACAAGCACCCACAAGTACCTACAAGTACCCACAAGTACTTACAAGTACCCACAAGTACCTACAAGTACCCACAAGTACCTACAAGAACCCACAAGTACCTAAAAGTACCCACAAGTACCTAAAAGTACCCACAAGCACCTACAAGCACCCACAAGTACCTACAAGTACCCACAAGTACTTACAAGTACCCACAAGTACTTACAAGTACCCACAAGTACCTACAAGTACTCACAAGTACCTACAAGTACCCACAAGTACCCACAAGTACCTACAAGTACCCACAAGTACCAACAATCACCCACAAGCACCTACAAGCACCCACAAGTACCCACAAGTACCTACAAGTACCCACAAGTACCTACAAGTACCTACAAGTACCAACAAGTACTCACAAGCACCCACAAGCACCTACAAGCACCCACAAGTACCTACAAGTACCCATAAGTACCTAAAAGTACCCACAAGTACCTAAAAGTACCCACAAGCACCTACAAGCACCCACAAGTACCTACAAGTACCCACAAGTACCCACAAGTACCCACAAGTACCCACAAGTACCCACAAGCACCCACAAGTACCCACAAGCACCCACAAGCACCCACAAGCACCCACAAGCACCCACAAGCACCCACAAGTACCTACAAGTACCCACAAGTACCCACAAGTACCCACAAGCACCCACAAGCACCCATAAGTACCGACAAGCACCTACAAGTACCCACAAGCACCTACAAGTACCCACAAGCACCCACAAGCACCTACAAGCACCCACAAGTACCTACAAGCACCCACAAGTACCTACAAGCACCCACAAGTACCTACAAGCACCCACAAGAACCCACAAGCACCCACAAGTACCCACAAGCACCCACAAGTACCTACAAGTACCCACAAGTACCTACAAGAACCCACAAGTACCTAAAAGTACCCACAAGTACCTAAAAGTACCCACAAGCACCTACAAGCACCCACAAGCACCCACAAATACCCACAAGTACTTACAAGTACCCACAAGTACCTACAAGTACCCACAAGTACCTACAAGTACCCACAAGTACCTACAAGCACCCACAAGTACCTACAAGCACCCACAAGTACCTACAAGCACCCACAAGCACCCACAAGTACCTACAAGTACCCACAAGTACTTACAAGTACCCACAAGTACCTACAAGTACCCAAAGTACCTACAAGAACCCACAAGTACCTAAAAGTACCCACAAGTACCTAAAAGTACCCACAAGCACCTACAAGCACCCACAAGTACCTACAAGTACCCACAAGTACTTACAAGTAGCCACAAGTACTTACAAGTACCCACAAGTACCTACAAGTACCCACAAGTACCTACAAGTACCCACAAGTACCCACAAGTACCTACAAGTACCAACAAGCACCCACAAGCACCTACAAGCACCCACAAGTACCCACAAGTACCTACAAGTACCCACAAGTACCTACAAGTACCTACAAGTACCCACAAGTACTCACAAGCACCCACAAGCACCTACAAGCACCCACAAGTACCTACAAGTACCCACAAGTACCTAAAAGTACCCACAAGCACCTACAAGCACCCACAAGTACCTACAAGTACCCACAAGTATTTACAAGTACCCACAAGTACCCACAAGTACCCACAAGTACCCACAAGCACCCACAAGCACCCACAAGTACCCACAAGCACCCACAAGCACCCACAAGCACCCACAAGTACCTACAAGTACCCACAAGTACCCACAAGTACCCACAAGTACCCACAAGCACCCACAAGCACCCATAAGTACCGACAAGCACCTACAAGTACCCACAAGCACCTACAAGTACCCACAAGCACCCACAAGCACCTACAAGTATCCACAAGCACCTACAAGCACCCACAAGTACCTACAAGCACCCACAAGTACCTACAAGCACCCACAAGTACCTACAAGCACCCACAAGAACCCACAAGTACCCACAAGCACCCACAAGTACCCACAAGCACCCACAAGTACCTACAAGTACCCACAAGTACCTACAAGAACCCACAAGTACCTAAAAGTACCCACAAGTACCTAAAAGTACCCACAAGCACCTACAAGCACCCACAAGCACCCACAAGTACCCACAAGTACTTACAAGTACCCACAATTACCTACAAGTACCCACAAGTACCTACAAGTACCCACAAGTACCTACAAGCACCCACAAGTTCCTACAAACACCCACAAGTACCTACAAGCACCCACAAGCACCTACAAGTATCCACAAGCACCCACAAGTACCCACAAGCACCTACAAGTACCCACAAGTACCTACAAGTACCCACAAGCACCCACAAGCACCTACAAGCACCCACAAGTACCCACAAGTACCTACAAGTACCCACAAGTACCTACAAGTACCCACAAGTACTCACAAGCACCCACAAGCACCTACAAGCACCCACAAGTACCTACAAGTACCCATAAGTACCTAAAAGTACCCACAAGTAAGTAAAAGTACCCACAAGCACCTACAAGCACCCACAAGTACCTACAAGTACCCACAAGTACTTAAAAGTACCCACAAGTACCCACAAGTACCTACAAGAACCCACAAGTACCTAAAAGTACCCACAAGTACCTAAAAGTACCCACAAGCACCTACAAGCACCCACAAGTACCTACAAGTACCCACAAGTACTTTCAAGTACCCACAAGTACTTACAAGTACCCACAAGTACCTACAAGTACCCACAAGTACCCACAAGTACCTACAAGTACCTACAAGTACCCACAAGTACCAACAAGCACCCACAAGCACCTACAAGAACCCACAAGCACCCACAAGCACCTACAAGCACCCACAAGTACCCACAAGTACCTACAAGTACCTACAAGTACCCACAAGTACTCACAAGCACCCACAAGCACCTACAAGCACCCACAAGTACCTACAAGTACCCATAAGTACCTAAAAGCACCCACAAGTACCCACAAGTACCTACAAGTACCCACAAGTACCTACAAGTACCCACAAGTACCTACAAGTACCCACAAGTACCAACAAGTACCCACAAGCACCCACAAGTACCTACAAGCACCCACAAGTACCTACAAGCACCCAAAAGTACCTACAAGCATCCACAAGTACCCACAAGTACCCACAAGCACCCACAAGTACCTACAAGTACCCACAAGTACCCACAAGTACCTACAAGTACCCACAAGTACCTACAAGTACCCACAAGTACTCACAAGCACCCACAAGCACCTACAAGCACCCACAAGTACCTACAAGTACCCATAAGTACCTAAAAGTACCCACAAGTAAGTAAAAGTACCCACAAGCACCTACAAGCACCCACAAGTACCTACAAGTACCCACAAGTACTTAAAAGTACCCACAAGTACCCACAAGTACCTACAAGAACCCACAAGTACCTAAAAGTACCCACAAGTACCTAAAAGTACCCACAAGCACCTACAAGCACCCACAAGTACCTACAAGTACCCACAAGTACTTTCAAGTACCCACAAGTACTTACAAGTACCCACAAGTACCTACAAGTACCCACAAGTACCCACAAGTACCCACAAGTACCTACAAGTACCTACAAGTACCCACAAGTACCAACAAGCACCCACAAGCACCTACAAGAACCCACAAGCACCCACAAGCACCTACAAGCACCCACAAGTACCCACAAGTACCTACAAGTACCTACAAGTACCCACAAGTACTCACAAGCACCCACAAGCACCTACAAGCACCCACAAGTACCTACAAGTACCCATAAGTACCTAAAAGCACCCACAAGTACCCACAAGTACCTACAAGTACCCACAAGTACCTACAAGTACCCACAAGTACCTACAAGTACCCACAAGTACCAACAAGTACCCACAAGCACCCACAAGTACCTACAAGCACCCACAAGTACCTACAAGCACCCAAAAGTACCTACAAGCATCCACAAGTACCCACAAGTACCCACAAGCACCCACAAGTACCTACAAGTACCCACAAGTACCCACAAGTACCCACAATCACCCACAAGCACCCATAAGTACCCACAAGCACCTACAAGCACCCACAAGCACCTACAAGCACCTACAAGCACCCACAAGTACCTACAAGCACCCACAAGTACCTAAAAGTACCCACAAGTACCTAAAAGTACCCACAAGCACCTACAAGCACCCACAAGTACCTACAAGTACCCACAAGTACTTACAAGTACCCACAAGTACCCACAAGCACCTACAAGCACCCACAAGTACCCACAAGTACCTACAAGTACCCACAAGTACCCACAAGCACCCACAAGCACCTACAAGCACCCACAAGTACCCACAAGTACCTACAAGTACCCACAAGTACCTACAAGTACCTACAAGTACCCACAAGTACCTACAAGAACCCACAAGTACCTAAAAGTACCCACAAGTACCTTAAAGTACCCACAAGCACCTACAAGCACCCACAAGCACCCACAAATACCCACAAGTACTTACAAGTACCCACAAGTACCTACAAGTACCCACAAGTACCTACAAGTACCCACAAGTACCTACAAGCACCCACAAGTACCTACAAGCACCCACAAGTACCTACAAGCACCCACAAGCACCCACAAGTACCCACAAGCACCCACAAGTACCTACAAGCACCCACAAGTACCTACAAGTACGCACGTGTACCTACAAGAACCCACAAGTACCTAAAAGTACCCACAAGTACCTAAAAGTACCCACAAGCACCTACAAGCACCCACAAGTACCTACAAGTACCCACAAGTACTTACAAGTACCCACAAGTACCTACAAGCACCCACAAGTACCCACAAGTACCTAAAAGTACCCACAAGTACCCACAAGCACCTACAAGCACCCACAAGTACCTACAAGTACCCATAAGTACCTAAAAGTACCCACAAGTAAGTAAAAGTACCCACAAGCACCTACAAGCACCCACAAGTACCTACAAGTACCCACAAGTACTTACAAGTACCCACAAGTACCTACAAGTACCCAAAGTACCTACAAGAACCCACAAGTACCTAAAAGTACCCACAAGTACCTAAAAGTACCTAAAAGTACCCACAAGCACCTACAAGCACCCACAAGTACCTACAAGTACCCACAAGTACTTACAAGTACCCACAAGTACTTACAAGTACCCACAAGTACCTACAAGTACTCACAAGTACCCACAAGTACCTACAAGTACCCACAAGTACCCACAAGTACCTACAAGTACCAACAAGCACCCACAAGTACCCACAAGTACCCACAAGCACCCACAAGCACCCATAAGTACCGACAAGCACCTACAAGTACCCACAAGCACCTACAAGTACCCACAAGCACCCACAAGCACCTACAAGTATCCACAAGCACCTACAAGCACCCACAAGTACCTAAAAGCACCAACAAGTACCTACAAGCACCCACAAGTACCTACAAGCACCCACAAGAACCCACAAGTACCCACAAGCACCCACAAGTACCCACAAGCACCCACAAGTACCTACAAGTACCCACAAGTACCTACAAGAACCCACAAGTACCTAAAAGTACCCACAAGTACCTAAAAGTACCCACAAGCACCTACAAGCACCTACAAGCACCCACAAGTACCCACAAGTACTTACAAGTACCCACAAGTACCTACAAGTACCCACAAGTACCTACAAGTACCCACAAGTACCTACAAGCACCCACAAGTACCTACAAACACCCACAAGTACCTACAAGCACCCACAAGTACCTACAAGCACCCACAAGTACCCACTAGTACCTACAAGCACCCACAAGCACCTACAAGTATCCACAAGCACCCACAAGTACCCACAAGCACCTACAAGTACCCACAAGTACCTACAAGTACCCACAAGTACCCACAAGCACTCACAAGCACCCACAAGCACCCACAAGTACCTACAAGCACCCACTAGTACCTACAAGCACCCAAAAGTACCTAAAAGTACCCACAAGTACCTAAAAGTACCCACAAGCACCTACAAGCACCCACAAGTACTTACAAGTACCCACAAGTACTTACAAGTACCCACAAGTACCTACAAGTACCCACAAGTACCCACAAGTACCTACAAGTACCCACAAGTACCCACAAGCACCCACAAGCACCTACAAGCACCCACAAGTACCCACAAGTACCTACAAGCACCTACAAGCACCCACAAGTACCCACAAGTACCTACAAGTACCTACAAGTACCCACAAGTACTCACAAGCACCCACAAGCACCTACAAGCACCCACAAGTACCTACAAGTACCCATAAGTACCTAAAAGCACCCACAAGTACCCACAAGTACCTACAAGTACCCACAAGTACCTACAAGTACCCACAAGTACCTACAAGTACCCACAAGTACCAACAAGTACCCACAAGCACCCACAAGTACCTACAAGCACCCACAAGTACCTACAAGTACCCATAAGTACCTAAAAGTACCCACAAGTAAGTAAAAGTACCCACAAGCACCTACAAGCACCCACAAGTACCTACAAGTACCCACAAGTACTTAAAAGTACCCACAAGTACCCACAAGTACCTACAAGAACCCACAAGTACCTAAAAGTACCCACAAGTACCTAAAAGTACTTACAAGCACCTAGAAGCACCCACAAGTACCTACAAGTACCCACAAGTACTTTCAAGTACCCACAAGTACTTACAAGTACCCACAAGTACCTACAAGTACCCACAAGTACCTACAAGTACCTACAAGTACCCACAAGTACCTACAAGAACCCACAAGTACCTAAAAGTACCCACAAGTACCTTAAAGTACCCACAAGCACCTACAAGCACCCACAAGCACCCACAAATACCCACAAGTACTTACAAGTACCCACAAGTACCTACAAGTACCCACAAGTACCTACAAGTACCCACAAGTACCTACAAGCACCCACAAGTACCTACAAGCACCCACAAGTACCTACAAGCACCCACAAGCACCCACAAGTACCCACAAGCACCCACAAGTACCTACAAGCACCCACAAGTACCTACAAGTACGCACGTGTACCTACAAGAACCCACAAGTACCTAAAAGTACCCACAAGTACCTAAAAGTACCCACAAGCACCTACAAGCACCCACAAGTACCTACAAGTACCCACAAGTACTTACAAGTACCCACAAGTACCTACAAGCACCCACAAGTACCCACAAGTACCTAAAAGTACCCACAAGTACCCACAAGCACCTACAAGCACCCACAAGTACCTACAAGTACCCATAAGTACCTAAAAGTACCCACAAGTAAGTAAAAGTACCCACAAGCACCTACAAGCACCCACAAGTACCTACAAGTACCCACAAGTACTTACAAGTACCCACAAGTACCTACAAGTACCCAAAGTACCTACAAGAACCCACAAGTACCTAAAAGTACCCACAAGTACCTAAAAGTACCCACATGCACCTACAAGCACCCACAAGTACCTACAAGTACCCACAAGTACTTACAAGTACCCACAAGTACTTACAAGTACCCATAAGTACCTACAAGTACCCACAAGTACCCACAAGTACCTACAAGTACCCACAAGTACCCACAAGTACCTACAAGTACCAACAAGCACCCACAAGTACCCACAAGTACCCACAAGCACCCACAAGCACCCATAAGTACCGACAAGCACCTACAAGTACCCACAAGCACCTACAAGTACCCACAAGCACCCACAAGCACCTACAAGTATCCACAAGCACCTACAAGCACCCACAAGTACCTACAAGCACCCACAAGTACCTACAAGCACCCACAAGTACCTACAAGCACCCACAAGAACCCACAAGTACCCACAAGCACCCACAAGTACCCACAAGCACCCACAAGTACCTACAAGTACCCACAAGTACCTACAAGAACCCACAAGTACCTAAAAGTACCCACAAGTACCTAAAAGTACCCACAAGCACCTACAAGCACCCACAAGCACCCACAAGTACCCACAAGTACTTACAAGTACCCACAAGTACCTACAAGTACCCACAAGTACCTACAAGTACCCACAAGTACCTACAAGCACCCACAAGTACCTACAAACACCCACAAGTACCTACAAGCACCCACAAGTACCTACAAGCACCCACAAGTACCTACTAGTACCTACAAGCACCCACAAGCACCTACAAGTATCCACAAGCACCCACAAGTACCCACAAGCACCTACAAGTACCCACAAGTACCTACAAGTACCCACAAGTACCCACAAGCACCCACAAGCACCTACAAGCACCCACAAGTACCCACAAGTACCTACAAGTACCCACAAGTACTCACAAGCACCCACAAGCACCCACAAGTACCTACAAGCACCCACTAGTACCTACAAGCACCCAAAAGTACCTAAAAGTACCCACAAGTACCTAAAAGTACCCACAAGCACCTACAAGCACCCACAAGTACTTACAAGTACCCACAAGTACTTACAAGTACCCACAAGTACCTACAAGTACCCACAAGTACCCACAAGTACCTACAAGTACCCACAAGTACCCACAAGCACCCACAAGCACCTACAAGCACCCACAAGTACCCACAAGTACCTACAAGCACCTACAAGCACCCACAAGTACCCACAAGTACCTACAAGTACCTACAAGTACCCACAAGTACTCACAAGTACCCACAAGTACCCACAAGTACCCACAAGCACCCACAAGCACCTACAAGCACCCACAAGTACCCACAAGTACCTACAAGTACCCACAAGTACCTACAAGTACCCACAAGTACCTACAAGTACCCACAAGTACTCACAAGCACCCACAAGCACCTACAAGCACCCACAAGTACCTACAAGTACCCATAAGTACCTAAAAGTACCCACAAGTAAGTAAAAGTACCCACAAGCACCTACAAGCACCCACAAGTACCTACAAGTACCCACAAGTACTTACAAGTACCCACAAGTACCTACAAGTACCCACAAGTACCTACAAGAACCCACAAGTACCTAAAAGTACCCACAAGTACCTAAAAGTACCCACAAGCACCTACAAGCACCCACAAGTACCTACAAGTACCCACAAGTACTTACAAGTACCCACAAGTACTTACAAGTACCCACAAGTACCTACAAGTACTCACAAGTACCTACAAGTACCCACAAGTACCCACAAGTACCTACAAGTACCCACAAGTACCAACAATCACCCACAAGCACCTACAAGCACCCACAAGTACCCACAAGTACCTACAAGTACCCACAAGTACCTACAAGTACCTACAAGTACCAACAAGTACTCACAAGCACCCACAAGCACCTACAAGCACCCACAAGTACCTACAAGTACCCATAAGTACCTAAAAGTACCCACAAGTACCTAAAAGTACCCACAAGCACCTACAAGCACCCACAAGTACCTACAAGTACCCACAAGTACCCACAAGTACCCACAAGTACCCACAAGTACCCACAAGTACCCACAAGCACCCACAAGTACCCACAAGCACCCACAAGCACCCACAAGCACCCACAAGCACCCACAAGCACCCACAAGTACCTACAAGTACCCACAAGTACCCACAAGTACCCACAAGCACCCACAAGCACCCATAAGTACCGACAAGCACCTACAAGTACCCACAAGCACCTACAAGTACCCACAAGCACCCACAAGCACCTACAAGCACCCACAAGTACCTACAAGCACCCACAAGTACCTACAAGCACCCACAAGTACCTACAAGCACCCACAAGAACCCACAAGCACCCACAAGTACCCACAAGCACCCACAAGTACCTACAAGTACCCACAAGTACCTACAAGAACCCACAAGTACCTAAAAGTACCCACAAGTACCTAAAAGTACCCACAAGCACCTACAAGCACCCACAAGCACCCACAAATACCCACAAGTACTTACAAGTACCCACAAGTACCTACAAGTACCCACAAGTACCTACAAGTACCCACAAGTACCTACAAGAACCCACAAGTACCTACAAGCACCCACAAGTACCTACAAGCACCCACAAGCACCCACAAGTACCTACAAGTACCCACAAGTACTTACAAGTACCCACAAGTACCTACAATTACCCAAAGTACCTACAAGAACCCACAAGTACCTAAAAGTACCCACAAGTACCTAAAAGTACCCACAAGCACCTACAAGCACCCACAAGTACCTACAAGTACCCACAAGTACTTACAAGTAGCCACAAGTACTTACAAGTACCCACAAGTACCTACAAGTACCCACAAGTACCTACAAGTACCCACAAGTACCCACAAGTACCTACAAGTACCAACAAGCACCCACAAGCACCTACAAGCACCCACAAGTACCCACAAGTACCTACAAGTACCCACAAGTACCTACAAGTACCTACAAGTACCCACAAGTACTCACAAGCACCCACAAGCACCTACAAGCACCCACAAGTACCTACAAGTACCCACAAGTACCTAAAAGTACCCACAAGCACCTACAAGCACCCACAAGTACCTACAAGTACCCACAAGTATTTACAAGTACCCACAAGTACCCACAAGTACCCACAAGTACCCACAAGCACCCACAAGTACCCACAAGCACCCACAAGCACCCACAAGCACCCACAAGTACCTACAAGTACCCACAAGTACCCACAAGTACCCACAAGTACCCACAAGCACCCACAAGCACCCATAAGTACCGACAAGCACCTACAAGTACCCACAAGCACCTACAAGTACCCACAAGCACCCACAAGCACCTACAAGTATCCACAAGCACCTACAAGCACCCACAAGTACCTACAAGCACCCACAAGTACCTACAAGCACCCACAAGTACCTACAAGCACCCACAAGAACCCACAAGTACCGACAAGCACCCACAAGTACCCACAAGCACCCACAAGTACCTACAAGTACCCACAAGTACCTACAAGAACCCACAAGTACCTAAAAGTACCCACAAGTACCTAAAAGTACCCACAAGCACCTACAAGCACCCACAAGCACCCACAAGTACCCACAAGTACTTACAAGTACCCACAATTACCTACAAGTACCCACAAGTACCTACAAGTACCCACAAGTACCTACAAGCACCCACAAGTTCCTACAAACACCCACAAGTACCTACAAGCACCCACAAGTACCCACTAGTACCTACAAGCACCCACAAGCACCTACAAGTATCCACAAGCACCCACAAGTACCCACAAGCACCTACAAGTACCCACAAGTACCTACAAGTACCCACAAGCACCCACAAGCACCTACAAGCACCCACAAGTACCCACAAGTACCTACAAGTACCCACAAGTACCTACAAGTACCCACAAGTACTCACAAGCACCCACAAGCACCTACAAGCACCCACAAGTACCTACAAGTACCCATAAGTACCTAAAAGTACCCACAAGTAAGTAAAAGTACCCACAAGCACCTACAAGCACCCACAAGTACCTACAAGTACCCACAAGTACTTACAAGTACCCACAAGTACCTACAAGTACCCACAAGTACCTACAAGAACCCACAAGTACCTAAAAGTACCCACAAGTACCTAAAAGTACCCACAAGCACCTACAAGCACCCACAAGTACCTACAAGTACCCACAAGTACTTACAAGTACCCACAAGTACTTACAAGTACCCACAAGTACCTACAAGTACTCACAAGTACCTACAAGTACCCACAAGTACCCACAAGTACCTACAAGTACCCACAAGTACCAACAATCACCCACAAGCACCTACAAGCACCCACAAGTACCCACAAGTACCTACAAGTACCCACAAGTACCTACAAGTACCTACAAGTACCAACAAGTACTCACAAGCACCCACAAGCACCTACAAGCACCCACAAGTACCTACAAGTACCCATAAGTACCTAAAAGTACCCACAAGTACCTAAAAGTACCCACAAGCACCTACAAGCACCCACAAGTACCTACAAGTACCCACAAGTACCCACAAGTACCCACAAGTACCCACAAGTACCCACAAGCACCCACAAGTACCCACAAGCACCCACAAGCACCCACAAGCACCCACAAGCACCCACAAGCACCCACAAGTACCTACAAGTACCCACAAGTACCCACAAGTACCCACAAGCACCCACAAGCACCCATAAGTACCGACAAGCACCTACAAGTACCCACAAGCACCTACAAGTACCCACAAGCACCCACAAGCACCTACAAGCACCCACAAGTACCTACAAGCACCCACAAGTACCTACAAGCACCCACAAGTACCTACAAGCACCCACAAGAACCCACAAGCACCCACAAGTACCCACAAGCACCCACAAGTACCTACAAGTACCCACAAGTACCTACAAGAACCCACAAGTACCTAAAAGTACCCACAAGTACCTAAAAGTACCCACAAGCACCTACAAGCACCCACAAGCACCCACAAATACCCACAAGTACTTACAAGTACCCACAAGTACCTACAAGTACCCACAAGTACCTACAAGTACCCACAAGTACCTACAAGCACCCACAAGTACCTACAAGCACCCACAAGTACCTACAAGCACCCACAAGCACCCACAAGTACCTACAAGTACCCACAAGTACTTACAAGTACCCACAAGTACCTACAAGTACCCAAAGTACCTACAAGAACCCACAAGTACCTAAAAGTACCCACAAGTACCTAAAAGTACCCACAAGCACCTACAAGCACCCACAAGTACCTACAAGTACCCACAAGTACTTACAAGTAGCCACAAGTACTTACAAGTACCCACAAGTACCTACAAGTACCCACAAGTACCTACAAGTACCCACAAGTACCCACAAGTACCTACAAGTACCAACAAGCACCCACAAGCACCTACAAGCACCCACAAGTACCCACAAGTACCTACAAGTACCCACAAGTACCTACAAGTACCTACAAGTACCCACAAGTACTCACAAGCACCCACAAGCACCTACAAGCACCCACAAGTACCTACAAGTACCCACAAGTACCTAAAAGTACCCACAAGCACCTACAAGCACCCACAAGTACCTACAAGTACCCACAAGTATTTACAAGTACCCACAAGTACCCACAAGTACCCACAAGTACCCACAAGCACCCACAAGCACCCACAAGTACCCACAAGCACCCACAAGCACCCACAAGCACCCACAAGTACCTACAAGTACCCACAAGTACCCACAAGTACCCACAAGTACCCACAAGCACCCACAAGCACCCATAAGTACCGACAAGCACCTACAAGTACCCACAAGCACCTACAAGTACCCACAAGCACCCACAAGCACCTACAAGTATCCACAAGCACCTACAAGCACCCACAAGCACCTACAAGTATCCACAAGCACCTACAAGCACCCACAAGTACCTACAAGCACCCACAAGTACCTACAAGCACCCACAAGTACCTACAAGCACCCACAAGAACCCACAAGTACCCACAAGCACCCACAAGTACCCACAAGCACCCACAAGTACCTACAAGTACCCACAAGTACCTACAAGAACCCACAAGTACCTAAAAGTACCCACAAGTACCTAAAAGTACCCACAAGCACCTACAAGCACCCACAAGCACCCACAAGTACCCACAAGTACTTACAAGTACCCACAATTACCTACAAGTACCCACAAGTACCTACAAGTACCCACAAGTACCTACAAGCACCCACAAGTTCCTACAAACACCCACAAGTACCTACAAGCACCCACAAGCACCTACAAGTATCCACAAGCACCCACAAGTACCCACAAGCACCTACAAGTACCCACAAGTACCTACAAGTACCCACAAGCACCCACAAGCACCTACAAGCACCCACAAGTACCCACAAGTACCTACAAGTACCCACAAGTACCTACAAGTACCCACAAGTACTCACAAGCACCCACAAGCACCTACAAGCACCCACAAGTACCTACAAGTACCCATAAGTACCTAAAAGTACCCACAAGTAAGTAAAAGTACCCACAAGCACCTACAAGCACCCACAAGTACCTACAAGTACCCACAAGTACTTAAAAGTACCCACAAGTACCCACAAGTACCTACAAGAACCCACAAGTACCTAAAAGTACCCACAAGTACCTAAAAGTACCCACAAGCACCTACAAGCACCCACAAGTACCTACAAGTACCCACAAGTACTTTCAAGTACCCACAAGTACTTACAAGTACCCACAAGTACCTACAAGTACCCACAAGTACCCACAAGTACCTACAAGTACCTACAAGTACCCACAAGTACCAACAAGCACCCACAAGCACCTACAAGAACCCACAAGCACCCACAAGCACCTACAAGCACCCACAAGTACCCACAAGTACCTACAAGTACCTACAAGTACCCACAAGTACTCACAAGCACCCACAAGCACCTACAAGCACCCACAAGTACCTACAAGTACCCATAAGTACCTAAAAGCACCCACAAGTACCCACAAGTACCTACAAGTACCCACAAGTACCTACAAGTACCCACAAGTACCTACAAGTACCCACAAGTACCAACAAGTACCCACAAGCACCCACAAGTACCTACAAGCACCCACAAGTACCTACAAGCACCCAAAAGTACCTACAAGCATCCACAAGTACCCACAAGTACCCACAAGCACCCACAAGTACCTACAAGTACCCACAAGTACCCACAAGTACCTACAAGTACCCACAAGTACCTACAAGTACCCACAAGTACTCACAAGCACCCACAAGCACCTACAAGCACCCACAAGTACCTACAAGTACCCATAAGTACCTAAAAGTACCCACAAGTAAGTAAAAGTACCCACAAGCACCTACAAGCACCCACAAGTACCTACAAGTACCCACAAGTACTTAAAAGTACCCACAAGTACCCACAAGTACCTACAAGAACCCACAAGTACCTAAAAGTACCCACAAGTACCTAAAAGTACCCACAAGCACCTACAAGCACCCACAAGTACCTACAAGTACCCACAAGTACTTTCAAGTACCCACAAGTACTTACAAGTACCCACAAGTACCTACAAGTACCCACAAGTACCCACAAGTACCCACAAGTACCTACAAGTACCTACAAGTACCCACAAGTACCAACAAGCACCCACAAGCACCTACAAGAACCCACAAGCACCCACAAGCACCTACAAGCACCCACAAGTACCCACAAGTACCTACAAGTACCTACAAGTACCCACAAGTACTCACAAGCACCCACAAGCACCTACAAGCACCCACAAGTACCTACAAGTACCCATAAGTACCTAAAAGCACCCACAAGTACCCACAAGTACCTACAAGTACCCACAAGTACCTACAAGTACCCACAAGTACCTACAAGTACCCACAAGTACCAACAAGTACCCACAAGCACCCACAAGTACCTACAAGCACCCACAAGTACCTACAAGCACCCAAAAGTACCTACAAGCATCCACAAGTACCCACAAGTACCCACAAGCACCCACAAGTACCTACAAGTACCCACAAGTACCCACAAGTACCCACAATCACCCACAAGCACCCATAAGTACCCACAAGCACCTACAAGCACCCACAAGCACCTACAAGCACCTACAAGCACCCACAAGTACCTACAAGCACCCACAAGTACCTAAAAGTACCCACAAGTACCTAAAAGTACCCACAAGCACCTACAAGCACCCACAAGTACCTACAAGTACCCACAAGTACTTACAAGTACCCACAAGTACCCACAAGCACCTACAAGCACCCACAAGTACCCACAAGTACCTACAAGTACCCACAAGTACCCACAAGCACCCACAAGCACCTACAAGCACCCACAAGTACCCACAAGTACCTACAAGTACCCACAAGTACCTACAAGTACCTACAAGTACCCACAAGTACCTACAAGAACCCACAAGTACCTAAAAGTACCCACAAGTACCTTAAAGTACCCACAAGCACCTACAAGCACCCACAAGCACCCACAAATACCCACAAGTACTTACAAGTACCCACAAGTACCTACAAGTACCCACAAGTACCTACAAGTACCCACAAGTACCTACAAGCACCCACAAGTACCTACAAGCACCCACAAGTACCTACAAGCACCCACAAGCACCCACAAGTACCCACAAGCACCCACAAGTACCTACAAGCACCCACAAGTACCTACAAGTACGCACGTGTACCTACAAGAACCCACAAGTACCTAAAAGTACCCACAAGTACCTAAAAGTACCCACAAGCACCTACAAGCACCCACAAGTACCTACAAGTACCCACAAGTACTTACAAGTACCCACAAGTACCTACAAGCACCCACAAGTACCCACAAGTACCTAAAAGTACCCACAAGTACCCACAAGCACCTACAAGCACCCACAAGTACCTACAAGTACCCATAAGTACCTAAAAGTACCCACAAGTAAGTAAAAGTACCCACAAGCACCTACAAGCACCCACAAGTACCTACAAGTACCCACAAGTACTTACAAGTACCCACAAGTACCTACAAGTACCCAAAGTACCTACAAGAACCCACAAGTACCTAAAAGTACCCACAAGTACCTAAAAGTACCTAAAAGTACCCACAAGCACCTACAAGCACCCACAAGTACCTACAAGTACCCACAAGTACTTACAAGTACCCACAAGTACTTACAAGTACCCACAAGTACCTACAAGTACTCACAAGTACCCACAAGTACCTACAAGTACCCACAAGTACCCACAAGTACCTACAAGTACCAACAAGCACCCACAAGTACCCACAAGTACCCACAAGCACCCACAAGCACCCATAAGTACCGACAAGCACCTACAAGTACCCACAAGCACCTACAAGTACCCACAAGCACCCACAAGCACCTACAAGTATCCACAAGCACCTACAAGCACCCACAAGTACCTAAAAGCACCAACAAGTACCTACAAGCACCCACAAGTACCTACAAGCACCCACAAGAACCCACAAGTACCCACAAGCACCCACAAGTACCCACAAGCACCCACAAGTACCTACAAGTACCCACAAGTACCTACAAGAACCCACAAGTACCTAAAAGTACCCACAAGTACCTAAAAGTACCCACAAGCACCTACAAGCACCTACAAGCACCCACAAGTACCCACAAGTACTTACAAGTACCCACAAGTACCTACAAGTACCCACAAGTACCTACAAGTACCCACAAGTACCTACAAGCACCCACAAGTACCTACAAACACCCACAAGTACCTACAAGCACCCACAAGTACCTACAAGCACCCACAAGTACCCACTAGTACCTACAAGCACCCACAAGCACCTACAAGTATCCACAAGCACCCACAAGTACCCACAAGCACCTACAAGTACCCACAAGTACCTACAAGTACCCACAAGTACCCACAAGCACTCACAAGCACCCACAAGCACCCACAAGTACCTACAAGCACCCACTAGTACCTACAAGCACCCAAAAGTACCTAAAAGTACCCACAAGTACCTAAAAGTACCCACAAGCACCTACAAGCACCCACAAGTACTTACAAGTACCCACAAGTACTTACAAGTACCCACAAGTACCTACAAGTACCCACAAGTACCCACAAGTACCTACAAGTACCCACAAGTACCCACAAGCACCCACAAGCACCTACAAGCACCCACAAGTACCCACAAGTACCTACAAGCACCTACAAGCACCCACAAGTACCCACAAGTACCTACAAGTACCTACAAGTACCCACAAGTACTCACAAGCACCCACAAGCACCTACAAGCACCCACAAGTACCTACAAGTACCCATAAGTACCTAAAAGCACCCACAAGTACCCACAAGTACCTACAAGTACCCACAAGTACCTACAAGTACCCACAAGTACCTACAAGTACCCACAAGTACCAACAAGTACCCACAAGCACCCACAAGTACCTACAAGCACCCACAAGTACCTACAAGTACCCATAAGTACCTAAAAGTACCCACAAGTAAGTAAAAGTACCCACAAGCACCTACAAGCACCCACAAGTACCTACAAGTACCCACAAGTACTTAAAAGTACCCACAAGTACCCACAAGTACCTACAAGAACCCACAAGTACCTAAAAGTACCCACAAGTACCTAAAAGTACCCACAAGCACCTAGAAGCACCCACAAGTACCTACAAGTACCCACAAGTACTTTCAAGTACCCACAAGTACTTACAAGTACCCACAAGTACCTACAAGTACCCACAAGTACCCACAAGTACCTACAAGTACCCACAAGTACCAACAAGCACCCACAAGCACCTACAAGCACCCACAAGTACCCACAAGCACCCACAAGCACCTACAAGCACCCACAAGTACCCACAAGTACCTACAAGTACCTACAAGTACCTACAAGTACCCACAAGTACTCACAAGCACCCACAAGCACCTACAAGCACCCACAAGTACCTACAAGTACCCATAAGTACCTAAAAGCACCCACAAGTACCCACAAGTACCTACAAGTACCCACAAGTACCTACAAGTACCCACAAGTACCTACAAGTACCCACAAGTACCAACAAGTACCCACAAGCACCCACAAGTACCTACAAGCACCCACAAGTACCTACAAGCACCCAAAAGTACCTACAAGCATCCACAAGTACCCACAAGTACCCACAAGCACCCACAAGTACCTACAAGTACCCACAAGTACCCACAAGTACCCACAAGCACCCACAAGCACCCATAAGTACCCACAAGTACCTACAAGTACCCACAAGTACCCACAAGCACCCACAAGCACCTACAAGCACCCACAAGTACCCACAAGTACCTACAAGTACCCACAAGTACTCACAAGCACCCACAAGCACCCACAAGTACCTACAAGCACCCACAAGTACCTACAAGCACCCAAAAGTACCTAAAAGTACCCACAAGTACCTAAAAGTACCCACAAGCACCTACAAGCACCCACAAGTACCTACAAGTACCCACAAGTACTTACAAGTACCCACAAGTACCTACAAGTACCCACAAGTACCCACAAGTACCTACAAGTACCCACAAGTACCCACAAGCACCCACAAGCACCTACAAGCACCCACAAGTACCCACAAGTACCTACAAGCACCTACAAGCACCCACAAGTACCCACAAGTACCTACAAGTACCTACAAGTACCCACAAGTACTCACAAGCACCCACAAGCACCTACAAGCACCCACAAGTACCTACAAGTACCCATAAGTACCTAAAAGCACCCACAAGTACCCACAAGTACCTACAAGTACCCACAAGTACCTACAAGTACCCACAAGTACCTACAAGTACCCACAAGTACCAACAAGTACCCACAAGCACCCACAAGTACCTACAAGCACCCACAAGTACCTACAAGTACCCATAAGTACCTAAAAGTACCCACAAGTAAGTAAAAGTACCCACAAGCACCTACAAGCACCCACAAGTACCTACAAGTACCCACAAGTACTTAAAAGTACCCACAAGTACCCACAAGTACCTACAAGAACCCACAAGTACCTAAAAGTACCCACAAGTACCTAAAAGTACCCACAAGTACCTACAAGCACCCACAAGTACCTACAAGTACCCACAAGTACTTTCAAGTACCCACAAGTACTTACAAGTACCCACAAGTACCTACAAGTACACACAAGTACCCACAAGTACCTACAAGTACCCACAAGTACCAACAAGCACCCACAAGCACCCACAAGCACCTACAAGCACCCACAAGTACCTACAAGTACCCATAAGTACCTAAAAGCACCCACAAGTACCCACAAGTACCTACAAGTACCCACAAGAACCTACAAGTACCCACAAGTACCAACAAGTACCCACAAGCACCCACAAGTACCTAAAAGTACCCACAAGTAAGTAAAAGTACCCACAAGCACCTACAAGCACCCACAAGTACCTACAAGTACCCACAAGTACTTAAAAGTACCCACAAGTACCCACAAGTACCTACAAGAACCCACAAGTACCTAAAAGTACCCACAAGTACCTAAAAGTACCCACAAGTACCTACAAGCACCCACAAGTACCTACAAGTACCCACAAGTACTTTCAAGTACCCACAAGTACTTACAAGTACCCACAAGTACCTACAAGTACACACAAGTACCCACAAGTACCTACAAGTACCCACAAGTACCAACAAGCACCCACAAGCACCCACAAGCACCTACAAGCACCCACAAGTACCTACAAGTACCCATAAGTACCTAAAAGCACCCACAAGTACCCACAATACCTACAAGTACCCACAAGTACCTACAAGTACCCACAAGTACCTACAAGTACCCACAAGTACCAACAAGTACCCACAAGCACCCACAAGTACCTACAAGCACCCACAAGTACCTACAAGTACCCATAAGTACCTAAAAGTACCCACAAGTAAGTAAAAGTACCCACAAGCACCTACAAGCACCCACAAGTACCTACAAGTACCCACAAGTACTTAAAAGTACCCACAAGTACCCACAAGTACCTACAAGAACCCACAAGTACCTAAAAGTACCCACAAGTACCTAAAAGTACCCACAAGCACCTACAAGCACCCACAAGTACCTACAAGTACCCACAAGTACTTTCAAGTACCCACAAGTACTTACAAGTACCCACAAGTACCTACAAGTACCCACAAGTACCCACAAGTACCTACAAGTACCCACAAGTACCAACAAGCACCCACAAGCACCTACAAGCACCCACAAGTACCCACAAGCACCCACAAGCACCTACAAGCACCCACAAGTACCCACAAGTACCTACAAGTACCTACAAGTACCTACAAGTACCCATTAGTACTCACAAGCACCCACAAGCACCTACAAGCACCCACAAGTACCTACAAGTACCCATAAGTACCTAAAAGCACCCACAAGTACCCACAAGTACCTACAAGTACCCACAAGTACCTACAAGTACCCACAAGTACCCACAAGTACCTACAAGTACCCACAAGTACCAACAAGTACCCACAAGCACCCACAAGTACCTACAAGCACCCACAAGTACCTACAAGCACCCAAAAGTACCTACAAGCATCCACAAGTACCCACAAGTACCCACAAGCACCCACAAGTACCTACAAGTACCCACAAGTACCCACAAGTACCCACAAGCACCCACAAGCACCCATAAGTACCCACAAGTACCTACAAGTACCCACAAGTACCCACAAGCACCCACAAGCACCTACAAGCACCCACAAGTACCCACAAGTACCTACAAGTACCCACAAGTACTCACAAGCACCCACAAGCACCCACAAGTACCTACAAGCACCCACAAGTACCTACAAGCACCCAAAAGTACCTAAAAGTACCCACAAGTACCTAAAAGTACCCACAAGCACCTACAAGCACCCACAAGTACCTACAAGTACCCACAAGTACTTACAAGTACCCACAAGTACCTACAAGTACCCACAAGTACCCACAAGTACCTACAAGTACCCACAAGTACCCACAAGCACCCACAAGCACCTACAAGCACCCACAAGTACCCACAAGTACCTACAAGCACCTACAAGCACCCACAAGTACCCACAAGTACCTACAAGTACCTACAAGTACCCACAAGTACTCACAAGCACCCACAAGCACCTACAAGCACCCACAAGTACCTACAAGTACCCATAAGTACCTAAAAGCACCCACAAGTACCCACAAGTACCTACAAGTACCCACAAGTACCTACAAGTACCCACAAGTACCTACAAGTACCCACAAGTACCAACAAGTACCCACAAGCACCCACAAGTACCTACAAGCACCCACAAGTACCTACAAGTACCCATAAGTACCTAAAAGTACCCACAAGTAAGTAAAAGTACCCACAAGCACCTACAAGCACCCACAAGTACCTACAAGTACCCACAAGTACTTAAAAGTACCCACAAGTACCTACAAGAACCCACAAGTACCTAAAAGTACCCACAAGTACCTAAAAGTACCCACAAGTACCTACAAGCACCCACAAGTACCTACAAGTACCCACAAGTACTTTCAAGTACCCACAAGTACTTACAAGTACCCACAAGTACCTACAAGTACACACAAGTACCCACAAGTACCTACAAGTACCCACAAGTACCAACAAGCACCCACAAGCACCTACAAGCACCCACAAGTACCCACAAGCACCCACAAGCACCTACAAGCACCCACAAGTACCCACAAGTACCTACAAGTACCTACAAGTACCCACAAGTACTCACAAGCACCCACAAGCACCTACAAGCACCCACAAGTACCTACAAGTACCCATAAGTACCTAAAAGCACCCACAAGTACCCACAAGTACCTACAAGTACCCACAAGTACCTACAAGTACCCACAAGTACCTACAAGTACCCACAAGTACCAACAAGTACCCACAAGCACCCACAAGTACCTACAAGCACCCACAAGTACCTACAAGCACCCAAAAGTACCTACAAGCATCCACAAGTACCCACAAGTACCCACAAGCACCCACAAGTACCTACAAGTACCCACAAGTACCCACAAGTACCCACAAGCACCCACAAGCACCCATAAGTACCCACAAGCACCTACAAGCACCCACAAGCACCTACAAGCACCCACAAGTACCTACAAGTACCCATAAGTACCTAAAAGCACCCACAAGTACCCACAAGTACCTACAAGTACCCACAAGTACCTACAAGTACCCACAAGTACCTACAAGTACCCACAAGTACCAACAAGTACCCACAAGCACCCACAAGTACCTACAAGCACCCACAAGTACCTACAAGCACCCAAAAGTACCTAAAAGTACCCACAAGTACCTAAAAGTACCCACAAGCACCTACAAGCACCCACAAGTACCTACAAGTACCCACAAGTACTTACAAGTACCCACAAGTACCTACAAGTACCCACAAGTACCTACAAGTACCCACAAGTACCCACAAGCACCCACAAGCACCTACAAGCACCCACAAGTACCCACAAGTACCTACAAGTACCCACAAGTACCTACAAGTACCCACAAGTACCTACAAGTACCTACAAGTACCCACAAGTACTCACAAGCACCCACAAGCACCTACAAGCACCCACAAGTACCTACAAGTACCCATAAGTACCTAAAAGTACCCACAAGTAAGTAAAAGTACCCACAAGCACCTACAAGCACCCACAAGTACCTACAAGTACCCACAAGTACTTACAAGTACCCACAAGTACCCACAAGTACCTACAAGTACCCACAAGTACCTACAAGAACCCACAAGTACCTAAAAGTACCCACAAGTACCTAAAAGTACCCACAAGCACCTACAAGCACCCACAAGTACCTACAAGTACTCACAAGTACTTACAGGTACCCACAAGTACTTACAAGTACCCACAAGTACCTACAAGTACCCACAAGTACCCACAAGTACCTACAAGTACACACAAGTACCCACAAGTACCTACAAGTACCCACAAGTACCAACAATCACCCACAAGCACCTACAAGCACCCACAAGTACCCACAAGTACCTACAAGTACCCACAAGTACCTACAAGTACCCACAAGTACTCACAAGCACCCACAAGCACCTACAAGCACCCACAAGTACCTACAAGTACCCATAAGTACCTAAAAGTACCCACAAGTACCTAAAAGTACCCACAAGCACCTACAAGCACCCACAAGTACCCACAAGCACCCACAAGCACCTACAAGCACCCACAAGTACCCACAAGTACCTACAAGTACCTACAAGTACCCACAAGTACTCACAAGCACCCACAAGCACCTACAAGCACCCACAAGTACCTACAAGTACCCATAAGTACCTAAAAGCACCCACAAGTACCCACAAGTACCTACAAGTACCCACAAGTACCTACAAGTACCCACAAGTACCTACAAGTACCCACAAGTACCAACAAGTACCCACAAGCACCCACAAGTACCTACAAGCACCCACAAGTACCTACAAGCACCCAAAAGTACCTACAAGCATCCACAAGTACCCACAAGTACCCACAAGCACCCACAAGTACCTACAAGTACCCACAAGTACCCACAAGTACCCACAAGCACCCACAAGCACCCATAAGTACCCACAAGCACCTACAAGCACCCACAAGCACCTACAAGCACCCACAAGTACCTACAAGTACCCATAAGTACCTAAAAGCACCCACAAGTACCCACAAGTACCTACAAGTACCCACAAGTACCTACAAGTACCCACAAGTACCTACAAGTACCCACAAGTACCAACAAGTACCCACAAGCACCCACAAGTACCTACAAGCACCCACAAGTACCTACAAGCACCCAAAAGTACCTAAAAGTACCCACAAGTACCTAAAAGTACCCACAAGCACCTACAAGCACCCACAAGTACCTACAAGTACCCACAAGTACTTACAAGTACCCACAAGTACCTACAAGTACCCACAAGTACCTACAAGTACCCACAAGTACCCACAAGCACCCACAAGCACCTACAAGCACCCACAAGTACCCACAAGTACCTACAAGTACCCACAAGTACCTACAAGTACCCACAAGTACCTACAAGTACCTACAAGTACCCACAAGTACTCACAAGCACCCACAAGCACCTACAAGCACCCACAAGTACCTACAAGTACCCATAAGTACCTAAAAGTACCCACAAGTAAGTAAAAGTACCCACAAGCACCTACAAGCACCCACAAGTACCTACAAGTACCCACAAGTACTTACAAGTACCCACAAGTACCCACAAGTACCTACAAGTACCCACAAGTACCTACAAGAACCCACAAGTACCTAAAAGTACCCACAAGTACCTAAAAGTACCCACAAGCACCTACAAGCACCCACAAGTACCTACAAGTACTCACAAGTACTTACAGGTACCCACAAGTACTTACAAGTACCCACAAGTACCTACAAGTACCCACAAGTACCCACAAGTACCTACAAGTACACACAAGTACCCACAAGTACCTACAAGTACCCACAAGTACCAACAATCACCCACAAGCACCTACAAGCACCCACAAGTACCCACAAGTACCTACAAGTACCCACAAGTACCTACAAGTACCCACAAGTACTCACAAGCACCCACAAGCACCTACAAGCACCCACAAGTACCTACAAGTACCCATAAGTACCTAAAAGTACCCACAAGTACCTAAAAGTACCCACAAGCACCTACAAGCACCCACAAGTACCTACAAGTACCCACAAGTACTTACAAGTACCCACAAGTACCCACAAGTACCCACAAGCACCCACAAGTACCCACAAGCACCCACAAGCACCCACAAGCACCCACAAGCACCCACAAGCACCCACAAGTAACTACAAGTACCCACAAGTACCCACAAGCACCCACAAGCACCCATAAGTACCGACAAGCACCTACAAGTACCCACAAGCACCTACAAGTACCCACAAGCACCCACAAGCACCTACAAGCACCCACAAGTACCTACAAGCACCCACAAGTACCTACAAGCACCCACAAGAACCCACAAGTACCCACAAGTACCTACAAGTACCCACAAGTACCAACAAGCACCCACAAGCACCTACAAGCACCCACAAGTACCCACAAGCACCCACAAGCACCTACAAGCACCCACAAGTACCCACAAGTACTTTCAAGTACCCACAAGTACTTACAAGTACCCACAAGTACCTACAAGTACCCACAAGTACCCACAAGTACCTACAAGTACCCACAAGTACCAACAAGCACCCACAAGCACCTACAAGCACCCACAAGTACCCACAAGCACCCACAAGCACCTACAAGCACCCACAAGTACCCACAAGTACCTACAAGTACCTACAAGTACCTACAAGTACCCACAAGTACTCACAAGCACCCACAAGCACCTACAAGCACCCACAAGTACCTACAAGTACCCATAAGTACCTAAAAGCACCCACAAGTACCCACAAGTACCTACAAGTACCCACAAGTACCTACAAGTACCCACAAGTACCTACAAGTACCGACAAGTACCAACAAGTACCCACAAGCACCCACAAGTACCTAAAAGCACCCACAAGTACCTACAAGCACCCAAAAGTACCTACAAGCATCCACAAGTACCCACAAGTACCCACAAGCACCCACAAGTACCTACAAGTACCCACAAGTACCCACAAGTACCCACAAGCACCCACAAGCACCCATAAGTACCCACAAGTACCTACAAGTACCCACAAGTACCCACAAGCACCCACAAGCACCTACAAGCACCCACAAGTACCCACAAGTACCTACAAGTACCCACAAGTACTCACAAGCACCCACAAGCACCCACAAGTACCTACAAGCACCCACTAGTACCTACAAGCACCCAAAAGTACCTAAAAGTACCCACAAGTACCTAAAAGTACCCACAAGCACCTACAAGCACCCACAAGTTTCTACAAGTACCCACAAGTACTTACAAGTACCCACAAGTACCTACAAGTACCCACAAGTACCCACAAGTACCTACAAGTACCCACAAGTACCCACAAGCACCCACAAGCACCTACAAGCACCCACAAGTACCCACAAGTACCTACAAGCACCTACAAGCACCCACAAGTACCCACAAGTACCTACAAGTACCTACAAGTACCCACAAGTACTCACAAGCACCCACAAGCACCTACAAGCACCCACAAGTACCTACAAGTACCCATAAGTACCTAAAAGCACCCACAAGTACCCACAAGTACCTACAAGTACCCACAAGTACCTACAAGTACCCACAAGTACCAACAAGTACCCACAAGCACCCACAAGTACCTACAAGCACCCACAAGTACCTACAAGTACCCATAAGTACCTAAAAGTACCCACAAGTAAGTAAAAGTACCCACAAGCACCTACAAGCACCCACAAGTACCTACAAGTACCCACAAGTACTTAAAAGTACCCACAAGTACCTACAAGAACCCACAAGTACCTAAAAGTACCCACAAGTACCTAAAAGTACCCACAAGTACCTACAAGCACCCACAAGTACCTACAAGTACCCACAAGTACTTTCAAGTACCCACAAGTACTTACAAGTACCCACAAGTACCTACAAGTACACACAAGTACCCACAAGTACCTACAAGTACCCACAAGTACCAACAAGCACCCACAAGCACCTACAAGCACCCACAAGTACCCACAAGCACCCACAAGCACCTACAAGCACCCACAAGTACCCACAAGTACCTACAAGTACCTACAAGTACCCACAAGTACTCACAAGCACCCACAAGCACCTACAAGCACCCACAAGTACCTACAAGTACCCATAAGTACCTAAAAGCACCCACAAGTACCCACAAGTACCTACAAGTACCCACAAGTACCTACAAGTACCCACAAGTACCTACAAGTACCCACAAGTACCAACAAGTACCCACAAGCACCCACAAGTACCTACAAGCACCCACAAGTACCTACAAGCACCCAAAAGTACCTACAAGCATCCACAAGTACCCACAAGTACCCACAAGCACCCACAAGTACCTACAAGTACCCACAAGTACCCACAAGTACCCACAAGCACCCACAAGCACCCATAAGTACCCACAAGCACCTACAAGCACCCACAAGCACCTACAAGCACCCACAAGTACCTACAAGTACCCATAAGTACCTAAAAGCACCCACAAGTACCCACAAGTACCTACAAGTACCCACAAGTACCTACAAGTACCCACAAGTACCTACAAGTACCCACAAGTACCAACAAGTACCCACAAGCACCCACAAGTACCTACAAGCACCCACAAGTACCTACAAGCACCCAAAAGTACCTAAAAGTACCCACAAGTACCTAAAAGTACCCACAAGCACCTACAAGCACCCACAAGTACCTACAAGTACCCACAAGTACTTACAAGTACCCACAAGTACCTACAAGTACCCACAAGTACCTACAAGTACCCACAAGTACCCACAAGCACCCACAAGCACCTACAAGCACCCACAAGTACCCACAAGTACCTACAAGTACCCACAAGTACCTACAAGTACCCACAAGTACCTACAAGTACCTACAAGTACCCACAAGTACTCACAAGCACCCACAAGCACCTACAAGCACCCACAAGTACCTACAAGTACCCATAAGTACCTAAAAGTACCCACAAGTAAGTAAAAGTACCCACAAGCACCTACAAGCACCCACAAGTACCTACAAGTACCCACAAGTACTTACAAGTACCCACAAGTACCCACAAGTACCTACAAGTACCCACAAGTACCTACAAGAACCCACAAGTACCTAAAAGTACCCACAAGTACCTAAAAGTACCCACAAGCACCTACAAGCACCCACAAGTACCTACAAGTACTCACAAGTACTTACAGGTACCCACAAGTACTTACAAGTACCCACAAGTACCTACAAGTACCCACAAGTACCCACAAGTACCTACAAGTACACACAAGTACCCACAAGTACCTACAAGTACCCACAAGTACCAACAATCACCCACAAGCACCTACAAGCACCCACAAGTACCCACAAGTACCTACAAGTACCCACAAGTACCTTCAAGTACCTACAAGTACCCACAAGTACTCACAAGCACCCACAAGCACCTACAAGCACCCACAAGTACCTACAAGTACCCATAAGTACCTAAAAGTACCCACAAGTACCTAAAAGTACCCACAAGCACCTACAAGCACCCACAAGTACCTACAAGTACCCACAAGTACTTACAAGTACCCACAAGTACCCACAAGTACCCACAAGCACCCACAAGTACCCACAAGCACCCACAAGCACCCACAAGCACCCACAAGTAACTATAAGTACCCACAAGTACCCACAAGTACCCACAAGCACCCACAAGCACCCATAAGTACCGACAAGCACCTACAAGTACCCACAAGCACCTACAAGTACCCACAAGCACCCACAAGCACCTACAAGCACCCACAAGTACCTACAAGCACCCACAAGTACCTACAAGCACCCACAAGAACCCACAAGTACCCACAAGTACCTACAAGTACCCACAAGTACCAACAAGCACCCACAAGCACCTACAAGCACCCACAAGTACCCACAAGCACCCACAAGCACCTACAAGCACCCACAAGTACCCACAAGTACCTACAAGCACCCAAAAGTACCTACAAGCATCCACAAGTACCCACAAGTACCCACAAGCACCCACAAGTACCTACAAGTACCCACAAGTACCCACAAGTACCCACAAGCACCCACAAGCACCCATAAGTACCCACAAGCACCTACAAGCACCCACAAGCACCTACAAGCACCCACAAGTACCTACAAGTACCCATAAGTACCTAAAAGCACCCACAAGTACCCACAAGTACCTACAAGTACCCACAAGTACCTACAAGTACCCGCAAGTACCTACAAGTACCCACAAGTACCAAGAAGTACCCACAAGCACCCACAAGTACCTACAAGCACCCACAAGTACCTACAAGCACCCAAAAGTACCTAAAAGTACCCACAAGTACCTAAAAGTACCCACAAGCACCTACAAGCACCCACAAGTACCTACAAGTACCCACAAGTACTTACAAGTACCCACAAGTACCTACAAGTACCCACAAGTACCTACAAGTACCCACAAGTACCCACAAGCACCCACAAGCACCTACAAGCACCCACAAGTACCCACAAGTACCTACAAGTACCCACAAGTACCTACAAGTACCCACAAGTACCTACAAGTACCTACAAGTACCCACAAGTACTCACAAGCACCCACAAGCACCTACAAGCACCCACAAGTACCTACAAGTACCCATAAGTACCTAAAAGTACCCACAAGTAAGTAAAAGTACCCACAAGCACCTACAAGCACCCACAAGTACCTACAAGTACCTACAAGTACCCACAAGTACCTACAAGTACCCACAAGTACCAACAAGTACCCACAAGCACCCACAAGTACCTACAAGCACCCACAAGTACCTACAAGCACCCAAAAGTACTTTCAAGTACCCACAAGTACTTACAAGTACCCACAAGTACCTACAAGTACACACAAGTACCCACAAGTACCTACAAGTACCCACAAGTACCAACAAGCACCCACAAGCACCTACAAGCACCCACAAGTACCTACAAGTACCCACAAGTACCTACAAGTACCCACAAGTACCAACAAGTACCCACAAGCACCCACAAGTACCTACAAGCACCCACAAGTACCTACAAGCACCCAAAAGTACTTTCAAGTACCCACAAGTACTTACAAGTACCCACAAGTACCTACAAGTACACACAAGTACCCACAAGTACCTACAAGTACCCACAAGTACCAACAAGCACCCACAAGCACCTACAAGCACCCACAAGTACCCACAAGTACCCACAAGTACCTACAAGTACCTACAAGTACCCACAAGTACTCACAAGCACCCACAAGCACCTACAAGCACCCACAAGTACCTACAAGTACCCATAAGTACCTAAAAGCACCCACAAGTACCCACAAGTACCTACAAGTACCCACAAGTACCTACAAGTACCCACAAGTACCTACAAGTACCCACAAGTACCAACAAGTACCCACAAGCACCCACAAGTACCTACAAGCACCCACAAGTACCTACAAGCACCCAAAAGTACCTACAAGCATCCACAAGTACCCACAAGTACCCACAAGCACCCACAAGTACCTACAAGTACCCACAAGTACCCACAAGTACCCACAAGCACCCACAAGCACCCATAAGTACCCACAAGCACCCACAAGCACCCATAAGTACCCACAAGCACTTACAAGCACCCACAAGCACCTACATGCACCCACAAGTACCTACAAGTACCCATAAGTACCTAAAAGCACCCACAAGTACCCACAAGTACCTACAAGTACCCACAAGTACCTACAAGTACCCACAAGTACCTACAAGTACCCACAAGTACCAACAAGTACCCACAAGCACCCACAAGTACCTACAAGCACCCACAAGTACCTACAAGCACCCAAAAGTACCTAAAAGTACCCACAAGTACCTAAAAGTACCCACAAGCACCTACAAGCACCCACAAGTACCTACAAGTACCCACAAGTACTTACAAGTACCCACAAGTACCTACAAGTACCCACAAGTACCTACAAGTACCCACAAGTACCCACAAGCACCCACAAGCACCTACAAGCACCCACAAGTACCCACAAGTACCTACAAGTACCCACAAGTACCTACAAGTACCCACAAGTACCTACAAGTACCTACAAGTACCCACAAGTACTCACAAGTACCTACAAGTACACACAAGTACCCACAAGTACCTACAAGTACCCACAAGTACCAACAATCACCCACAAGCACCTACAAGCACCCACAAGTACCCACAAGTACCTACAAGTACCCACAAGTACCTACAAGTACCCACAAGTACTCACAAGCACCCACAAGCACCTACAAGCACCCACAAGTACCTACAAGTACCCATAAGTACCTAAAAGTACCCACAAGTACCTAAAAGTACCCACAAGCACCTACAAGCACCCACAAGTACCTACAAGTACCCACAAGTACTTACAAGTACCCACAAGTACCCACAAGTACCCACAAGCACCCACAAGTACCCACAAGCACCCACAAGCACCCACAAGCACCCACAAGCACCCACAAGCACCCACAAGTAACTACAAGTACCCACAAGTACCCACAAGTACCCACAAGCACCCACAAGCACCCATAAGTACCGACAAGCACCTACAAGTACCCACAAGCACCTACAAGTACCCACAAGCACCCACAAGCACCTACAAGCACCCACAAGTACCTACAAGCACCCACAAGTACCTACAAGCACCCACAAGAACCCACAAGTACCCACAAGTACCTACAAGTACCCACAAGTACCAACAAGCACCCACAAGCACCTACAAGCACCCACAAGTACCCACAAGCACCCACAAGCACCTACAAGCACCCACAAGTACCCACAAGTACTTTCAAGTACCCACAAGTACTTACAAGTACCCACAAGTACCTACAAGTACCCACAAGTACCCACAAGTACCTACAAGTACCCACAAGTACCAACAAGCACCCACAAGCACCTACAAGCACCCACAAGTACCCACAAGCACCCACAAGCACCTACAAGCACCCACAAGTACCCACAAGTACCTACAAGTACCTACAAGTACCTACAAGTACCCACAAGTACTCACAAGCACCCACAAGCACCTACAAGCACCCACAAGTACCTACAAGTACCCATAAGTACCTAAAAGCACCCACAAGTACCCACAAGTACCTACAAGTACCCACAAGTACCTACAAGTACCCACAAGTACCTACAAGTACCGACAAGTACCAACAAGTACCCACAAGCACCCACAAGTACCTACAAGCACCCACAAGTACCTACAAGCACCCAAAAGTACCTACAAGCATCCACAAGTACCCACAAGTACCCACAAGCACCCACAAGTACCTACAAGTACCCACAAGTACCCACAAGTACCCACAAGCACCCACAAGCACCCATAAGTACCCACAAGTACCTACAAGTACCCACAAGTACCCACAAGCACCCACAAGCACCTACAAGCACCCACAAGTACCCACAAGTACCTACAAGTACCCACAAGTACTCACAAGCACCCACAAGCACCCACAAGTACCTACAAGCACCCACTAGTACCTACAAGCACCCAAAAGTACCTAAAAGTACCCACAAGTACCTAAAAGTACCCACAAGCACCTACAAGCACCCACAAGTTTCTACAAGTACCCACAAGTACTTACAAGTACCCACAAGTACCTACAAGTACCCACAAGTACCCACAAGTACCTACAAGTACCCACAAGTACCCACAAGCACCCACAAGCACCTACAAGCACCCACAAGTACCCACAAGTACCTACAAGCACCTACAAGCACCCACAAGTACCCACAAGTACCTACAAGTACCTACAAGTACCCACAAGTACTCACAAGCACCCACAAGCACCTACAAGCACCCACAAGTACCTACAAGTACCCATAAGTACCTAAAAGCACCCACAAGTACCCACAAGTACCCACAAGTACCTACAAGTACCCACAAGTACCAACAAGTACCCACAAGCACCCACAAGTACCTACAAGCACCCACAAGTACCTACAAGTACCCATAAGTACCTAAAAGTACCCACAAGTAAGTAAAAGTACCCACAAGCACCTACAAGCACCCACAAGTACCTACAAGTACCCACAAGTACTTAAAAGTACCCACAAGTACCTACAAGAACCCACAAGTACCTAAAAGTACCCACAAGTACCTAAAAGTACCCACAAGTACCTACAAGCACCCACAAGTACCTACAAGTACCCACAAGTACTTTCAAGTACCCACAAGTACTTACAAGTACCCACAAGTACCTACAAGTACACACAAGTACCCACAAGTACCTACAAGTACCCACAAGTACCAACAAGCACCCACAAGCACCTACAAGCACCCACAAGTACCCACAAGCACCCACAAGCACCTACAAGCACCCACAAGTACCCACAAGTACCTACAAGTACCTACAAGTACCCACAAGTACTCACAAGCACCCACAAGCACCTACAAGCACCCACAAGTACCTACAAGTACCCATAAGTACCTAAAAGCACCCACAAGTACCCACAAGTACCTACAAGTACCCACAAGTACCTACAAGTACCCACAAGTACCTACAAGTACCCACAAGTACCAACAAGTACCCACAAGCACCCACAAGTACCTACAAGCACCCACAAGTACCTACAAGCACCCAAAAGTACCTACAAGCATCCACAAGTACCCACAAGTACCCACAAGCACCCACAAGTACCTACAAGTACCCACAAGTACCCACAAGTACCCACAAGCACCCACAAGCACCCATAAGTACCCACAAGCACCTACAAGCACCCACAAGCACCTACAAGCACCCACAAGTACCTACAAGTACCCATAAGTACCTAAAAGCACCCACAAGTACCCACAAGTACCTACAAGTACCCACAAGTACCTACAAGTACTCACAAGTACTTACAGGTACCCACAAGTACTTACAAGTACCCACAAGTACCTACAAGTACCCACAAGTACCCACAAGTACCTACAAGTACACACAAGTACCCACAAGTACCTACAAGTACCCACAAGTACCAACAATCACCCACAAGCACCTACAAGCACCCACAAGTACCCACAAGTACCTAAAAGTACCCACAAGTACCTAAAAGTACCCACAAGCACCTACAAGCACCCACAAGTACCTACAAGTACTCACAAGTACTTACAGGTACCCACAAGTACTTACAAGTACCCACAAGTACCTACAAGTACCCACAAGTACCCACAAGTACCTACAAGTACACACAAGTACCCACAAGTACCTACAAGTACCCACAAGTACCAACAATCACCCACAAGCACCTACAAGCACCCACAAGTACCCACAAGTACCTACAAGTACCCACAAGTACCTTCAAGTACCTACAAGTACCCACAAGTACTCACAAGCACCCACAAGCACCTACAAGCACCCACAAGTACCTACAAGTACCCATAAGTACCTAAAAGTACCCACAAGTACCTAAAAGTGACCACAAGCACCTACAAGCACCCACAAGTACCTACAAGTACCCACAAGTACTTACAAGTACCCACATAAACCCACAAGTACCCACAAGCACCCACAAGTACCCACAAGCACCCACAAGCACCCACAAGCACCCACAAGTAACTACAAGTACCCACAAGTACCCACAAGTACCCACAAGCACCCACAAGCACCCATAAGTACCGACAAGCACCTACAAGTACCCACAAGCACCTACAAGTACCCACAAGCACCCACAAGCACCTACAAGCACCCACAAGTACCTACAAGCACCCACAAGTACCTACAAGCACCCACAAGAACCCACAAGTACCCACAAGTACCTACAAGTACCCACAAGTACCAACAAGCACCCACAAGCACCTACAAGCACCCACAAGTACCCACAAGCACCCACAAGCACCTACAAGCACCCACAAGTACCCACAAGTACCTACAAGCACCCAAAAGTACCTACAAGCATCCACAAGTACCCACAAGTACCCACAAGCACCCACAAGTACCTACAAGTACCCACAAGTACCCACAAGTACCCACAAGCACCCACAAGCACCCATAAGTACCCACAAGCACCTACAAGCACCCACAAGCACCTACAAGCACCCACAAGTACCTACAAGTACCCATAAGTACCTAAAAGCACCCACAAGTACCCACAAGTACCTACAAGTACCCACAAGTACCTACAAGTACCCGCAAGTACCTACAAGTACCCACAAGTACCAAGAAGTACCCACAAGCACCCACAAGTACCTACAAGCACCCACAAGTACCTACAAGCACCCAAAAGTACCTAAAAGTACCCACAAGTACCTAAAAGTACCCACAAGCACCTACAAGCACCCACAAGTACCTACAAGTACCCACAAGTACTTACAAGTACCCACAAGTACCTACAAGTACCCACAAGTACCTACAAGTACCCACAAGTACCCACAAGCACCCACAAGCACCTACAAGCACCCACAAGTACCCACAAGTACCTACAAGTACCCACAAGTACCTACAAGTACCTACAAGTACCCACAAGTACTCACAAGCACCCACAAGCACCTACAAGCACCCACAAGTACCTACAAGTACCCATAAGTACCTAAAAGTACCCACAAGTAAGTAAAAGTACCCACAAGCACCTACAAGCACCCACAAGTACCTACAAGTACCTACAAGTACCCACAAGTACCTACAAGTACCCACAAGTACCAACAAGTACCCACAAGCACCCACAAGTACCTACAAGCACCCACAAGTACCTACAAGCACCCAAAAGTACTTTCAAGTACCCACAAGTACTTACAAGTACCCACAAGTACCTACAAGTACACACAAGTACCCACAAGTACCTACAAGTACCCACAAGTACCAACAAGCACCCACAAGCACCTACAAGCACCCACAAGTACCTACAAGTACCCACAAGTACCTACAAGTACCCACAAGTACCAACAAGTACCCACAAGCACCCACAAGTACCTACAAGCACCCACAAGTACCTACAAGCACCCAAAAGTACTTTCAAGTACCCACAAGTACTTACAAGTACCCACAAGTACCTACAAGTACACACAAGTACCCACAAGTACCTACAAGTACCCACAAGTACCAACAAGCACCCACAAGCACCTACAAGCACCCACAAGTACCCACAAGCACCCACAAGCACCTACAAGCACCCACAAGTACCCACAAGTACCTACAAGTACCTACAAGTACCCACAAGTACTCACAAGCACCCACAAGCACCTACAAGCACCCACAAGTACCTACAAGTACCCATAAGTACCTAAAAGCACCCACAAGTACCCACAAGTACCTACAAGTACCCACAAGTACCTACAAGTACCCACAAGTACCTACAAGTACCCACAAGTACCAACAAGTACCCACAAGCACCCACAAGTACCTACAAGCACCCACAAGTACCTACAAGCACCCAAAAGTACCTACAAGCATCCACAAGTACCCACAAGTACCCACAAGCACCCACAAGTACCTACAAGTACCCACAAGTACCCACAAGTACCCACAAGCACCCACAAGCACCCATAAGTACCCACAAGCACCCACAAGCACCCATAAGTACCCACAAGCACCTACAAGCACCCACAAGCACCTACATGCACCCACAAGTACCTACAAGTACCCATAAGTACCTAAAAGCACCCACAAGTACCCACAAGTACCTACAAGTACCCACAAGTACCTACAAGTACCCACAAGTACCTACAAGTACCCACAAGTACCAACAAGTACCCACAAGCACCCACAAGTACCTACAAGCACCCACAAGTACCTACAAGCACCCAAAAGTACCTAAAAGTACCCACAAGTACCTAAAAGTACCCACAAGCACCTACAAGCACCCACAAGTACCTACAAGTACCCACAAGTACTTACAAGTACCCACAAGTACCTACAAGTACCCACAAGTACCTACAAGTACCCACAAGTACCCACAAGCACCCACAAGCACCTACAAGCACCCACAAGTACCCACAAGTACCTACAAGTACCCACAAGTACCTACAAGTACCCACAAGTACCTACAAGTACCTACAAGTACCCACAAGTACTCACAAGCACCCACAAGCACCTACAAGCACCCACAAGTACCTACAAGTACCCATAAGTACCTAAAAGTACCCACAAGTAAGTAAAAGTACCCACAAGCACCTACAAGCACCCACAAGTACCTACAAGTACCCACAAGTACTTACAAGTACCCACAAGTACCCACAAGTACCTACAAGTACCCACAAGTACCTACAAGAACCCACAAGTACCTAAAAGTACCCACAAGTACCTAAAAGTACCCACAAGCACCTACAAGCACCCACAAGTACCTACAAGTACTCACAAGTACTTACAGGTACCCACAAGTACTTACAAGTACCCACAAGTACCTACAAGTACCCACAAGTACCCACAAGTACCTACAAGTACACACAAGTACCCACAAGTACCTACAAGTACCCACAAGTACCAACAATCACCCACAAGCACCTACAAGCACCCACAAGTACCCACAAGTACCTACAAGTACCCACAAGTACCTACAAGTACCTACAAGTACCCACAAGTACTCACAAGCACCCACAAGCACCTACAAGCACCCACAAGTACCTACAAGTACCCATAAGTACCTAAAAGTACCCACAAGTACCTAAAAGTACCCACAAGCACCTACAAGCACCCACAAGTACCTACAAGTACCCACAAGTACTTACAAGTACCCACAAGTACCCACAAGTACCCACAAGCACCCACAAGTACCCACAAGCACCCACAAGCACCCACAAGCACCCACAAGTAACTACAAGTACCCACAAGTACCCACAAGTACCCACAAGCACCCACAAGCACCCATAAGTACCGACAAGCACCTACAAGTACCCACAAGCACCTACAAGTACCCACAAGCACCCACAAGCACCTACAAGCACCCACAAGTACCTACAAGCACCCACAAGTACCTACAAGCACCCACAAGAACCCACAAGTACCCACAAGTACCTACAAGTACCCACAAGTACCAACAAGCACCCACAAGCACCTACAAGCACCCACAAGTACCCACAAGCACCCACAAGCACCTACAAGCACCCACAAGTACCCACAAGTACCTACAAGTACCTACAAGTACCTACAAGTACCTACAAGTACCCACAAGTACTCACAAGCACCCACAAGCACCTACAAGCACCCACAAGTACCTACAAGTACCCATAAGTACCTAAAAGCACCCACAAGTACCCACAAGTACCTACAAGTACCCACAAGTACCTACAAGTACCCACAAGTACCTACAAGTACCCACAAGTACCAACAAGTACCCACAAGCACCCACAAGTACCTACAAGCACCCACAAGTACCTACAAGCACCCAAAAGTACCTACAAGCATCCACAAGTACCCACAAGTACCCACAAGCACCCACAAGTACCTACAAGTACCCACAAGTACCCACAAGTACCCACAAGCACCCACAAGCACCCATAAGTACCCACAAGTACCTACAAGTACCCACAAGTACCCACAAGCACCCACAAGCACCTACAAGCACCCACAAGTACCCACAAGTACCTACAAGTACCCACAAGTACTCACAAGCACCCACAAGCACCCACAAGTACCTACAAGCACCCACAAGTACCTACAAGCACCCAAAAGTACCTAAAAGTACCCACAAGTACCTAAAAGTACCCACAAGCACCTACAAGCACCCACAAGTACCTACAAGTACCCACAAGTATTTACAAGTACCCACAAGTACCTACAAGTACCCACAAGTACCCACAAGTACCTACAAGTACCCACAAGTACCCACAAGCACCCACAAGCACCTACAAGCACCCACAAGTACCCACAAGTACCTACAAGCACCTACAAGCACCCACAAGTACCCACAAGTACCTACAAGTACCTACAAGTACCCACAAGTACTCACAAGCACCCACAAGCACCTACAAGCACCCACAAGTACCTACAAGTACCCATAAGTACCTAAAAGCACCCACAAGTACCCACAAGTACCTACAAGTACCCACAAGTACCTACAAGTACCCACAAGTACCTACAAGTACCCACAAGTACCAACAAGTACCCACAAGCACCCACAAGTACCTACAAGCACCCACAAGTACCTACAAGTACCCATAAGTACCTAAAAGTACCCACAAGTAAGTAAAAGTACCCACAAGCACCTACAAGCACCCACAAGTACCTACAAGTACCCACAAGTACTTAAAAGTAACCACAAGTACCCACAAGTACCTACAAGAACCCACAAGTACCTAAAAGTACCCACAAGTACCTAAAAGTACCCACAAGTACCTACAAGCACCCACAAGTACCTACAAGTACCCACAAGTACTTTCAAGTACCCACAAGTACTTACAAGTACCCACAAGTACCTACAAGTACACACAAGTACCCACAAGTACCTACAAGTACCCACAAGTACCAACAAGCACCCACAAGCACCTACAAGCACCCACAAGTACCCACAAGCACCCACAAGCACCTACAAGCACCCACAAGTACCCACAAGTACCTACAAGTACCTACAAGTACCCACAAGTACTCACAAGCACCCACAAGCACCTACAAGCACCCACAAGTACCTACAAGTACCCATAAGTACCTAAAAGCACCCACAAGTACCCACAAGTACCTACAAGTACCCACAAGTACCTACAAGTACCCACAAGTACCTACAAGTACCCACAAGTACCAACAAGTACCCACAAGCACCCACAAGTACCTACAAGCACCCACAAGTACCTACAAGCACCCAAAAGTACCTACAAGCATCCACAAGTACCCACAAGTACCCACAAGCACCCACAAGTACCTACAAGTACCCACAAGTACCCACAAGTACCCACAAGTACCCACAAGCACCCACAAGCACCCATAAGTACCCACAAGCACCTACAAGCACCCACAAGCACCTACAAGCACCCACAAGTACCTACAAGTACCCATAAGTACCTAAAAGCACCCACAAGTACCCACAAGTACCTACAAGTACCCACAAGTACCTACAAGTACCCACAAGTACCTACAAGTACCCACAAGTACCAACAAGTACCCACAAGCACCCACAAGTACCTACAAGCACCCACAAGTACCTACAAGCACCCAAAAGTACCTAAAAGTACCCACAAGTACCTAAAAGTACCCACAAGCACCTACAAGCACCCACAAGTACCTACAAGTACCCACAAGTACTTACAAGTACCCACAAGTACCTACAAGTACCCACAAGCACCCACAAGTACCTACAAGCACCCACAAGTACCTACAAGTACCCATAAGTACCTAAAAGTACCCACAAGTAAGTAAAAGTACCCACAAGCACCTACAAGCACCCACAAGTACCTACAAGTACCCACAAGTACTTAAAAGTAACCACAAGTACCCACAAGTACCTACAAGAACCCACAAGTACCTAAAAGTACCCACAAGTACCTAAAAGTACCCACAAGTACCTACAAGCACCCACAAGTACCTACAAGTACCCACAAGTACTTTCAAGTACCCACAAGTACTTACAAGTACCCACAAGTACCTACAAGTACACACAAGTACCCACAAGTACCTACAAGTACCCACAAGTACCAACAAGCACCCACAAGCACCTACAAGCACCCACAAGTACCCACAAGCACCCACAAGCACCTACAAGCACCCACAAGTACCCACAAGTACCTACAAGTACCTACAAGTACCCACAAGTACTCACAAGCACCCACAAGCACCTACAAGCACCCACAAGTACCTACAAGTACCCATAAGTACCTAAAAGCACCCACAAGTACCCACAAGTACCTACAAGTACCCACAAGTACCTACAAGTACCCACAAGTACCTACAAGTACCCACAAGTACCAACAAGTACCCACAAGCACCCACAAGTACCTACAAGCACCCACAAGTACCTACAAGCACCCAAAAGTACCTACAAGCATCCACAAGTACCCACAAGTACCCACAAGCACCCACAAGTACCTACAAGTACCCACAAGTACCCACAAGTACCCACAAGTACCCACAAGCACCCACAAGCACCCATAAGTACCCACAAGCACCTACAAGCACCCACAAGCACCTACAAGCACCCACAAGTACCTACAAGTACCCATAAGTACCTAAAAGCACCCACAAGTACCCACAAGTACCTACAAGTACCCACAAGTACCTACAAGTACCCACAAGTACCTACAAGTACCCACAAGTACCAACAAGTACCCACAAGCACCCACAAGTACCTACAAGCACCCACAAGTACCTACAAGCACCCAAAAGTACCTAAAAGTACCCACAAGTACCTAAAAGTACCCACAAGCACCTACAAGCACCCACAAGTACCTACAAGTACCCACAAGTACTTACAAGTACCCACAAGTACCTACAAGTACCCACAAGTACCTACAAGTACCCACAAGTACCCACAAGCACCCACAAGCACCTACAAGCACCCACAAGTACCCACAAGTACCTACAAGTACCCACAAGTACCTACAAGTACCCACAAGTACCTACAAGTACCTACAAGTACCCACAAGTACTCACAAGCACCCACAAGCACCCACAAGTACCCACAAGTACCTACAAGCACCTACAAGCACCCACAAGTACCCACAAGTACCTACAAGTACCTACAAGTACCCACAAGTACTCACAAGCACCCACAAGCACCTACAAGCACCCACAAGTACCTACAAGTACCCATAAGTACCTAAAAGCACCCACAAGTACCCACAAGTACCTACAAGTACCCACAAGTACCTACAAGTACCCACAAGTACCTACAAGTACCCACAAGTACCAACAAGTACCCACAAGCACCCACAAGTACCTACAAGCACCCACAAGTACCTACAAGTACCCATAAGTACCTAAAAGTACCCACAAGTAAGTAAAAGTACCCACAAGCACCTACAAGCACCCACAAGTACCTACAAGTACCCACAAGTACTTAAAAGTAACCACAAGTACCCACAAGTACCTACAAGAACCCACAAGTACCTAAAAGTACCCACAAGTACCTATAAGTACCCACAAGTACCTACAAGCACCCACAAGTACCTACAAGTACCCACAAGTACTTTCAAGTACCCACAAGTACTTACAAGTACCCACAAGTACCTACAAGTACACACAAGTACCCACAAGTACCTACAAGTACCCACAAGTACCAACAAGCACCCACAAGCACCTACAAGCACCCACAAGTACCCACAAGCACCCACAAGCACCTACAAGCACCCACAAGTACCCACAAGTACCTACAAGTACCTACAAGTACCCACAAGTACTCACAAGCACCCACAAGCACCTACAAGCACCCACAAGTACCTACAAGTACCCATAAGTACCTAAAAGCACCCACAAGTACCCACAAGTACCTACAAGTACCCACAAGTACCTACAAGTACCCACAAGTACCTACAAGTACCCACAAGTACCAACAAGTACCCACAAGCACCCACAAGTACCTACAAGCACCCACAAGTACCTACAAGCACCCAAAAGTACCTACAAGCATCCACAAGTACCCACAAGTACCCACAAGCACCCACAAGTACCTACAAGTACCCACAAGTACCCACAAGTACCCACAAGTACCCACAAGCACCCACAAGCACCCATAAGTACCCACAAGCACCTACAAGCACCCACAAGCACCTACAAGCACCCACAAGTACCTACAAGTACCCATAAGTACCTAAAAGCACCCACAAGTACCCACAAGTACCTACAAGTACCCACAAGTACCTACAAGTACCCACAAGTACCTACAAGTACCCACAAGTACCAACAAGTACCCACAAGCACCCACAAGTACCTACAAGCACCCACAAGTACCTACAAGCACCCAAAAGTACCTAAAAGTACCCACAAGTACCTAAAAGTACCCACAAGCACCTACAAGCACCCACAAGTACCTACAAGTACCCACAAGTACTTACAAGTACCCACAAGTACCTACAAGTACCCACAAGCACCCACAAGTACCTACAAGCACCCACAAGTACCTACAAGTACCCATAAGTACCTAAAAGTACCCACAAGTAAGTAAAAGTACCCACAAGCACCTACAAGCACCCACAAGTACCTACAAGTACCCACAAGTACTTAAAAGTAACCACAAGTACCCACAAGTACCTACAAGAACCCACAAGTACCTAAAAGTACCCACAAGTACCTAAAAGTACCCACAAGTACCTACAAGCACCCACAAGTACCTACAAGTACCCACAAGTACTTTCAAGTACCCACAAGTACTTACAAGTACCCACAAGTACCTACAAGTACACACAAGTACCCACAAGTACCTACAAGTACCCACAAGTACCAACAAGCACCCACAAGCACCTACAAGCACCCACAAGTACCCACAAGCACCCACAAGCACCTACAAGCACCCACAAGTACCCACAAGTACCTACAAGTACCTACAAGTACCCACAAGTACTCACAAGCACCCACAAGCACCTACAAGCACCCACAAGTACCTACAAGTACCCATAAGTACCTAAAAGCACCCACAAGTACCCACAAGTACCTACAAGTACCCACAAGTACCTACAAGTACCCACAAGTACCTACAAGTACCCACAAGTACCAACAAGTACCCACAAGCACCCACAAGTACCTACAAGCACCCACAAGTACCTACAAGCACCCAAAAGTACCTACAAGCATCCACAAGTACCCACAAGTACCCACAAGCACCCACAAGTACCTACAAGTACCCACAAGTACCCACAAGTACCCACAAGTACCCACAAGCACCCACAAGCACCCATAAGTACCCACAAGCACCTACAAGCACCCACAAGCACCTACAAGCACCCACAAGTACCTACAAGTACCCATAAGTACCTAAAAGCACCCACAAGTACCCACAAGTACCTACAAGTACCCACAAGTACCTACAAGTACCCACAAGTACCTACAAGTACCCACAAGTACCAACAAGTACCCACAAGCACCCACAAGTACCTACAAGCACCCACAAGTACCTACAAGCACCCAAAAGTACCTAAAAGTACCCACAAGTACCTAAAAGTACCCACAAGCACCTACAAGCACCCACAAGTACCTACAAGTACCCACAAGTACTTACAAGTACCCACAAGTACCTACAAGTACCCACAAGTACCTACAAGTACCCACAAGTACCCACAAGCACCCACAAGCACCTACAAGCACCCACAAGTACCCACAAGTACCTACAAGTACCCACAAGTACCTACAAGTACCCACAAGTACCTACAAGTACCTACAAGTACCCACAAGTACTCACAAGCACCCACAAGCACCTACAAGCACCCACAAGTACCTACAAGTACCCATAAGTACCTAAAAGTACCCACAAGTAAGTTAAAGTACCCACAAGCACCTACAAGCACCCACAAGTACCTACAAGTACCCACAAGTACTTACAAGTACCCACAAGTACCCACAAGTACCTACAAGTACCCACAAGTACCTACAAGAACCCACAAGTACCTAAAAGTACCCACAAGTACCTAAAAGTACCCACAAGCACCTACAAGCACCCACAAGTACCTACAAGTACTCACAAGTACTTACAGGTACCCACAAGTACTTACAAGTACCCACAAGTACCTACAAGTACCCACAAGTACCCACAAGTACCTACAAGTACACACAAGTACCCACAAGTACCTACAAGTACCCACAAGTACCAACAATCACCCACAAGCACCTACAAGCACCCACAAGTACCCACAAGTACCTACAAGTACCCACAAGTACCTACAAGTACCTACAAGTACCCACAAGTACTCACAAGCACCCACAAGCACCTACAAGCACCCACAAGTACCTACAAGTACCCATAAGTACCTAAAAGTACCCACAAGTACCTAAAAGTACCCACAAGCACCTACAAGCACCCACAAGTACCTACAAGTACCCACAAGTACTTACAAGTACCCACAAGTACCCACAAGTACCCACAAGCACCCACAAGTACCCACAAGCACCCACAAGCACCCACAAGTAACTACAAGTACCCACAAGTACCCACAAGTACCCACAAGTACCCACAAGCACCCACAAGCACCCATAAGTACCGACAAGCACCTACAAGTACCCACAAGCACCTACAAGTACCCACAAGCACCCACAAGCACCTACAAGCACCCACAAGTACCTACAAGCACCCACAAGTACCTACAAGCACCCACAAGCACCCACAAGTACCCACAAGCACCCACAAGTACCTACAAGAACCCAAAAGTACCTACAAGTACCCACAAGGACCTACAAGGACCCACAAGTACCTAAAAGTACCCACAAGTACCTAAAAGTACCCACAAGCACCTACAAGTACCTACAAGTACCCACAAGTACCTACAAGTACCCACAAGTACCAACAAGTACCCACAAGCACCCACAAGTACCTACAAGCACCCACAAGTACCTACAAGCACCCAAAAGTACCTAAAAGTACCCACAAGTACCTAAAAGTACCCACAAGCACCTACAAGCACCCACAAGTACCTACAAGTACCCACAAGTACTTACAAGTACCCACAAGTACCTACAAGTACCCACAAGTACCTACAAGTACCCACAAGTACCCACAAGCACCCACAAGCACCTACAAGCACCCACAAGTACCCACAAGTACCTACAAGTACCCACAAGTACCTACAAGTACCCACAAGTACCTACAAGTACCTACAAGTACCCACAAGTACTCACAAGCACCCACAAGCACCTACAAGCACCCACAAGTACCTACAAGTACCCATAAGTACCTAAAAGTACCCACAAGTAAGTAAAAGTACCCACAAGCACCTACAAGCACCCACAAGTACCTACAAGTACCCACAAGTACTTACAAGTACCCACAAGTACCCACAAGTACCTACAAGTACCCACAAGTACCTACAAGAACCCACAAGTACCTAAAAGTACCCACAAGTACCTAAAAGTACCCACAAGCACCTACAAGCACCCACAAGTACCTACAAGTACTCACAAGTACTTACAGGTACCCACAAGTACTTACAAGTACCCACAAGTACCTACAAGTACCCACAAGTACCCACAAGTACCTACAAGTACACACAAGTACCCACAAGTACCTACAAGTACCCACAAGTACCAACAATCACCCACAAGCACCTACAAGCACCCACAAGTACCCACAAGTACCTACAAGTACCCACAAGTACCTACAAGTACCTACAAGTACCCACAAGTACTCACAAGCACCCACAAGCACCTACAAGCACCCACAAGTACCTACAAGTACCCATAAGTACCTAAAAGTACCCACAAGTACCTAAAAGTACCCACAAGCACCCACAAGCACCTACAAGCACCCACAAGTACCTACAAGTACCCACAAGTACTTACAAGTACCCACAAGTACCCACAAGTACCCACAAGCACCCACAAGTACCCACAAGCACCCACAAGCACCCACAAGCACCCACAAGTACCCACAAGTACCCACAAGTACCCACAAGTACCCACAAGCACCCACAAGCACCCATAAGTACCGACAAGCACCTACAAGTACCCACAAGCACCTACAAGTACCCACAAGCACCCACAAGCACCTACAAGCACCCACAAGTACCTACAAGCACCCACAAGTACCTACAAGCACCCACAAGAACCCACAAGTACCCACAAGCACCCACAAGTACCCACAAGCACCCACAAGTACCTACAAGTACCCACAAGTACCTACAAGAACCCACAAGTACCTAAAAGTACCCACAAGTACCTAAAAGTACCCACAAGCACCTACAAGCACCCACAAGCACCCACAAATACCCACAAGTACTTACAAGTACCCACAAGTACCTACAAGTACCCACAAGTACCTACAAGTACCCACAAGTACCTACAAGCACCCACAAGTACCTACAAGCACCCACAAGTACCTACAAGCACCCACAAGCACCCACAAGTACCCACAAGCACCCACAAGTACCTACAAGAACCCACAAGTACCTACAAGTACCCACAAGGACCTACAAGTACCCACAAGCACCCACAAGTACCCACAAGCACCCACAAGCACCCACAAGCACCCACAAGTAACTACAAGTACCCACAAGTACCCACAAGCACCCACAAGCACCCATAAGTACCGACAAGCACCTACAAGTACCCACAAGCACCTACAAGTACCCACAAGCACCCACAAGCACCTACAAGCACCCACAAGTACCTACAAGCACCCACAAGTACCTACAAGCACCCACAAGCACCCACAAGTACCCACAAGCACCCACAAGTACCTACAAGAACCCACAAGTACCTACAAGTACCCACAAGGACCTACAAGAACCCACAAGTACCTAAAAGTACCCACAAGTACCTAAAAGTACCCACAAGCACCTACAAGTACCTACAAGTACCCACAAGTACCTACAAGTACCCACAAGTACCAACAAGTACCCACAAGCACCCACAAGTACCTACAAGCACCCACAAGTACCTACAAGCACCCAAAAGTACCTAAAAGTACCCACAAGTACCTAAAAGTACCCACAAGCACCTACAAGCACCCACAAGTACCTACAAGTACCCACAAGTACTTACAAGTACCCACAAGTACCTACAAGTACCCACAAGTACCTACAAGTACCCACAAGTACTCACAAGCACCCACAAGCACCTACAAGCACCCACAAGTACCTACAAGTACCCATAAGTACCTAAAAGTACCCACAAGTACCTAAAAGTACCCACAAGCACCCACAAGCACCTACAAGCACCCACAAGTACCTACAAGTACCCACAAGTACTTACAAGTACCCACAAGTACCCACAAGTACCCACAAGCACCCACAAGTACCCACAAGCACCCACAAGCACCCACAAGCACCCACAAGTAACTACAAGTACCCACAAGTACCCACAAGCACCCACAAGCACCCATAAGTACCGACAAGCACCTACAAGTACCCACAAGCACCTACAAGTACCCACAAGCACCCACAAGCACCTACAAGCACCCACAAGTACCTACAAGCACCCACAAGTACCTACAAGCACCCACAAGAACCCACAAGTACCCACAAGCACCCACAAGTACCCACAAGCACCCACAAGTACCTACAAGTACCCACAAGTACCTACAAGAACCCACAAGTACCTAAAAGTACCCACAAGTACCTAAAAGTACCCACAAGCACCTACAAGCACCCACAAGCACCCACAAATACCCACAAGTACTTACAAGTACCCACAAGTACCTACAAGTACCCACAAGTACCTACAAGTACCCACAAGTACCTACAAGCACCCACAAGTACCTACAAGCACCCACAAGTACCTACAAGCACCCACAAGCACCCACAAGTACCCACAAGCACCCACAAGTACCTACAAGAACCCACAAGTACCTACAAGTACCCACAAGGACCTACAAGTACCCACAAGCACCCACAAGTACCCACAAGCACCCACAAGCACCCACAAGCACCCACAAGTAACTACAAGTACCCACAAGTACCCACAAGCACCCACAAGCACCCATAAGTACCGACAAGCACCTACAAGTACCCACAAGCACCTACAAGTACCCACAAGCACCCACAAGCACCTACAAGCACCCACAAGTACCTACAAGCACCCACAAGTACCTACAAGCACCCACAAGCACCCACAAGTACCCACAAGCACCCACAAGTACCTACAAGAACCCACAAGTACCTACAAGTACCCACAAGGACCTACAAGAACCCACAAGTACCTAAAAGTACCCACAAGTACCTAAAAGTACCCACAAGCACCTACAAGTACCTACAAGTACCCACAAGTACCTACAAGTACCCACAAGTACCAACAAGTACCCACAAGCACCCACAAGTACCTACAAGCACCCACAAGTACCTACAAGCACCCAAAAGTACCTAAAAGTACCCACAAGTACCTAAAAGTACCCACAAGCACCTACAAGCACCCACAAGTACCTACAAGTACCCACAAGTACTTACAAGTACCCACAAGTACCTACAAGTACCCACAAGTACCTACAAGTACCCACAAGTACCCACAAGCACCCACAAGCACCTACAAGCACCCACAAGTACCCACAAGTACCTACAAGTACCCACAAGTACCTACAAGTACCCACAAGTACCTACAAGTACCTACAAGTACCCACAAGTACTCACAAGCACCCACAAGCACCTACAAGCACCCACAAGTACCTACAAGTACCCATAAGTACCTAAAAGTACCCACAAGTAAGTTAAAGTACCCACAAGCACCTACAAGCACCCACAAGTACCTACAAGTACCCACAAGTACTTACAAGTACCCACAAGTACCCACAAGTACCTACAAGTACCCACAAGTACCTACAAGAACCCACAAGTACCTAAAAGTACCCACAAGTACCTAAAAGTACCCACAAGCACCTACAAGCACCCACAAGTACCTACAAGTACTCACAAGTACTTACAGGTACCCACAAGTACTTACAAGTACCCACAAGTACCTACAAGTACCCACAAGTACCCACAAGTACCTACAAGTACACACAAGTACCCACAAGTACCTACAAGTACCCACAAGTACCAACAATCACCCACAAGCACCTACAAGCACCCACAAGTACCCACAAGTACCTACAAGTACCCACAAGTACCTACAAGTACCTACAAGTACCCACAAGTACTCACAAGCACCCACAAGCACCTACAAGCACCCACAAGTACCTACAAGTACCCATAAGTACCTAAAAGTACCCACAAGTACCTAAAAGTACCCACAAGCACCTACAAGCACCCACAAGTACCTACAAGTACCCACAAGTACTTACAAGTACCCACAAGTACCCACAAGTACCCACAAGCACCCACAAGTACCCACAAGCACCCACAAGCACCCACAAGCACCCACAAGTAACTACAAGTACCCACAAGTACCCACAAGCACCCACAAGCACCCATAAGTACCGACAAGCACCTACAAGTACCCACAAGCACCTACAAGTACCCACAAGCACCCACAAGCACCTACAAGCACCCACAAGTACCTACAAGCACCCACAAGTACCTACAAGCACCCACAAGAACCCACAAGTACCCACAAGCACCCACAAGTACCCACAAGCACCCACAAGTACCTACAAGTACCCACAAGTACCTACAAGAACCCACAAGTACCTAAAAGTACCCACAAGTACCTAAAAGTACCCACAAGCACCTACAAGCACCCACAAGCACCCACAAATACCCACAAGTACTTACAAGTACCCACAAGTACCTACAAGTACCCACAAGTACCTACAAGTACCCACAAGTACCTACAAGCACCCACAAGTACCTACAAGCACCCACAAGTACCTACAAGCACCCACAAGCACCCACAAGTACCCACAAGCACCCACAAGTACCTACAAGAACCCACAAGTACCTACAAGTACCCACAAGGACCTACAAGTACCCACAAGCACCCACAAGTACCCACAAGCACCCACAAGCACCCACAAGCACCCACAAGTAACTACAAGTACCCACAAGTACCCACAAGTACCCACAAGCACCCACAAGCACCCATAAGTACCGACAAGCACCTACAAGTACCCACAAGCACCTACAAGTACCCACAAGCACCCACAAGCACCTACAAGCACCCACAAGTACCTACAAGCACCCACAAGTACCTACAAGCACCCACAAGCACCCACAAGTACCCACAAGCACCCACAAGTACCTACAAGAACCCACAAGTACCTACAAGTACCCACAAGGACCTACAAGAACCCACAAGTACCTAAAAGTACCCACAAGTACCTAAAAGTACCCACAAGCACCTACAAGTACCTACAAGTACCCACAAGTACCTACAAGTACCCACAAGTACCAACAAGTACCCACAAGCACCCACAAGTACCTACAAGCACCCAAAAGTACCTAAAAGTACCCACAAGTACCTAAAAGTACCCACAAGCACCTACAAGCACCCACAAGTACCTACAAGTACCCACAAGTACTTACAAGTACCCACAAGTACCTACAAGTACCCACAAGTACCCACAAGTACCCACAAGTACCTACAAGTACCCACAAGTACCCACAAGCACCCACAAGCACCTACAAGCACCCACAAGTACCCACAAGTACCTACAAGCACCTACAAGCACCCAAAAGTACCCACAAGTACCTACAAGTACCTACAAGTACCCACAAGTACTCACAAGCACCCACAAGCACCTACAAGCACCCACAAGTACCTACAAGTACCCATAAGTACCTAAAAGCACCCACAAGTACCCACAAGTACCTACAAGTACCCACAAGTACCTACAAGTACCCACAAGTACCTACAAGTACCCACAAGTACCAACAAGTACCCACAAGCACCCACAAGTACCTACAAGCACCCACAAGTACCTACAAGTACCCATAAGTACCTAAAAGTACCCACAAGTAAGTAAAAGTACCCACAAGCACCTACAAGCACCCACAAGTACCTACAAGTACCCACAAGTACTTAAAAGTACCCACAAGTACCTACAAGAACCCACAAGTACCTAAAAGTACCCACAAGTACCTAAAAGTACCCACAAGCACCTACAAGCACCCACAAGTACCTACAAGTACCCACAAGTACTTTCAAGTACCCACAAGTACTTACAAGTACCCACAAGTACCTACAAGTACCCACAAGTACCCACAAGTACCTACAAGTACCCACAAGTACCAACAAGCACCCACAAGCACCTACAAGCACCCACAAGTACCCACAAGCACCCACAAGCACCTACAAGCACCCACAAGTACCCACAAGTACCTACAAGTACCTACAAGTACCCACAAGTACTCACAAGCACCCACAAGCACCTACAAGCACCCACAAGTACCTACAAGTACCCATAAGTACCTAAAAGCACCCACAAGTACCCACAAGTACCTACAAGTACCCACAAGTACCTACAAGTACCCACAAGTACCTACAAGTACCCACAAGTACCAACAAGTACCCACAAGCACCCACAAGTACCTACAAGCACCCACAAGTACCTACAAGCACCCAAAAGTACCTACAAGCATCCACAAGTACCCACAAGTACCCACAAGCACCCACAAGTACCTACAAGTACCCACAGGTACCCACAAGTACCCACAAGCACCCACAAGCACCCATAAGTACCCACAAGCACCTACAAGCACCCACAAGCACCTACAAGCACCCACAAGTACCTACAAGTACCCATAAGTACCTAAAAGCACCCACAAGTACCCACAAGTACCTACAAGTACCCACAAGTACCTACAAGTACCCACAAGTACCTACAAGTACCCACAAGTACCAACAAGTACCCACAAGCACCCACAAGTACCTACAAGCACCCAAAAGTACCTAAAAGTACCCACAAGTACCTAAAAGTACCCACAAGCACCTACAAGCACCCACAAGTACCTACAAGTACCCACAAGTACTTACAAGTACCCACAAGTACCTACAAGTACCCACAAGTACCCACAGGTACCTACAAGTACCCACAAGTACCCACAAGCACCCACAAGCACCTACAAGCACCCACAAGTACCCACAAGTACCTACAAGTACCCACAAGTACCTACAAGTACCCACAAGTACCTACAAGTACCTACAAGTACCCACAAGTACTCACAAGCACCCACAAGCACCTACAAGCACCAACAAGTACCTACAAGTACCCATAAGTACCTAAAAGTACCCACAAGTAAGTAAAAGTACCCACAAGCACCTACAAGCACCCACAAGTACCTACAAGTACCCACAAGTACTTACAAGTACCCACAAGTACCCACAAGTACCTACAAGTACCCACAAGTACCTACAAGAACCCACAAGTACCTAAAAGTACCCACAAGTACCTAAAAGTACCCACAAGCACCTACAAGCACCCACAAGTACCTACAAGTACCCACAAGTACTTACAAGTACCCACAAGTACCCACAAGTACCCACAAGCACCCACAAGTACCCACAAGCACCCACAAGCACCCACAAGTAACTACAAGTACCCACAAGTACCCACAAGTACCCACAAGCACCCACAAGCACCCATAAGTACCGACAAGCACCTACAAGTACCCACAAGCACCTACAAGTACCCACAAGCACCCACAAGCACCTACAAGCACCCACAAGTACCTACAAGCACCCACAAGTACCTACAAGCACCCACAAGAACCCACAAGTACCCACAAGTACCTACAAGTACCCACAAGTACCAACAAGCACCCACAAGCACCTACAAGCACCCACAAGTACCCACAAGCACCCACAAGCACCTACAAGCACCCACAAGTACCCACAAGTACCTACAAGCACCCAAAAGTACCTACAAGCATCCACAAGTACCCACAAGTACCCACAAGCACCCACAAGTACCTACAAGTACCCACAAGTACCCACAAGTACCCACAAGCACCCACAAGCACCCATAAGTACCCACAAGCACCTACAAGCACCCACAAGCACCTACAAGCACCCACAAGTACCTACAAGTACCCATAAGTACCTAAAAGCACCCACAAGTACCCACAAGTACCTACAAGTACCCACAAGTACCTACAAGTACCCACAAGTACCTACAAGTACCCACAAGTACCAACAAGTACCCACAAGCACCCACAAGTACCTACAAGCACCCACAAGTACCTACAAGCACCCAAAAGTACCTAAAAGTACCCACAAGTACCTAAAAGTACCCACAAGCACCTACAAGCACCCACAAGTACCTACAAGTACCCACAAGTACTTACAAGTACCCACAAGTACCTACAAGTACCCACAAGTACCTACAAGTACCCACAAGTACCCACAAGCACCCACAAGCACCTACAAGCACCCACAAGTACCCACAAGTACCTACAAGTACCCACAAGTACCTACAAGTACCCACAAGTACCTACAAGTACCTACAAGTACCCACAAGTACTCACAAGCACCCACAAGCACCTACAAGCACCCACAAGTACCTACAAGTACCCATAAGTACCTAAAAGTACCCACAAGTAAGTAAAAGTACCCACAAGCACCTACAAGCACCCACAAGTACCTACAAGTACCTACAAGTACCCACAAGTACCTACAAGTACCCACAAGTACCAACAAGTACCCACAAGCACCCACAAGTACCTACAAGCACCCACAAGTACCTACAAGCACCCAAAAGTACTTTCAAGTACCCACAAGTACTTACAAGTACCCACAAGTACCTACAAGTACACACAAGTACCCACAAGTACCTACAAGTACCCACAAGTACCAACAAGCACCCACAAGCACCTACAAGCACCCACAAGTACCTACAAGTACCCACAAGTACCTACAAGTACCCACAAGTACCAACAAGTACCCACAAGCACCCACAAGTACCTACAAGCACCCACAAGTACCTACAAGCACCCAAAAGTACTTTCAAGTACCCACAAGTACTTACAAGTACCCACAAGTACCTACAAGTACACACAAGTACCCACAAGTACCTACAAGTACCCACAAGTACCAACAAGCACCCACAAGCACCTACAAGCACCCACAAGTACCCACAAGCACCCACAAGCACCTACAAGCACCCACAAGTACCCACAAGTACCTACAAGTACCTACAAGTACCCACAAGTACTCACAAGCACCCACAAGCACCTACAAGCACCCACAAGTACCTACAAGTACCCATAAGTACCTAAAAGCACCCACAAGTACCCACAAGTACCTACAAGTACCCACAAGTACCTACAAGTACCCACAAGTACCTACAAGTACCCACAAGTACCAACAAGTACCCACAAGCACCCACAAGTACCTACAAGCACCCACAAGTACCTACAAGCACCCAAAAGTACCTACAAGCATCCACAAGTACCCACAAGTACCCACAAGCACCCACAAGTACCTACAAGTACCCACAAGTACCCACAAGTACCCACAAGCACCCACAAGCACCCATAAGTACCCACAAGCACCCACAAGCACCCATAAGTACCCACAAGCACCCACAAGCACCCATAAGTACCCACAAGCACCTACAAGCACCCACAAGCACCTACATGCACCCACAAGTACCTACAAGTACCTACAAGTACCCACAAGTACCTACAAGTACCCACAAGTACCTACAAGTACCCACAAGTACCAACAAGTACCCACAAGCACCCACAAGTACCTACAAGCACCCACAAGTACCTACAAGCACCCAAAAGTACCTAAAAGTACCCACAAGTACCTAAAAGTACCCACAAGCACCTACAAGCACCCACAAGTACCTACAAGTACCCACAAGTACCCACAAGTACTTACAAGTACCCACAAGTACCTACAAGTACCCACAAGTACCTACAAGTACCCACAAGTACCCACAAGCACCCACAAGCACCTACAAGCACCCACAAGTACCCACAAGTACCTACAAGTACCCACAAGTACCTACAAGTACCCACAAGTACCTACAAGTACCTACAAGTACCCACAAGTACTCACAAGCACCCACAAGCACCTACAAGCACCCACAAGTACCTACAAGTACCCATAAGTACCTAAAAGTACCCACAAGTAAGTAAAAGTACCCACAAGCACCTACAAGCACCCACAAGTACCTACAAGTACCCACAAGTACTTACAAGTACCCACAAGTACCCACAAGTACCTACAAGTACCCACAAGTACCTACAAGAACCCACAAGTACCTAAAAGTACCCACAAGTACCTAAAAGTACCCACAAGCACCTACAAGCACCCACAAGTACCTACAAGTACTCACAAGTACTTACAGGTACCCACAAGTACTTACAAGTACCCACAAGTACCTACAAGTACCCACAAGTACCTACAAGTACACACAAGTACCCACAAGTACCTACAAATACCCACAAGTACCAACAATCACCCACAAGCACCTACAAGCACCCACAAGTACCCACAAGTACCTACAAGTACCCACAAGTACCTACAAGTACCTACAAGTACCCACAAGTACTCACAAGCACCCACAAGCACCTACAAGCACCCACAAGTACCTACAAGTACCCATAAGTACCTAAAAGTACCCACAAGTACCTAAAAGTACCCACAAGCACCTACAAGCACCCACAAGTACCTACAAGTACCCACAAGTACTTACAAGTACCCACAAGTACCCACAAGTACCCACAAGCACCCACAAGTACCCACAAGCACCCACAAGCACCCACAAGCACCCACAAGCACCCACAAGCACCCACAAGTAACTACAAGTACCCACAAGTACCCACAAGTACCCACAAGCACCCACAAGCACCCATAAGTACCGACAAGCACCTACAAGTACCCACAAGCACCTACAAGTACCCACAAGCACCCACAAGCACCTACAAGCACCCACAAGTACCTACAAGCACCCACAAGTACCTACAAGCACCCACAAGAACCCACAAGTACCCACAAGTACCTACAAGTACCCACAAGTACCAACAAGCACCCACAAGCACCTACAAGCACCCACAAGTACCCACAAGCACCCACAAGCACCTACAAGCACCCACAAGTACCCACAAGTACCTACAAGTACCTACAAGTACCTACAAGTACCCACAAGTACTCACAAGCACCCACAAGCACCTACAAGCACCCACAAGTACCTACAAGTACCCATAAGTACCTAAAAGCACCCACAAGTACCCACAAGTACCTACAAGTACCCACAAGTACCTACAAGTACCCACAAGTACCAACAAGTACCCACAAGCACCCACAAGTACCTACAAGCACCCACAAGTACCCACAAGCACCCACAAGTACCTACAAGTACCCACAAGTACCCACAAGTACCCACAAGCACCCACAAGCACCCATAAGTACCCACAAGTACCTACAAGTACCCACAAGTACCCACAAGCACCCACAAGCACCTACAAGCACCCACAAGTACCCACAAGTACCTACAAGTACCCACAAGTACTCACAAGCACCCACAAGCACCCACAAGTACCTACAAGCACCCACAAGTACCTACAAGCACCCAAAAGTACCTAAAAGTACCCACAAGTACCTAAAAGTACCCACAAGCACCTACAAGCACCCACAAGTACCTACAAGTACCCACAAGTATTTACAAGTACCCACAAGTACCTACAAGTACCCACAAGTACCCACAAGTACCTACAAGTACCCACAAGTACCCACAAGCACCCACAAGCACCTACAAGCACCCACAAGTACCCACAAGTACCTACAAGCACCTACAAGCACCCACAAGTACCCACAAGTACCTACAAGTACCTACAAGTACCCACAAGTACTCACAAGCACCCACAAGCACCTACAAGCACCCACAAGTACCTACAAGTACCCATAAGTACCTAAAAGCACCCACAAGTACCCACAAGTACCTACAAGTACCCACAAGTACCTACAAGTACCCACAAGTACCTACAAGTACCCACAAGTACCAACAAGTACCCACAAGCACCCACAAGTACCTACAAGCACCCACAAGTACCTACAAGTACCCATAAGTACCTAAAAGTACCCACAAGTAAGTAAAAGTACCCACAAGCACCTACAAGCACCCACAAGTACCTACAAGTACCCACAAGTACTTAAAAGTACCCACAAGTACCCACAAGTACCTACAAGAACCCACAAGTACCTAAAAGTACCCACAAGTACCTAAAAGTACCCACAAGTACCTACAAGCACCCACAAGTACCTACAAGTACCCACAAGTACTTTCAAGTACCCACAAGTACTTACAAGTACCCACAAGTACCTACAAGTACACACAAGTACCCACAAGTACCTACAAGTACCCACAAGTACCAACAAGCACCCACAAGCACCTACAAGCACCCACAAGTACCCACAAGCACCCACAAGCACCTACAAGCACCCACAAGTACCCACAAGTACCTACAAGTACCTACAAGTACCCACAAGTACTCACAAGCACCCACAAGCACCTACAAGCACCCACAAGTACCTACAAGTACCCATAAGTACCTAAAAGCACCCACAAGTACCCACAAGTACCTACAAGTACCCACAAGTACCTACAAGTACCCACAAGTACCTACAAGTACCTACAAGTACCCACAAGTACTCACAAGCACCCACAAGCACCTACAAGCACCCACAAGTACCTACAAGTACCCATAAGTACCTAAAAGTACCCACAAGTAAGTAAAAGTACCCACAAGCACCTACAAGCACCCACAAGTACCTACAAGTACCCACAAGTACTTACAAGTACCCACAAGTACCCACAAGTACCTACAAGTACCTACAAGTACCTACAAGAACCCACAAGTACCTAAAAGTACCCACAAGTACCTAAAAGTACCCACAAGCACCTACAAGCACCCACAAGTACCTACAAGTACTCACAAGTACTTACAGGTACCCACAAGTACTTACAAGTACCCACAAGTACCTACAAGTACCCACAAGTACCCACAAGTACCTACAAGTACACACAAGTACCCACAAGTACCTACAAGTACCCACAAGTACCAACAATCACCCACAAGCACCTACAAGCACCCACAAGTACCCACAAGTACCTACAAGTACCCACAAGTACCTACAAGTACCTACAAGTACCCACAAGTACTCACAAGCACCCACAAGCACCTACAAGCACCCACAAGTACCTACAAGTACCCATAAGTACCTAAAAGTACCCACAAGTACCTAAAAGTACCCACAAGCACCTACAAGCACCCACAAGTACCTACAAGTACCCACAAGTACTTACAAGTACCCACAAGTACCTACAAGTACCCACAAGTACCAACAAGCACCCACAAGCACCTACAAGCACCAACAATCACCCACAAGCACCTACAAGTACCCACAAGTACCTACAAGCACCTACAAGCACCCACAAGTACCCACAAGTACCTACAAGTACCTACAAGTACCCACAAGTACTCACAAGCACCCACAAGCACCTACAAGCACCCACAAGTACCTACAAGTACCCATAAGTACCTAAAAGCACCCACAAGTACCCACAAGTACCTACAAGTACCCACAAGTACCTACAAGTACCCACAAGTACCAACAAGTACCCACAAGCACCCACAAGTACCTACAAGCACCCACAAGTACCTACAAGCACCCAAAAGTACCTACAAGCATCCACAAGTACCCACAAGTACCCACAAGCACCCACAAGTACCTACAAGTACCCACAAGTACCCACAAGTACCCACAAGCACCCACAAGCACCCATAAGTACCCACAAGTACCTACAAGTACCCACAAGTACCCACAAGCACCCACAAGCACCTACAAGCACCCACAAGTACCCACAAGTACCTACAAGTACCCACAAGTACTCACAAGCACCCACAAGCACCCACAAGTACCTACAAGCACCCACAAGTACCTACAAGCACCCAAAAGTACCTAAAAGTACCCACAAGTACCTAAAAGTACCCACAAGCACCTACAAGCACCCACAAGTACCTACAAGTACCCACAAGTATTTACAAGTACCCACAAGTACCTACAAGTACCCACAAGTACCCACAAGTACCTACAAGTACCCACAAGTACCCACAAGCACCCACAAGCACCTACAAGCACCCACAAGTACCCACAAGTACCTACAAGCACCTACAAGCACCCACAAGTACCCACAAGTACCTACAAGTACCTACAAGTACCCACAAGTACTCACAAGCACCCACAAGCACCTACAAGCACCCACAAGTACCTACAAGTACCCATAAGTACCTAAAAGCACCCACAAGTACCCACAAGTACCTACAAGTACCCACAAGTACCTACAAGTACCCACAAGTACCTACAAGTACCCACAAGCACCCACAAGTACCTACAAGCACCCACAAGTACCTACAAGTACCCATAAGTACCTAAAAGTACCCACAAGTAAGTAAAAGTACCCACAAGCACCTACAAGCACCCACAAGTACCTACAAGTACCCACAAGTACTTAAAAGTACCCACAAGTACCCACAAGTACCTACAAGAACCCACAAGTACCTAAAAGTACCCACAAGTACCTAAAAGTACCCACAAGTACCTACAAGCACCCACAAGTACCTACAAGTACCCACAAGTACTTTCAAGTACCCACAAGTACTTACAAGTACCCACAAGTACCTACAAGTACACACAAGTACCCACAAGTACCTACAAGTACCCACAAGTACCAACAAGCACCCACAAGCACCTACAAGCACCCACAAGTACCCACAAGCACCCACAAGCACCTACAAGCACCCACAAGTACCCACAAGTACCTACAAGTACCTACAAGTACCCACAAGTACTCACAAGCACCCACAAGCACCTACAAGCACCCACAAGTACCTACAAGTACCCATAAGTACCTAAAAGCACCCACAAGTACCCACAAGTACCTACAAGTACCCACAAGTACCTACAAGTACCCACAAGTACCTACAAGTACCCACAAGTACCAACAAGTACCCACAAGCACCCACAAGTACCTACAAGCACCCACAAGTACCTACAAGCACCCAAAAGTACCTACAAGCATCCACAAGTACCCACAAGTACCCACAAGCACCCACAAGTACCTACAAGTACCCACAAGTACCCACAAGTACCCACAAGCACCCACAAGCACCCATAAGTACCCACAAGCACCTACAAGCACCCACAAGCACCTACAAGCACCCACAAGTACCTACAAGTACCCATAAGTACCTAAAAGCACCCACAAGTACCCACAAGTACCTACAAGTACCCACAAGTACCTACAAGTACCCACAAGTACCAACAAGTACCCACAAGCACCCACAAGTACCTACAAGCACCCACAAGTACCTACAAGCACCCAAAAGTACCTAAAAGTACCCACAAGTACCTAAAAGTACCCACAAGCACCTACAAGCACCCACAAGTACCTACAAGTACCCACAAGTACTTACAAGTACCCACAAGTACCTACAAGTACCCACAAGTACCTACAAGTACCCACAAGTACCCACAAGCACCCACAAGCACCTACAAGCACCCACAAGTACCCACAAGTACCTACAAGTACCCACAAGTACCTACAAGTACCCACAAGTACCTACAAGTACCTACAAGTACCCACAAGTACTCACAAGCACCCACAAGCACCTACAAGCACCCACAAGTACCTACAAGTACCCATAAGTACCTAAAAGTACCCACAAGTAAGTTAAAGTACCCACAAGCACCTACAAGCACCCACAAGTACCTACAAGTACCCACAAGTACTTACAAGTACCCACAAGTACCCACAAGTACCTACAAGTACCCACAAGTACCTACAAGAACCCACAAGTACCTAAAAGTACCCACAAGTACCTAAAAGTACCCACAAGCACCTACAAGCACCCACAAGTACCTACAAGTACTCACAAGTACTTACAGGTACCCACAAGTACTTACAAGTACCCACAAGTACCTACAAGTACCCACAAGTACCCACAAGTACCTACAAGTACACACAAGTACCCACAAGTACCTACAAGTACCCACAAGTACCAACAATCACCCACAAGCACCTACAAGCACCCACAAGTACCCACAAGTACCTACAAGTACCCACAAGTACCTACAAGTACCTACAAGTACCCACAAGTACTCACAAGCACCCACAAGCACCTACAAGCACCCACAAGTACCTACAAGTACCCATAAGTACCTAAAAGTACCCACAAGTACCTAAAAGTACCCACAAGCACCTACAAGCACCCACAAGTACCTACAAGTACCCACAAGTACTTACAAGTACCCACAAGTACCCACAAGTACCCACAAGCACCCACAAGTACCCACAAGCACCCACAAGCACCCACAAGCACCCACAAGTAACTACAAGTACCCACAAGTACCCACAAGCACCCACAAGCACCCATAAGTACCGACAAGCACCTACAAGTACCCACAAGCACCTACAAGTACCCACAAGCACCCACAAGCACCTACAAGCACCCACAAGTACCTACAAGCACCCACAAGTACCTACAAGAACCCACAAGCACCCACAAGTACCCACAAGCACCCACAAGTACCTACAAGAACCCACAAGTACCTACAAGTACCCACAAGGACCTACAAGGACCCACAAGTACCTAAAAGTACCCACAAGTACCTAAAAGTACCCACAAGCACCTACAAGTACCTACAAGTACCCACAAGTACCTACAAGTACCCACAAGTACCAACATGTACCCACAAGCACCCACAAGTACCTACAAGCACCCACAAGTACCTACAAGCACCCAAAAGTACCTAAAAGTACCCACAAGTACCTAAAAGTACCCACAAGCACCTACAAGCACCCACAAGTACCTACAAGTACCCACAAGTACTTACAAGTACCCACAAGTACCTACAAGTACCCACAAGTACCTACAAGTACCCACAAGTACCCACAAGCACCCACAAGCACCTACAAGCACCCACAAGTACCCACAAGTACCTACAAGTACCCACAAGTACCTACAAGTACCCACAAGTACCTACAAGTACCTACAAGTACCCACAAGTACTCACAAGCACCCACAAGCACCTACAAGCACCCACAAGTACCTACAAGTACCCATAAGTACCTAAAAGTACCCACAAGTAAGTAAAAGTACCCACAAGCACCTACAAGCACCCACAAGTACCTACAAGTACCCACAAGTACTTACAAGTACCCACAAGTACCCACAAGTACCTACAAGTACCCACAAGTACCTACAAGAACCCACAAGTACCTAAAAGTACCCACAAGTACCTAAAAGTACCCACAAGCACCTACAAGCACCCACAAGTACCTACAAGTACTCACAAGTACTTACAGGTACCCACAAGTACTTACAAGTACCCACAAGTACCTACAAGTACCCACAAGTACCCACAAGTACCTACAAGTACACACAAGTACCCACAAGTACCTACAAGTACCCACAAGTACCAACAATCACCCACAAGCACCTACAAGCACCCACAAGTACCCACAAGTACCTACAAGTACCCACAAGTACCTACAAGTACCTACAAGTACCCACAAGTACTCACAAGCACCCACAAGCACCTACAAGCACCCACAAGTACCTACAAGTACCCATAAGTACCTAAAAGTACCCACAAGTACCTAAAAGTACCCACAAGCACCTACAAGCACCCACAAGTACCTACAAGTACCCACAAGTACTTACAAGTACCCACAAGTACCCACAAGTACCCACAAGCACCCACAAGTACCCACAAGCACCCACAAGCACCCACAAGCACCCACAAGTAACTACAAGTACCCACAAGTACCCACAAGTACCCACAAGTACCTACAAGCACCCACAAGTACCTACAAGCACCCACAAGTACCTACAAGCACCCAAAAGTACCTAAAAGTACCCACAAGTACCTAAAAGTACCCACAAGCACCTACAAGCACCCACAAGTACCTACAAGTACCCACAAGTACTTACAAGTACCCACAAGTACCTACAAGTACCCACAAGTACCTACAAGTACCCACAAGTACCCACAAGCACCCACAAGCACCTACAAGCACCCACAAGTACCCACAAGTACCTACAAGTACCCACAAGTACCTACAAGTACCCACAAGTACCTACAAGTACCTACAAGTACCCACAAGTACTCACAAGCACCCACAAGCACCTACAAGCACCCACAAGTACCTACAAGTACCCATAAGTACCTAAAAGTACCCACAAGTAAGTAAAAGTACCCACAAGCACCTACAAGCACCCACAAGTACCTACAAGTACCCACAAGTACTTACAAGTACCCACAAGTACCCACAAGTACCTACAAGTACCCACAAGTACCTACAAGAACCCACAAGTACCTAAAAGTACCCACAAGTACCTAAAAGTACCCACAAGCACCTACAAGCACCCACAAGTACCTACAAGTACTCACAAGTACTTACAGGTACCCACAAGTACTTACAAGTACCCACAAGTACCTACAAGTACCCACAAGTACCCACAAGTACCTACAAGTACACACAAGTACCCACAAGTACCTACAAGTACCCACAAGTACCAACAATCACCCACAAGCACCTACAAGCACCCACAAGTACCCACAAGTACCTACAAGTACCCACAAGTACCTACAAGTACCTACAAGTACCCACAAGTACTCACAAGCACCCACAAGCACCTACAAGCACCCACAAGTACCTACAAGTACCCATAAGTACCTAAAAGTACCCACAAGTACCTAAAAGTACCCACAAGCACCTACAAGCACCCACAAGTACCTACAAGTACCCACAAGTACTTACAAGTACCCACAAGTACCCACAAGTACCCACAAGCACCCACAAGTACCCACAAGCACCCACAAGCACCCACAAGCACCCACAAGTAACTACAAGTACCCACAAGTACCCACAAGTACCCACAAGTACCCACAAGTACCTACAAGCACCCACAAGTACCTACAAGCACCCACAAGTACCTACAAGCACCCACAAGCACCCACAAGTACCCACAAGCACCCACAAGTACCTACAAGAACCCACAAGTACCTACAAGTACCCACAAGGACCTACAAGTACCCACAAGCACCCACAAGTACCCACAAGCACCCACAAGCACCCACAAGCACCCACAAGTAACTACAAGTACCCACAAGTACCCACAAGCACCCACAAGCACCCACAAGCACCCATAAGTACCGACAAGCACCTACAAGTACCCACAAGCACCTACAAGTACCCACAAGCACCCACAAGCACCTACAAGCACCCACAAGTACCTACAAGCACCCACAAGTACCTACAAGCACCCACAAGCACCCACAAGTACCCACAAGCACCCACAAGTACCTACAAGAACCCACAAGTACCTACAAGTACCCACAAGGACCTACAAGAACCCACAAGTACCTAAAAGTACCCACAAGTACCTAAAAGTACCCACAAGCACCTACAAGTACCTACAAGTACCCACAAGTACCTACAAGTACCCACAAGTACCAACAAGTACCCACAAGCACCCACAAGTACCTACAAGCACCCACAAGTACCTACAAGCACCCAAAAGTACCTAAAAGTACCCACAAGTACCTAAAAGTACCCACAAGCACCTACAAGCACCCACAAGTACCTACAAGTACCCACAAGTACTTACAAGTACCCACAAGTACCTACAAGTACCCACAAGTACCTACAAGTACCCACAAGTACCCACAAGCACCCACAAGCACCTACAAGCACCCACAAGTACCCACAAGTACCTACAAGTACCCACAAGTACCTACAAGTACCCACAAGTACCTACAAGTACCTACAAGTACCCACAAGTACTCACAAGCACCCACAAGCACCTACAAGCACCCACAAGTACCTACAAGTACCCATAAGTACCTAAAAGTACCCACAAGTAAGTTAAAGTACCCACAAGCACCTACAAGCACCCACAAGTACCTACAAGTACCCACAAGTACTTACAAGTACCCACAAGTACCCACAAGTACCTACAAGTACCCACAAGTACCTACAAGAACCCACAAGTACCTAAAAGTACCCACAAGTACCTAAAAGTACCCACAAGCACCTACAAGCACCCACAAGTACCTACAAGTACTCACAAGTACTTACAGGTACCCACAAGTACTTACAAGTACCCACAAGTACCTACAAGTACCCACAAGTACCCACAAGTACCTACAAGTACACACAAGTACCCACAAGTACCTACAAGTACCCACAAGTACCAACAATCACCCACAAGCACCTACAAGCACCCACAAGTACCCACAAGTACCTACAAGTACCCACAAGTACCTACAAGTACCTACAAGTACCCACAAGTACTCACAAGCACCCACAAGCACCTACAAGCACCCACAAGTACCTACAAGTACCCATAAGTACCTAAAAGTACCCACAAGTACCTAAAAGTACCCACAAGCACCTACAAGCACCCACAAGTACCTACAAGTACCCACAAGTACTTACAAGTACCCACAAGTACCCACAAGTACCCACAAGCACCCACAAGTACCCACAAGCACCCACAAGCACCCACAAGCACCCACAAGTAACTACAAGTACCCACAAGTACCCACAAGTACCCACAAGCACCCACAAGCACCCATAAGTACCGACAAGCACCTACAAGTACCCACAAGCACCTACAAGTACCCACAAGCACCCACAAGCACCTACAAGCACCCACAAGTACCTACAAGCACCCACAAGAACCCACAAGTACTCACAAGTACTTACAGGTACCCACAAGTACTTACAAGTACCCACAAGTACCTACAAGTACCCACAAGTACCCACAAGTACCTACAAGTACACACAAGTACCCACAAGTACCTACAAGTACCCACAAGTACCAACAATCACCCACAAGCACCTACAAGCACCCACAAGTACCCACAAGTACCTACAAGTACCCACAAGTACCTACAAGTACCTACAAGTACCCACAAGTACTCACAAGCACCCACAAGCACCTACAAGCACCCACAAGTACCTACAAGTACCCATAAGTACCTAAAAGTACCCACAAGTACCTAAAAGTACCCACAAGCACCTACAAGCACCCACAAGTACCTACAAGTACCCACAAGTACTTACAAGTACCCACAAGTACCCACAAGTACCCACAAGCACCCACAAGTACCCACAAGCACCCACAAGCACCCACAAGCACCCACAAGTAACTACAAGTACCCACAAGTACCCACAAGTACCCACAAGTACCCACAAGTACCTACAAGCACCCACAAGTACCTACAAGCACCCACAAGTACCTACAAGCACCCACAAGCACCCACAAGTACCCACAAGCACCCACAAGTACCTACAAGAACCCACAAGTACCTACAAGTACCCACAAGGACCTACAAGTACCCACAAGCACCCACAAGTACCCACAAGCACCCACAAGCACCCACAAGCACCCACAAGTAACTACAAGTACCCACAAGTACCCACAAGCACCCACAAGCACCCACAAGCACCCATAAGTACCGACAAGCACCTACAAGTACCCACAAGCACCTACAAGTACCCACAAGCACCCACAAGCACCTACAAGCACCCACAAGTACCTACAAGCACCCACAAGTACCTACAAGCACCCACAAGCACCCACAAGTACCCACAAGCACCCACAAGTACCTACAAGAACCCACAAGTACCTACAAGTACCCACAAGGACCTACAAGAACCCACAAGTACCTAAAAGTACCCACAAGTACCTAAAAGTACCCACAAGCACCTACAAGTACCTACAAGTACCCACAAGTACCTACAAGTACCCACAAGTACCAACAAGTACCCACAAGCACCCACAAGTACCTACAAGCACCCACAAGTACCTACAAGCACCCAAAAGTACCTAAAAGTACCCACAAGTACCTAAAAGTACCCACAAGCACCTACAAGCACCCACAAGTACCTACAAGTACCCACAAGTACTTACAAGTACCCACAAGTACCTACAAGTACCCACAAGTACCTACAAGTACCCACAAGTACCCACAAGCACCCACAAGCACCTACAAGCACCCACAAGTACCCACAAGTACCTACAAGTACCCACAAGTACCTACAAGTACCCACAAGTACCTACAAGTACCTACAAGTACCCACAAGTACTCACAAGCACCCACAAGCACCTACAAGCACCCACAAGTACCTACAAGTACCCATAAGTACCTAAAAGTACCCACAAGTAAGTTAAAGTACCCACAAGCACCTACAAGCACCCACAAGTACCTACAAGTACCCACAAGTACTTACAAGTACCCACAAGTACCCACAAGTACCTACAAGTACCCACAAGTACCTACAAGAACCCACAAGTACCTAAAAGTACCCACAAGTACCTAAAAGTACCCACAAGCACCTACAAGCACCCACAAGTACCTACAAGTACTCACAAGTACTTACAGGTACCCACAAGTACTTACAAGTACCCACAAGTACCTACAAGTACCCACAAGTACCCACAAGTACCTACAAGTACACACAAGTACCCACAAGTACCTACAAGTACCCACAAGTACCAACAATCACCCACAAGCACCTACAAGCACCCACAAGTACCCACAAGTACCTACAAGTACCCACAAGTACCTACAAGTACCTACAAGTACCCACAAGTACTCACAAGCACCCACAAGCACCTACAAGCACCCACAAGTACCTACAAGTACCCATAAGTACCTAAAAGTACCCACAAGCACCCACAAGTACCCACAAGCACCCACAAGTACCTACAAGAACCCACAAGTACCTACAAGTACCCACAAGGACCTACAAGTACCCACAAGCACCCACAAGTACCCACAAGCACCCACAAGTACCTACAAGAACCCACAAGTACCTACAAGTACCCACAAGTACCCACAAGTACCTACAAGTACCCACAAGTACCTACAAGTACCTACAAGTACCCACAAGTACTCACAAGCACCCACAAGCACCTACAAGCACCCACAAGTACCTACAAGCACCCACAAGTACCTACAAGCACCCACAAGCACCCACAAGTACCCACAAGCACCCACAAGTACCTACAAGAACCCACAAGTACCTACAAGTACCCACAAGGACCTACAAGTACCCACAAGCACCCACAAGTACCCACAAGCACCCACAAGCACCCACAAGCACCCACAAGTAACTACAAGTACCCACAAGTACCCACAAGCACCCACAAGCACCCACAAGCACCCATAAGTACCGACAAGCACCTACAAGTACCCACAAGCACCTACAAGTACCCACAAGCACCCACAAGCACCTACAAGCACCCACAAGTACCTACAAGCACCCACAAGTACCTACAAGCACCCACAAGCACCCACAAGTACCCACAAGCACCCACAAGTACCTACAAGAACCCACAAGTACCTACAAGTACCCACAAGGACCTACAAGAACCCACAAGTACCTAAAAGTACCCACAAGTACCTAAAAGTACCCACAAGCACCTACAAGTACCTACAAGTACCCACAAGTACCTACAAGTACCCACAAGTACCAACAAGTACCCACAAGCACCCACAAGTACCTACAAGCACCCACAAGTACCTACAAGCACCCAAAAGTACCTAAAAGTACCCACAAGTACCTAAAAGTACCCACAAGCACCTACAAGCACCCACAAGTACCTACAAGTACCCACAAGTACTTACAAGTACCCACAAGTACCTACAAGTACCCACAAGTACCTACAAGTACCCACAAGTACCCACAAGCACCCACAAGCACCTACAAGCACCCACAAGTACCCACAAGTACCTACAAGTACCCACAAGTACCTACAAGTACCCACAAGTACCTACAAGTACCTACAAGTACCCACAAGTACTCACAAGCACCCACAAGCACCTACAAGCACCCACAAGTACCTACAAGTACCCATAAGTACCTAAAAGTACCCACAAGTAAGTTAAAGTACCCACAAGCACCTACAAGCACCCACAAGTACCTACAAGTACCCACAAGTACTTACAAGTACCCACAAGTACCCACAAGTACCTACAAGTACCCACAAGTACCTACAAGAACCCACAAGTACCTAAAAGTACCCACAAGTACCTAAAAGTACCCACAAGCACCTACAAGCACCCACAAGTACCTACAAGTACTCACAAGTACTTACAGGTACCCACAAGTACTTACAAGTACCCACAAGTACCTACAAGTACCCACAAGTACCCACAAGTACCTACAAGTACACACAAGTACCCACAAGTACCTACAAGTACCCACAAGTACCAACAATCACCCACAAGCACCTACAAGCACCCACAAGTACCCACAAGTACCTACAAGTACCCACAAGTACCTACAAGTACCTACAAGTACCCACAAGTACTCACAAGCACCCACAAGCACCTACAAGCACCCACAAGTACCTACAAGTACCCATAAGTACCTAAAAGTACCCACAAGTACCTAAAAGTACCCACAAGCACCTACAAGCACCCACAAGTACCTACAAGTACCCACAAGTACTTACAAGTACCCACAAGTACCCACAAGTACCCACAAGCACCCACAAGTACCCACAAGCACCCACAAGCACCCACAAGCACCCACAAGTAACTACAAGTACCCACAAGTACCCACAAGTACCCACAAGCACCCACAAGCACCCATAAGTACCGACAAGCACCTACAAGTACCCACAAGCACCTACAAGTACCCACAAGCACCCACAAGCACCTACAAGCACCCACAAGTACCTACAAGCACCCACAAGAACCCACAAGTACCCACAAGCACCCACAAGTACCCACAAGCACCCACAAGTACCTACAAGTACCCACAAGTACCTACAAGAACCCACAAGTACCTAAAAGTACCCACAAGTACCTAAAAGTACCCACAAGCACCTACAAGCACCCACAAGCACCCACAAATACCCACAAGTACTTACAAGTACCCACAAGTACCTACAAGTACCTACAAGTACCTACAAGTACCCACAAGTACTCACAAGCACCCACAAGCACCTACAAGCACCCACAAGTACCTACAAGTACCCATAAGTACCTAAAAGTACCCACAAGTAAGTAAAAGTACCCACAAGCACCTACAAGCACCCACAAGTACCTACAAGTACCCACAAGTACTTACAAGTACCCACAAGTACCCACAAGTACCTACAAGTACCCACAAGTACCTACAAGAACCCACAAGTACCTAAAAGTACCCACAAGTACCTAAAAGTACCCACAAGCACCTACAAGCACCCACAAGTACCTACAAGTACTCACAAGTACTTACAGGTACCCACAAGTACTTACAAGTACCCACAAGTACCTACAAGTACCCACAAGTACCCACAAGTACCTACAAGTACACACAAGTACCCACAAGTACCTACAAGTACCCACAAGTACCAACAATCACCCACAAGCACCTACAAGCACCCACAAGTACCCACAAGTACCTACAAGTACCCACAAGTACCTACAAGTACCTACAAGTACCCACAAGTACTCACAAGCACCCACAAGCACCTACAAGCACCCACAAGTACCTACAAGTACCCATAAGTACCTAAAAGTACCCACAAGTACCTAAAAGTACCCACAAGCACCTACAAGCACCCACAAGTACCTACAAGTACCCACAAGTACTTACAAGTACCCACAAGTACCCACAAGTACCCACAAGCACCCACAAGTACCCACAAGCACCCACAAGCACCCACAAGCACCCACAAGTAACTACAAGTACCCACAAGTACCCACAAGTACCCACAAGTACCTACAAGCACCCACAAGTACCTACAAGCACCCACAAGTACCTACAAGCACCCAAAAGTACCTAAAAGTACCCACAAGTACCTAAAAGTACCCACAAGCACCTACAAGCACCCACAAGTACCTACAAGTACCCACAAGTACTTACAAGTACCCACAAGTACCTACAAGTACCCACAAGTACCTACAAGTACCCACAAGTACCCACAAGCACCCACAAGCACCTACAAGCACCCACAAGTACCCACAAGTACCTACAAGTACCCACAAGTACCTACAAGTACCCACAAGTACCTACAAGTACCTACAAGTACCCACAAGTACTCACAAGCACCCACAAGCACCTACAAGCACCCACAAGTACCTACAAGTACCCATAAGTACCTAAAAGTACCCACAAGTAAGTAAAAGTACCCACAAGCACCTACAAGCACCCACAAGTACCTACAAGTACCCACAAGTACTTACAAGTACCCACAAGTACCCACAAGTACCTACAAGTACCCACAAGTACCTACAAGAACCCACAAGTACCTAAAAGTACCCACAAGTACCTAAAAGTACCCACAAGCACCTACAAGCACCCACAAGTACCTACAAGTACTCACAAGTACTTACAGGTACCCACAAGTACTTACAAGTACCCACAAGTACCTACAAGTACCCACAAGTACCCACAAGTACCTACAAGTACACACAAGTACCCACAAGTACCTACAAGTACCCACAAGTACCAACAATCACCCACAAGCACCTACAAGCACCCACAAGTACCCACAAGTACCTACAAGTACCCACAAGTACCTACAAGTACCTACAAGTACCCACAAGTACTCACAAGCACCCACAAGCACCTACAAGCACCCACAAGTACCTACAAGTACCCATAAGTACCTAAAAGTACCCACAAGTACCTAAAAGTACCCACAAGCACCTACAAGCACCCACAAGTACCTACAAGTACCCACAAGTACTTACAAGTACCCACAAGTACCCACAAGTACCCACAAGCACCCACAAGTACCCACAAGCACCCACAAGCACCCACAAGCACCCACAAGTAACTACAAGTACCCACAAGTACCCACAAGTACCCACAAGTACCCACAAGTACCTACAAGCACCCACAAGTACCTACAAGCACCCACAAGTACCTACAAGCACCCACAAGCACCCACAAGTACCCACAAGCACCCACAAGTACCTACAAGAACCCACAAGTACCTACAAGTACCCACAAGGACCTACAAGTACCCACAAGCACCCACAAGTACCCACAAGCACCCACAAGCACCCACAAGCACCCACAAGTAACTACAAGTACCCACAAGTACCCACAAGCACCCACAAGCACCCACAAGCACCCATAAGTACCGACAAGCACCTACAAGTACCCACAAGCACCTACAAGTACCCACAAGCACCCACAAGCACCTACAAGCACCCACAAGTACCTACAAGCACCCACAAGTACCTACAAGCACCCACAAGCACCCACAAGTACCCACAAGCACCCACAAGTACCTACAAGAACCCACAAGTACCTACAAGTACCCACAAGGACCTACAAGAACCCACAAGTACCTAAAAGTACCCACAAGTACCTAAAAGTACCCACAAGCACCTACAAGTACCTACAAGTACCCACAAGTACCTACAAGTACCCACAAGTACCAACAAGTACCCACAAGCACCCACAAGTACCTACAAGCACCCACAAGTACCTACAAGCACCCAAAAGTACCTAAAAGTACCCACAAGTACCTAAAAGTACCCACAAGCACCTACAAGCACCCACAAGTACCTACAAGTACCCACAAGTACTTACAAGTACCCACAAGTACCTACAAGTACCCACAAGTACCTACAAGTACCCACAAGTACCCACAAGCACCCACAAGCACCTACAAGCACCCACAAGTACCCACAAGTACCTACAAGTACCCACAAGTACCTACAAGTACCCACAAGTACCTACAAGTACCTACAAGTACCCACAAGTACTCACAAGCACCCACAAGCACCTACAAGCACCCACAAGTACCTACAAGTACCCATAAGTACCTAAAAGTACCCACAAGTAAGTTAAAGTACCCACAAGCACCTACAAGCACCCACAAGTACCTACAAGTACCCACAAGTACTTACAAGTACCCACAAGTACCCACAAGTACCTACAAGTACCCACAAGTACCTACAAGAACCCACAAGTACCTAAAAGTACCCACAAGTACCTAAAAGTACCCACAAGCACCTACAAGCACCCACAAGTACCTACAAGTACTCACAAGTACTTACAGGTACCCACAAGTACTTACAAGTACCCACAAGTACCTACAAGTACCCACAAGTACCCACAAGTACCTACAAGTACACACAAGTACCCACAAGTACCTACAAGTACCCACAAGTACCAACAATCACCCACAAGCACCTACAAGCACCCACAAGTACCCACAAGTACCTACAAGTACCCACAAGTACCTACAAGTACCTACAAGTACCCACAAGTACTCACAAGCACCCACAAGCACCTACAAGCACCCACAAGTACCTACAAGTACCCATAAGTACCTAAAAGTACCCACAAGTACCTAAAAGTACCCACAAGCACCTACAAGCACCCACAAGTACCTACAAGTACCCACAAGTACTTACAAGTACCCACAAGTACCCACAAGTACCCACAAGCACCCACAAGTACCCACAAGCACCCACAAGCACCCACAAGCACCCACAAGTAACTACAAGTACCCACAAGTACCCACAAGTACCCACAAGCACCCACAAGCACCCATAAGTACCGACAAGCACCTACAAGTACCCACAAGCACCTACAAGTACCCACAAGCACCCACAAGCACCTACAAGCACCCACAAGTACCTACAAGCACCCACAAGAACCCACAAGTACCCACAAGCACCCACAAGTACCCACAAGCACCCACAAGTACCTACAAGTACCCACAAGTACCTACAAGAACCCACAAGTACCTAAAAGTACCCACAAGTACCTAAAAGTACCCACAAGCACCTACAAGCACCCACAAGCACCCACAAATACCCACAAGTACTTACAAGTACCCACAAGTACCTACAAGTACCCACAAGTACCTACAAGTACCCACAAGTACCTACAAGCACCCACAAGTACCTACAAGCACCCACAAGTACCTACAAGCACCCACAAGCACCCACAAGTACCCACAAGCACCCACAAGTACCTACAAGAACCCACAAGTACTTACAAGTACCCACAAGTACCTACAAGTACCCACAAGTACCCACAAGTACCTACAAGTACACACAAGTACCCACAAGTACCTACAAGTACCCACAAGTACCAACAATCACCCACAAGCACCTACAAGCACCCACAAGTACCCACAAGTACCTACAAGTACCCACAAGTACCTACAAGTACCTACAAGTACCCACAAGTACTCACAAGCACCCACAAGCACCTACAAGCACCCACAAGTACCTACAAGTACCCATAAGTACCTAAAAGTACCCACAAGTACCTAAAAGTACCCACAAGCACCTACAAGCACCCACAAGTACCTACAAGTACCCACAAGTACTTACAAGTACCCACAAGTACCCACAAGTACCCACAAGCACCCACAAGTACCCACAAGCACCCACAAGCACCCACAAGCACCCACAAGTAACTACAAGTACCCACAAGTACCCACAAGTACCCACAAGTACCTACAAGCACCCACAAGTACCTACAAGCACCCACAAGTACCTACAAGCACCCACAAGCACCCACAAGTACCCACAAGCACCCACAAGTACCTACAAGAACCCACAAGTACCTACAAGTACCCACAAGGACCTACAAGTACCCACAAGCACCCACAAGTACCCACAAGCACCCACAAGCACCCACAAGCACCCACAAGTAACTACAAGTACCCACAAGTACCCACAAGTACCCACAAGCACCCACAAGCACCCATAAGTACCGACAAGCACCTACAAGTACCCACAAGCACCTACAAGTACCCACAAGCACCCACAAGCACCTACAAGCACCCACAAGTACCTACAAGCACCCACAAGTACCTACAAGCACCCACAAGCACCCACAAGTACCCACAAGCACCCACAAGTACCTACAAGAACCCACAAGTACCTACAAGTACCCACAAGGACCTACAAGAACCCACAAGTACCTAAAAGTACCCACAAGTACCTAAAAGTACCCACAAGCACCTACAAGTACCTACAAGTACCCACAAGTACCTACAAGTACCCACAAGTACCAACAAGTACCCACAAGCACCCACAAGTACCTACAAGCACCCACAAGTACCTACAAGCACCCAAAAGTACCTAAAAGTACCCACAAGTACCTAAAAGTACCCACAAGCACCTACAAGCACCCACAAGTACCTACAAGTACCCACAAGTACTTACAAGTACCCACAAGTATCTACAAGTACCCACAAGTACCTACAAGTACCTACAAGTACCCACAAGTACCCACAAGCACCCACAAGCACCTACAAGCACCCACAAGTACCCACAAGTACCTACAAGTACCCACAAGTACCTACAAGTACCCACAAGTACCTACAAGTACCTACAAGTACCCACAAGTACTCACAAGCACCCACAAGCACCTACAAGCACCCACAAGTACCTACAAGTACCCATAAGTACCTAAAAGTACCCACAAGTAAGTTAAAGTACCCACAAGCACCTACAAGCACCCACAAGTACCTACAAGTACCCACAAGTACTTACAAGTACCCACAAGTACCCACAAGTACCTACAAGTACCCACAAGTACCTACAAGAACCCACAAGTACCTAAAAGTACCCACAAGTACCTAAAAGTACCCACAAGCACCTACAAGCACCCACAAGTACCTACAAGTACTCACAAGTACTTACAGGTACCCACAAGTACTTACAAGTACCCACAAGTACCTACAAGTACCCACAAGTACCCACAAGTACCTACAAGTACACACAAGTACCCACAAGTACCTACAAGTACCCACAAGTACCAACAATCACCCACAAGCACCTACAAGCACCCACAAGTACCCACAAGTACCTACAAGTACCCACAAGTACCTACAAGTACCTACAAGTACCCACAAGTACTCACAAGCACCCACAAGCACCTACAAGCACCCACAAGTACCTACAAGTACCCATAAGTACCTAAAAGTACCCACAAGTACCTAAAAGTACCCACAAGCACCTACAAGCACCCACAAGTACCTACAAGTACCCACAAGTACTTACAAGTACCCACAAGTACCCACAAGTACCCACAAGCACCCACAAGTACCCACAAGCACCCACAAGCACCCACAAGCACCCACAAGTAACTACAAGTACCCACAAGTACCCACAAGTACCCACAAGCACCCACAAGCACCCATAAGTACCGACAAGCACCTACAAGTACCCACAAGCACCTACAAGTACCCACAAGCACCCACAAGCACCTACAAGCACCCACAAGTACCTACAAGCACCCACAAGTACCTACAAGCACCCACAAGAACCCACAAGTACCCACAAGCACCCACAAGTACCCACAAGCACCCACAAGTACCTACAAGTACCCACAAGTACCTACAAGAACCCACAAGTACCTAAAAGTACCCACAAGTACCTAAAAGTACCCACAAGCACCTACAAGCACCCACAAGCACCCACAAATACCCACAAGTACTTACAAGTACCCACAAGTACCTACAAGTACCCACAAGTACCTACAAGTACCCACAAGTACCTACAAGCACCCACAAGTACCTACAAGCACCCACAAGTACCTACAAGCACCCACAAGCACCCACAAGTACCCACAAGCACCCACAAGTACCTACAAGAACCCACAAGTACCTACAAGTACCCACAAGGACCTACAAGTACCCACAAGCACCCACAAGTACCCACAAGCACCCACAAGCACCCACAAGCACCCACAAGTAACTACAAGTACCCACAAGTACCCACAAGTACCCACAAGCACCCACAAGCACCCATAAGTACCGACAAGCACCTACAAGTACCCACAAGCACCTACAAGTACCCACAAGCACCCACAAGCACCTACAAGCACCCACAAGTACCTACAAGCACCCACAAGTACCTACAAGCACCCACAAGCACCCACAAGTACCCACAAGCACCCACAAGTACCTACAAGAACCCACAAGTACCTACAAGTACCCACAAGGACCTACAAGAACCCACAAGTACCTAAAAGTACCCACAAGTACCTAAAAGTACCCACAAGCACCCACAAGCACCTACAAGTACCCACAAGTACCTACAAGTACCCACAAGTACCAACAAGTACCCACAAGCACCCACAAGTACCTACAAGCACCCAAAAGTACCTAAAAGTACCCACAAGTACCTAAAAGTACCCACAAGCACCTACAAGCACCCACAAGTACCTACAAGTACCCACAAGTACTTACAAGTACCCACAAGTACCTACAAGTACCCACAAGTACCCACAAGTACCCACAAGTACCTACAAGTACCCACAAGTACCCACAAGCACCCACAAGCACCTACAAGCACCCACAAGTACCCACAAGTACCTACAAGCACCTACAAGCACCCACAAGTACCCACAAGTACCTACAAGTACCTACAAGTACCCACAAGTACTCACAAGCACCCACAAGCACCTACAAGCACCCACAAGTACCTACAAGTACCCATAAGTACCTAAAAGCACCCACAAGTACCCACAAGTACCTACAAGTACCCACAAGTACCTACAAGTACCCACAAGTACCTACAAGTACCCACAAGTACCAACAAGTACCCACAAGCACCCACAAGTACCTACAAGCACCCACAAGTACCTACAAGTACCCATAAGTACCTAAAAGTACCCACAAGTAAGTAAAAGTACCCACAAGCACCTACAAGCACCCACAAGTACCTACAAGTACCCACAAGTACTTAAAAGTACCCACAAGTACCTACAAGAACCCACAAGTACCTAAAAGTACCCACAAGTACCTAAAAGTACCCACAAGCACCTACAAGCACCCACAAGTACCTACAAGTACCCACAAGTACTTTCAAGTACCCACAAGTACTTACAAGTACCCACAAGTACCTACAAGTACCCACAAGTACCTACAAGTACCCACAAGTACCAACAAGCACCCACAAGCACCTACAAGCACCCACAAGTACCCACAAGCACCCACAAGCACCTACAAGCACCCACAAGTACCCACAAGTACCTACAAGTACCTACAAGTACCCACAAGTACTCACAAGCACCCACAAGCACCTACAAGCACCCACAAGTACCTACAAGTACCCATAAGTACCTAAAAGCACCCACAAGTACCCACAAGTACCTACAAGTAACCACAAGTACCTACAAGTACCCACAAGTACCTACAAGTACCCACAAGTACCAACAAGTACCCACAAGCACCCACAAGTACCTACAAGCACCCACAAGTACCTACAAGCACCCAAAAGTACCTACAAGCATCCACAAGTACCCACAAGTACCCACAAGCACCCACAAGTACCTACAAGTACCCACAGGTACCCACAAGTACCCACAAGCACCCACAAGCACCCATAAGTACCCACAAGCACCTACAAGCACCCACAAGCACCTACAAGCACCCACAAGTACCTACAAGTACCCATAAGTACCTAAAAGCACCCACAAGTACCCACAAGTACCTACAAGTACCCACAAGTACCTACAAGTACCCACAAGTACCTACAAGTACCCACAAGTACCAACAAGTACCCACAAGCACCCACAAGTACCTACAAGCACCCACAAGTACCTACAAGCACCCAAAAGTACCTAAAAGTACCCACAAGTACCTAAAAGTACCCACAAGCACCTACAAGCACCCACAAGTACCTACAAGTACCCACAAGTACTTACAAGTACCCACAAGTACCTACAAGTACCCACAAGTACCCACAGGTACCTACAAGTACCCACAAGTACCCACAAGCACCCACAAGCACCTACAAGCACCCACAAGTACCCACAAGTACCTACAAGTACCCACAAGTACCTACAAGTACCCACAAGTACCTACAAGTACCTACAAGTACCCACAAGTACTCACAAGCACCCACAAGCACCTACAAGCACCCACAAGTACCTACAAGTACCCATAAGTACCTAAAAGTACCCACAAGTAAGTAAAAGTACCCACAAGCACCTACAAGCACCCACAAGTACCTACAAGTACCCACAAGTACTTACAAGTACCCACAAGTACCCACAAGTACCCACAAGTACCTACAAGTACCCACAAGTACCTACAAGAACCCACAAGTACCTAAAAGTACCCACAAGTACCTAAAAGTACCCACAAGCACCTACAAGCACCCACAAGTACCTACAAGTACTCACAAGTACTTACAGGTACCCACAAGTACTTACAAGTACCCACAAGTACCTACAAGTACCCACAAGTACCCACAAGTACCTACAAGTACACACAAGTACCCACAAGTACCTACAAGTACCCACAAGTACCAACAATCACCCACAAGCACCTACAAGCACCCACAAGTACCCACAAGTACCTACAAGTACCCACAAGTACCTACAAGTACCTACAAGTACCCACAAGTACTCACAAGCACCCACAAGCACCTACAAGCACCCACAAGTACCTACAAGTACCCATAAGTACCTAAAAGTACCCACAAGTACCTAAAAGTACCCACAAGCACCTACAAGCACCCACAAGTACCTACAAGTACCCACAAGTACTTACAAGTACCCACAAGTACCCACAAGTACCTACAAGTACCCACAAGTACCTACAAGTACCCACAAGTACCTACAAGTACCCACAAGTACCAACAAGTACCCACAAGCACCCACAAGTACCTACAAGCACCCACAAGTACCTACAAGCACCCAAAAGTACCTAAAAGTACCCACAAGTACCTAAAAGTACCCACAAGCACCTACAAGCACCCACAAGTACCTACAAGTACCCACAAGTACTTACAAGTACCCACAAGTACCTACAAGTACCCACAAGTACCCACAGGTACCTACAAGTACCCACAAGTACCCACAAGCACCCACAAGCACCTACAAGCACCCACAAGTACCCACAAGTACCTACAAGTACCCACAAGTACCTACAAGTACCCACAAGTACCTACAAGTACCTACAAGTACCCACAAGTACTCACAAGCACCCACAAGCACCTACAAGCACCCACAAGTACCTACAAGTACCCATAAGTACCTAAAAGTACCCACAAGTAAGTAAAAGTACCCACAAGCACCTACAAGCACCCACAAGTACCTACAAGTACCCACAAGTACTTACAAGTACCCACAAGTACCCACAAGTACCCACAAGTACCTACAAGTACCCACAAGTACCTACAAGAACCCACAAGTACCTAAAAGTACCCACAAGTACCTAAAAGTACCCACAAGCACCTACAAGCACCCACAAGTACCTACAAGTACTCACAAGTACTTACAGGTACCCACAAGTACTTACAAGTACCCACAAGTACCTACAAGTACCCACAAGTACCCACAAGTACCTACAAGTACACACAAGTACCCACAAGTACCTACAAGTACCCACAAGTACCAACAATCACCCACAAGCACCTACAAGCACCCACAAGTACCCACAAGTACCTACAAGTACCCACAAGTACCTACAAGTACCTACAAGTACCCACAAGTACTCACAAGCACCCACAAGCACCTACAAGCACCCACAAGTACCTACAAGTACCCATAAGTACCTAAAAGTACCCACAAGTACCTAAAAGTACCCACAAGCACCTACAAGCACCCACAAGTACCTACAAGTACCCACAAGTACTTACAAGTACCCACAAGTACCCACAAGTACCCACAAGCACCCACAAGTACCCACAAGCACCCACAAGCACCCACAAGCACCCACAAGCACCCACAAGTACCTACAAGTACCCACAAGTACCCACAAGTACCCACAAGCACCCACAAGCACCCACAAGCACCCATAAGTACCGACAAGCACCTACAAGTACCCACAAGCACCTACAAGTACGCACAAGCACCCACAAGCACCTACAAGCACCCACAAGTACCTACAAGCACCCACAAGTACCTACAAGCACCCACAAGTACCTACAAGCACCCACAAGAACCCACAAGTACCCACAAGCACCCACAAGTACCCACAAGCACCCACAAGTACCTACAAGTACCCACAAGTACCTACAAGAACCCACAAGTACCTAAAAGTACCCACAAGTACCTAAAAGTACCCACAAGCACCTACAAGCACCCACAAGCACCCACAAATACCCACAAGTACTTACAAGTACCCACAAGTACCTACAAGTACCCACAAGTACCTACAAGTACCCACAAGTACCTACAAGCACCCACAAGTACCTACAAGCACCCACAAGTACCTACAAGCACCCACAAGCACCCACAAGTACCCACAAGCACCCACAAGTACCTACAAGAACCCACAAGTACCTACAAGTACCCACAAGGACCTACAAGAACCCACAAGTACCTAAAAGTACCCACAAGTACCTAAAAGTATCCACAAGCACCTACAAGCACCCACAAGTACCTACAAGTACCCACAAGTACTTACAAGTACCCACAAGTACCTACAAGCACCCACAAGTACCCACAAGTACCTAAAAGTACCCACAAGTACCCACAAGCACCCACAAGCACCTACAAGCACCCACAAGTAAGTAAAAGTACCTACAAGTACCTACAAGTACCTACAAGTACCCACAAGTACTCACAAGCACCCACAAGCACCTACAAGCACCCACAAGTACCTACAAGTACCCATAAGTACCTAAAAGTACCCACAAGTAAGTAAAAGTACCCACAAGCACCTACAAGCACCCACAAGTACCTACAAGTACCCATAAGTACCTAAAAGTACCCACAAGTAAGTAAAAGTACCCACAAGCACCCACAAGTACCTACAAGTACCCACAAGTACTTACAAGTACCCACAAGTACCCACAAGTACCTACAAGTACCCACAAGTACCTACAAGAACCCACAAGTTACTAAAAGTACCCACATGTACCTAAAAGTACCCACAAGCACCTACAAGCACCCACAAGTACCTACAAGTACTCACAAGTACTTACAGGTACCCACAAGTACTTACAAGTACCCACAAGTACCTACAAGTACCCACAAGTACCCACAAGTACCTACAAGTACACACAAGTACCTACAAGAACCCACAAGTACCTACAAGTACCCACAAGTACCTACAAGTACCCACAAGTACCTACAAGTACCCACAAGTACCAACAAGTACCCACAAGCACCCACAAGTACCTACAAGCACCCACAAGTACCTACAAGCACCCAAAAGTACCTACAAGCATCCACAAGTACCCACAAGTACCCACAAGCACCCACAAGCACCTACAAGCACCCACAAGTACCTACAAGTACCCACAAGTACTCACAAGCACCCACAAGCACCTACAAGCACCCACAAGTACCTACAAGTACCCATAAGTACCTAAAAGTACCCACAAGTACCTAAAAGTACCCACAAGCACCTACAAGCACCCACAAGTACCTACAAGTACCCACAAGTACTTACAAGTACCCACAAGTACCCACAAGTACCCACAAGCACCCACAAGTACCCACAAGCACCCACAAGCACCCACAAGCACCCACAAGTAACTACAAGTACCCACAAGTACCCACAAGTACCCACAAGCACCCACAAGCACCCATAAGTACCGACAAGCACCTACAAGTACCCACAAGCACCTACAAGTACCCACAAGCACCCACAAGCACCTACAAGCACCCACAAGTACCTACAAGCACCCACAAGTACCTACAAGCACCCACAAGAACCCACAAGTACCCACAAGCACCCACAAGTACCCACAAGCACCCACAAGTACCTACAAGTACCCACAAGTACCTACAAGAACCCACAAGTACCTAAAAGTACCCACAAGTACCTAAAAGTACCCACAAGCACCTACAAGCACCCACAAGCACCCACAAATACCCACAAGTACTTACAAGTACCCACAAGTACCTACAAGTACCCACAAGTACCTACAAGTACCCACAAGTACCTACAAGCACCCACAAGTACCTACAAGCACCCACAAGTACCTACAAGCACCCACAAGCACCCACAAGTACCCACAAGCACCCACAAGTACCTACAAGAACCCACAAGTACCTACAAGTACCCACAAGGACCTACAAGTACCCACAAGCACCCACAAGTACCCACAAGCACCCACAAGCACCCACAAGCACCCACAAGTAACTACAAGTACCCACAAGTACCCACAAGTACCCACAAGTACCCACAAGCACCCACAAGCACCCATAAGTACCGACAAGCACCTACAAGTACCCACAAGCACCTACAAGTACCCACAAGCACCCACAAGCACCTACAAGCACCCACAAGTACCTACAAGCACCCACAAGTACCTACAAGCACCCACAAGCACCCACAAGTACCCACAAGCACCCACAAGTACCTACAAGAACCCACAAGTACCTACAAGTACCCACAAGGACCTACAAGAACCCACAAGTACCTAAAAGTACCCACAAGTACCTAAAAGTACCCACAAGCACCTACAAGTACCTACAAGTACCCACAAGTACCTACAAGTACCCACAAGTACCAACAAGTACCCACAAGCACCCACAAGTACCTACAAGCACCCAAAAGTACCTAAAAGTACCCACAAGTACCTAAAAGTACCCACAAGCACCTACAAGCACCCACAAGTACCTACAAGTACCCACAAGTACTTACAAGTACCCACAAGTACCTACAAGTACCCACAAGTACCCACAAGTACCCACAAGTACCTACAAGTACCCACAAGTACCCACAAGCACCCACAAGCACCTACAAGCACCCACAAGTACCCACAAGTACCTACAAGCACCTACAAGCACCCACAAGTACCCACAAGTACCTACAAGTACCTACAAGTACCCACAAGTACTCACAAGCACCCACAAGCACCTACAAGCACCCACAAGTACCTACAAGTACCCATAAGTACCTAAAAGCACCCACAAGTACCCACAAGTACCTACAAGTACCCACAAGTACCTACAAGTACCCACAAGTACCTACAAGTACCCACAAGTACCAACAAGTACCCACAAGCACCCACAAGTACCTACAAGCACCCACAAGTACCTACAAGTACCCATAAGTACCTAAAAGTACCCACAAGTAAGTAAAAGTACCCACAAGCACCTACAAGCACCCACAAGTACCTACAAGTACCCACAAGTACTTAAAAGTACCCACAAGTACCTACAAGAACCCACAAGTACCTAAAAGTACCCACAAGTACCTAAAAGTACCCACAAGCACCTACAAGCACCCACAAGTACCTACAAGTACCCACAAGTACTTTCAAGTACCCACAAGTACTTACAAGTACCCACAAGTACCTACAAGTACCCACAAGTACCCACAAGTACCTACAAGTACCCACAAGTACCAACAAGCACCCACAAGCACCTACAAGCACCCACAAGTACCCACAAGCACCCACAAGCACCTACAAGCACCCACAAGTACCCACAAGTACCTACAAGTACCTACAAGTACCCACAAGTACTCACAAGCACCCACAAGCACCTACAAGCACCCACAAGTACCTACAAGTACCCATAAGTACCTAAAAGCACCCACAAGTACCCACAAGTACCTACAAGTAACCACAAGTACCTACAAGTACCCACAAGTACCTACAAGTACCCACAAGTACCAACAAGTACCCACAAGCACCCACAAGTACCTACAAGCACCCACAAGTACCTACAAGCACCCAAAAGTACCTACAAGCATCCACAAGTACCCACAAGTACCCACAAGCACCCACAAGTACCTACAAGTACCCACAGGTACCCACAAGTACCCACAAGCACCCACAAGCACCCATAAGTACCCACAAGCACCTACAAGCACCCACAAGCACCTACAAGCACCCACAAGTACCTACAAGTACCCATAAGTACCTAAAAGCACCCACAAGTACCCACAAGTACCTACAAGTACCCACAAGTACCTACAAGTACCCACAAGTACCTACAAGTACCCACAAGTACCAACAAGTACCCACAAGCACCCACAAGTACCTACAAGCACCCACAAGTACCTACAAGCACCCAAAAGTACCTAAAAGTACCCACAAGTACCTAAAAGTACCCACAAGCACCTACAAGCACCCACAAGTACCTACAAGTACCCACAAGTACTTACAAGTACCCACAAGTACCTACAAGTACCCACAAGTACCCACAGGTACCTACAAGTACCCACAAGTACCCACAAGCACCCACAAGCACCTACAAGCACCCACAAGTACCCACAAGTACCTACAAGTACCCACAAGTACCTACAAGTACCCACAAGTACCTACAAGTACCTACAAGTACCCACAAGTACTCACAAGCACCCACAAGCACCTACAAGCACCCACAAGTACCTACAAGTACCCATAAGTACCTAAAAGTACCCACAAGTAAGTAAAAGTACCCACAAGCACCTACAAGCACCCACAAGTACCTACAAGTACCCACAAGTACTTACAAGTACCCACAAGTACCCACAAGTACCCACAAGTACCTACAAGTACCCACAAGTACCTACAAGAACCCACAAGTACCTAAAAGTACCCACAAGTACCTAAAAGTACCCACAAGCACCTACAAGCACCCACAAGTACCTACAAGTACTCACAAGTACTTACAGGTACCCACAAGTACTTACAAGTACCCACAAGTACCTACAAGTACCCACAAGTACCCACAAGTACCTACAAGTACACACAAGTACCCACAAGTACCTACAAGTACCCACAAGTACCAACAATCACCCACAAGCACCTACAAGCACCCACAAGTACCCACAAGTACCTACAAGTACCCACAAGTACCTACAAGTACCTACAAGTACCCACAAGTACTCACAAGCACCCACAAGCACCTACAAGCACCCACAAGTACCTACAAGTACCCATAAGTACCTAAAAGTACCCACAAGTACCTAAAAGTACCCACAAGCACCTACAAGCACCCACAAGTACCTACAAGTACCCACAAGTACTTACAAGTACCCACAAGTACCCACAAGTACCCACAAGCACCCACAAGTACCCACAAGCACCCACAAGCACCCACAAGCACCCACAAGCACCCACAAGTACCTACAAGTACCCACAAGTACCCACAAGTACCCACAAGCACCCACAAGCACCCACAAGCACCCATAAGTACCGACAAGCACCTACAAGTACCCACAAGCACCTACAAGTACGCACAAGCACCCACAAGCACCTACAAGCACCCACAAGTACCTACAAGCACCCACAAGTACCTACAAGCACCCACAAGTACCTACAAGCACCCACAAGAACCCACAAGTACCCACAAGCACCCACAAGTACCCACAAGCACCCACAAGTACCTACAAGTACCCACAAGTACCTACAAGAACCCACAAGTACCTAAAAGTACCCACAAGTACCTAAAAGTACCCACAAGCACCTACAAGCACCCACAAGCACCCACAAATACCCACAAGTACTTACAAGTACCCACAAGTACCTACAAGTACCCACAAGTACCTACAAGTACCCACAAGTACCTACAAGCACCCACAAGTACCTACAAGCACCCACAAGTACCTACAAGCACCCACAAGCACCCACAAGTACCCACAAGCACCCACAAGTACCTACAAGAACCCACAAGTACCTACAAGTACCCACAAGGACCTACAAGAACCCACAAGTACCTAAAAGTACCCACAAGTACCTAAAAGTATCCACAAGCACCTACAAGCACCCACAAGTACCTACAAGTACCCACAAGTACTTACAAGTACCCACAAGTACCTACAAGCACCCACAAGTACCCACAAGTACCTAAAAGTACCCACAAGTACCCACAAGCACCCACAAGCACCTACAAGCACCCACAAGTAAGTAAAAGTACCTACAAGTACCTACAAGTACCTACAAGTACCCACAAGTACTCACAAGCACCCACAAGCACCTACAAGCACCCACAAGTACCTACAAGTACCCATAAGTACCTAAAAGTACCCACAAGTAAGTAAAAGTACCCACAAGCACCTACAAGCACCCACAAGTACCTACAAGTACCCATAAGTACCTTAAAGTACCCACAAGTAAGTAAAAGTACCCACAAGCACCCACAAGTACCTACAAGTACCCACAAGTACTTACAAGTACCCACAAGTACCCACAAGTACCTACAAGTACCCACAAGTACCTACAAGAACCCACAAGTTACTAAAAGTACCCACATGTACCTAAAAGTACCCACAAGCACCTACAAGCACCCACAAGTACCTACAAGTACTCACAAGTACTTACAGGTACCCACAAGTACTTACAAGTACCCACAAGTACCTACAAGTACCCACAAGTACCCACAAGTACCTACAAGTACACACAAGTACCTACAAGAACCCACAAGTACCTACAAGTACCCACAAGTACCTACAAGTACCCACAAGTACCTACAAGTACCCACAAGTACCAACAAGTACCCACAAGCACCCACAAGTACCTACAAGCACCCACAAGTACCTACAAGCACCCAAAAGTACCTACAAGCATCCACAAGTACCCACAAGTACCCACAAGCACCCACAAGTACCTACAAGTACCCACAGGTACCCACAAGTACCCACAAGCACCCACAAGCACCCATAAGTACCCACAAGTACCTACAAGTACCCACAAGTACCTACAAGCACCCACAAGTACCTACAAGCACCCACAAGTACCTACAAGCACCCACAAGCACCCACAAGTACCCACAAGCACCCACAAGTACCTACAAGAACCCACAAGTACCTACAAGTACCCACAAGGACCTACAAGAACCCACAAGTACCTAAAAGTACCCACAAAAACCTAAAAGTACCCACAAGCACCTACAAGCACCCACAAGTACCTACAAGTACCCACAAGTACTTACAAGTACCCACAAGTACCTACAAGCACCCACAAGTACCCACAAGTACCTAAAAGTACCCACAAGTACCCACAAGCACCTGCAAGCACCCACAAGTAAGTAAAAGTACCTACAAGTACCTACAAGTACCTACAAGTACCCACAAGTACCCACAAGTACCTACAAGAACCCACAAGTACCTACAAGTACCCACAAGGACCTACAAGAACCCACAAGTACCTAAAAGTACCCACAAGTACCTAAAAGTACCCACAAGCACCTACAAGCACCCACAAGTACCTACAAGTACCCACAAGTACTTACAAGTACCCACAAGTACCTACAAGCACCCACAAGTACCCACAAGTACCTAAAAGTACCCACAAGTACCCACAAGCACCCACAAGCACCTACAAGCACCCACAAGTAAGTAAAAGTACCTACAAGTACCTACAAGTACCTACAAGTACCCACAAGTACTCACAAGCACCCACAAGCACCTACAAGCACCCACAAGTACCTACAAGTACCCATAAGTACCTAAAAGTACCCACAAGTAAGTAAAAGTACCCACAAGCACCTACAAGCACCCACAAGTACCTACAAGTACCCATAAGTACCTAAAAGTACCCACAAGTAAGTAAAAGTACCCACAAGCACCTACAAGCACCCACAAGTACCTACAAGTACCCACAAGTACTTACAAGTACCCACAAGTACCCACAAGTACCTACAAGTACCCACAAGTACCTACAAGAACCCACAAGTTACTAAAAGTACCCACAAGTACCTAAAAGTACCCACAAGCACCTACAAGCACCCACAAGTACCTACAAGTACTCACAAGTACTTACAGGTACCCACAAGTACCTACAAGAACCCACAAGTACCTACAAGTACCCACAAGTACCTACAAGTACCCACAAGTACCTACAAGTACCCACAAGTACCAACAAGTACCCACAAGCACCCACAAGTACCTACAAGCACCCACAAGTACCTACAAGCACCCAAAAGTACCTACAAGCATCCACAAGTACCCACAAGTACCCACAAGCACCCACAAGTACCTACAAGTACCCACAGGTACCCACAAGTACCCACAAGCACCCACAAGCACCCATAAGTACCCACAAGTACCTACAAGTACCCACAAGTACCTACAAGCACCCACAAGTACCTACAAGCACCCACAAGTACCTACAAGCACCCGCAAGCACCCACAAGTACCCACAAGCACCCACAAGTACCTACAAGAACCCACAAGTACCTACAAGTACCCACAAGGACCTACAAGAACCCACAAGTACCTAAAAGTACCCACAAGTACCTAAAAGTACCCACAAGCACCTACAAGCACCCACAAGTACCTACAAGTACCCACAAGTACTTACAAGTACCCACAAGTACCTACAAGCACCCACAAGTACCCACAAGTACCTAAAAGTACCCACAAGTACCCACAAGCACCTACAAGCACCCACAAGTAAGTAAAAGTACCTACAAGTACCTACAAGTACCTACAAGTACCCACAAGTACTCACAAGCACCCACAAGCACCTACAAGCACCCACAAGTACCTACAAGTACCCATAAGTACCTAAAAGTACCCACAAGTAAGTAAAAGTACCCACAAGCACCTACAAGCACCCACAAGTACCTACAAGTACCCATAAGTACCTAAAAGTACCCACAAGTAAGTAAAAGTACCCACAAGCACCCACAAGTACCTACAAGTACCCACAAGTACTTACAAGTACCCACAAGTACCCACAAGTACCTACAAGTACCCACAAGTACCTACAAGAACCCACAAGTTACTAAAAGTACCCACAAGTACCTAAAAGTACCCACAAGCACCTACAAGCACCCACAAGTACCTACAAGTACTCACAAGTACTTACAGGTACCCACAAGTACTTACAAGTACCCACAAGTACCTACAAGTACCCACAAGTACCCACAAGTACCTACAAGTACACACAAGTACCTACAAGAACCCACAAGTACCTACAAGTACCCACAAGTACCTACAAGTACCCACAAGTACCTACAAGTACCCACAAGTACCAACAAGTACCCACAAGCACCCACAAGTACCTACAAGCACCCACAAGTACCTACAAGCACCCAAAAGTACCTACAAGCATCCACAAGTACCCACAAGTACCCACAAGCACCCACAAGTACCTACAAGTACCCACAGGTACCCACAAGTACCCACAAGCACCCACAAGCACCCATAAGTACCCACAAGTACCTACAAGTACCCACAAGTACCTACAAGCACCCACAAGTACCTACAAGCACCCACAAGTACCTACAAGCACCCACAAGCACCCACAAGTACCCACAAGCACCCACAAGTACCTACAAGAACCCACAAGTACCTACAAGTACCCACAAGGACCTACAAGAACCCACAAGTACCTAAAAGTACCCACAAAAACCTAAAAGTACCCACAAGCACCTACAAGCACCCACAAGTACCTACAAGTACCCACAAGTACTTACAAGTACCCACAAGTACCTACAAGCACCCACAAGTACCCACAAGTACCTAAAAGTACCCACAAGTACCCACAAGCACCTGCAAGCACCCACAAGTAAGTAAAAGTACCTACAAGTACCTACAAGTACCTACAAGTACCCACAAGTACCCACAAGTACCTACAAGAACCCACAAGTACCTACAAGTACCCACAAGGACCTACAAGAACCCACAAGTACCTAAAAGTACCCACAAGTACCTAAAAGTACCCACAAGCACCTACAAGCACCCACAAGTACCTACAAGTACCCACAAGTACTTACAAGTACCCACAAGTACCTACAAGCACCCACAAGTACCCACAAGTACCTAAAAGTACCCACAAGTACCCACAAGCACCCACAAGCACCTACAAGCACCCACAAGTAAGTAAAAGTACCTACAAGTACCTACAAGTACCTACAAGTACCCACAAGTACTCACAAGCACCCACAAGCACCTACAAGCACCCACAAGTACCTACAAGTACCCATAAGTACCTAAAAGTACCCACAAGTAAGTAAAAGTACCCACAAGCACCTACAAGCACCCACAAGTACCTACAAGTACCCATAAGTACCTAAAAGTACCCACAAGTAAGTAAAAGTACCCACAAGCACCTACAAGCACCCACAAGTACCTACAAGTACCCACAAGTACTTACAAGTACCCACAAGTACCTACAAGTACCCACAAGTACCTACAAGAACCCACAAGTTACTAAAAGTACCCACAAGTACCTAAAAGTACCCACAAGCACCTACAAGCACCCACAAGTACCTACAAGTACTCACAAGTACTTACAGGTACCCACAAGTACCTACAAGAACCCACAAGTACCTACAAGTACCCACAAGTACCTACAAGTACCCACAAGTACCTACAAGTACCCACAAGTACCAACAAGTACCCACAAGCACCCACAAGTACCTACAAGCACCCACAAGTACCTACAAGCACCCAAAAGTACCTACAAGCATCCACAAGTACCCACAAGTACCCACAAGCACCCACAAGTACCTACAAGTACCCACAGGTACCCACAAGTACCCACAAGCACCCACAAGCACCCATAAGTACCCACAAGTACCTACAAGTACCCACAAGTACCTACAAGCACCCACAAGTACCTACAAGCACCCACAAGTACCTACAAGCACCCACAAGCACCCACAAGTACCCACAAGCACCCACAAGTACCTACAAGAACCCACAAGTACCTACAAGTACCCACAAGGACCTACAAGAACCCACAAGTACCTAAAAGTACCCACAAGTACCTAAAAGTACCCACAAGCACCTACAAGCACCCACAAGTACCTACAAGTACCCACAAGTACTTACAAGTACCCACAAGTACCTACAAGCACCCACAAGTACCCACAAGTACCTAAAAGTACCCACAAGTACCCACAAGCACCTACAAGCACCCACAAGTAAGTAAAAGTACCTACAAGTACCTACAAGTACCTACAAGTACCCACAAGTACTCACAAGCACCCACAAGCACCTACAAGCACCCACAAGTACCTACAAGTACCCATAAGTACCTAAAAGTACCCACAAGTAAGTAAAAGTACCCACAAGCACCTACAAGCACCCACAAGTACCTACAAGTACCCATAAGTACCTAAAAGTACCCACAAGTAAGTAAAAGTACCCACAAGCACCTACAAGCACCCACAAGTACCTACAAGTACCCACAAGTACTTACAAGTACCCACAAGTACCCACAAGTACCTACAAGTACCCACAAGTACCTACAAGAACCCACAAGTTACTAAAAGTACCCACAAGTACCTAAAAGTACCCACAAGCACCTACAAGCACCCACAAGTACCTACAAGTACTCACAAGTACTTACAGGTACCCACAAGTACTTACAAGTACCCACAAGTACCTACAAGTACCCACAAGTACCTACAAGTACACACAAGTACCCACAAGTACCTACAAGTACCCACAAGTACCAACAATCACCCACAAGCACCTACAAGCACCCACAAGTACCCACAAGTACCTACAAGTACCCACAAGTACCTACAAGTACCTACAAGTACCCACAAGTACTCACAAGCACCCACAAGCACCTACAAGCACCCACAAGTACCTACAAGTACCCATAAGTACCTAAAAGTACCCACAAGTACCTAAAAGTACCCACAAGCACCTACAAGCACCCACAAGTACCTACAAGTACCCACAAGTACTTACAAGTACCCACAAGTACCCACAAGTACCCACAAGCACCCACAAGCACCCACAAGCACCCACAAGCACCCACAAGCACCCACAAGCACCCACAAGTACCTACAAGTACCCACAAGTACCCACAAGTACCCACAAGTACCCACAAGCACCCACAAGCACCCATAAGTACCGACAAGCACCTACAAGTACCCACAAGCACCTACAAGTACCCACAAGCACCCACAAGCACCTACAAGCACCCACAAGTACCTACAAGCACCCACAAGTACCTACAAGCACCCACAAGAACCCACAAGTACCCACAAGCACCCACAAGTACCCACAAGCACCCACAAGTACCTACAAGTACCCACAAGTACCTACAAGAACCCACAAGTACCTAAAAGTACCCACAAGTACCTAAAAGTACCCACAAGCACCTACAAGCACCCACAAGCACCCACAAATACCCACAAGTACTTACAAGTACCCACAAGTACCTACAAGTACCCACAAGTACCTACAAGTACCCACAAGTACCTACAAGCACCCACAAGTACCTACAAGCACCCACAAGTACCTACAAGCACCCACAAGCACCCACAAGTACCCACAAGCACCCACAAGTACCTACAAGAACCCACAAGTACCTACAAGTACCCACAAGGACCTACAAGAACCCACAAGTACCTAAAAGTACCCACAAGTACCTAAAAGTACCCACAAGCACCTACAAGCACCCACAAGTACCTACAAGTACCCACAAGTACTTACAAGTACCCACAAGTACCTACAAGCACCCACAAGTACCCACAAGTACCTAAAAGTACCCACAAGTACCCACAAGCACCCACAAGCACCTACAAGCACCCACAAGTAAGTAAAAGTACCTACAAGTACCTACAAGTACCCACAAGTACTCACAAGCACCCACAAGCACCTACAAGCACCCACAAGTACCTACAAGTACCCATAAGTACCTAAAAGTACCCACAAGTAAGTAAAAGTACCCACAAGCACCTACAAGCACCCACAAGTACCTACAAGTACCCACAAGTACTTACAAGTACCCACAAGTACCTACAAGTACCCAAAGTACCTACAAGAACCCACAAGTACCCAAAAGTACCCACAAGTACCTAAAAGTACCCACAAGCACCTACAAGCACCCACAAGTACCTACAAGTACCCACAAGTACTTACAAGTACCCACAAGTACTTACAAGTACCCACAAGTACCTACAAGTACCCACAAGTACCCACAAGTACCTACAAGTACCCACAAGTACCCACAAGTACCTACAAGTACCCACAAGTACCAACAAGCACCCACAGGCAACTACAAGCACCCACAAGTACCCACAAGTACCTACAAGTACCCACAAGTACCTACAAGTACCTACAAGTACCCACAAGTACTCACAAGCACCCACAAGCACCTACAAGCACCCACAAGTACCTACAAGTACCCACAAGTACCCACAAGTACCTAAAAGTACCCACAAGCACCTACAAGCACCCACAAGTACCTACAAGTACCCACAAGTACTTACAAGTACCTACAAGTACCCACAATCACCCACAAGTACCCACAAGCACCCACAAGTACCCACAAGCACCCACAAGCACCCACAAGCACCCACAAGCACCCACAAGTACCCACAAGTACCTACAAGCACCTACAAGCACCCACAAGTACCCACAAGTACCTACAAGTACCTACAAGTACCCACAAGTACTCACAAGCACCCACAAGCACCTACAAGCACCCACAAGTACCTACAAGTACCCATAAGTACCTAAAAGCACCCACAAGTACCCACAAGTACCTACAAGTACCCACAAGTACCTACAAGTACCCACAAGTACCTATAAGTACCCACAAGTACCAACAAGTACCCACAAGCACCCACAAGTACCTACAAGCACCCACAAGTACCTACAAGTACCCACAAGTACCTACAAGAACCCACAAGTACCTAAAAGTACCCACAAGTACCTAAAAGTACCCACAAGCACCTACAAGCACCCACAAGCACCCACAAGTACCCACAAGTACTTACAAGTACCCACAAGTACCTACAAGTACCCACAAGTACCTACAAGTACCCACAAGTACCTACAAGCACCCACAAGTACCTACAAACACCCACAAGTACCTACAAGCACCCACAAGTACCTACAAGCACCCACAAGTACCCACTAGTACCTACAAGCACCCACAAGCACCTACAAGTATCCACAAGCACCCACAAGTACCCACAAGCACCTACAAGTACCCACAAGTACCCACAAGTACCCACAAGCACCCACAAGCACCTACAAGCACCCACAAGTACCCACAAGTACCTACAAGTACCCACAAGTACCTACAAGTACCCACAAGTACTCACAAGCACCCACAAGCACCCACAAGTACCTACAAGCACCCACAAGTACCTACAAGCACCCAAAAGTACCTAAAAGTACCCACAAGTACCTAAAAGTACCCACAAGCACCTACAAGCACCCACAAGTACCTACAAGTACCCACAAGTACTTACAAGTACCCACAAGTACCTACAAGTACCCACAAGTACCCACAAGTACCTACAAGTACCCACAAGTACCCACAAGCACCCACAAGCACCTACAAGCACCCACAAGTACCCACAAGTACCTACAAGTACCTACAAGTACCCACAAGTACTCACAAGCACCCACAAGCACCTACAAGTACCCATAAGTACCTACAAGTACCCATAAGTACCTAAAAGCACCCACAAGTACCTACAAGTACCCACAAGTACCTACAAGTACCCACAAGTACCTACAAGTACCCACAAGTACTTACAAGTACCCACAAGTACCCACAAGTACCCACAAGCACCCACAAGTACCCACAAGCACCCACAAGCACCCACAAGCACCCACAAGCACCCACAAGTACCTACAAGTACCCACAAGTACCCACAAGTACCCACAAGCACCCACAAGCACCCACAAGCACCCATAAGTACCGACAAGCACCTACAAGTACCCACAAGCACCTACAAGTACGCACAAGCACCCACAAGCACCTACAAGCACCCACAAGTACCTACAAGCACCCACAAGTACCTACAAGCACCCACAAGTACCTACAAGCACCCACAAGAACCCACAAGTACCCACAAGCACCCACAAGTACCCACAAGCACCCACAAGTACCTACAAGTACCCACAAGTACCTACAAGAACCCACAAGTACCTAAAAGTACCCACAAGTACCTAAAAGTACCCACAAGCACCTACAAGCACCCACAAGCACCCACAAATACCCACAAGTACTTACAAGTACCCACAAGTACCTACAAGTACCCACAAGTACCTACAAGTACCCACAAGTACCTACAAGCACCCACAAGTACCTACAAGCACCCACAAGTACCTACAAGCACCCACAAGCACCCACAAGTACCCACAAGCACCCACAAGTACCTACAAGAACCCACAAGTACCTACAAGTACCCACAAGGACCTACAAGAACCCACAAGTACCTAAAAGTACCCACAAGTACCTAAAAGTATCCACAAGCACCTACAAGCACCCACAAGTACCTACAAGTACCCACAAGTACTTACAAGTACCCACAAGTACCTACAAGCACCCACAAGTACCCACAAGTACCTAAAAGTACCCACAAGTACCCACAAGCACCCACAAGCACCTACAAGCACCCACAAGTAAGTAAAAGTACCTACAAGTACCTACAAGTACCTACAAGTACCCACAAGTACTCACAAGCACCCACAAGCACCTACAAGCACCCACAAGTACCTACAAGTACCCATAAGTACCTAAAAGTACCCACAAGTAAGTAAAAGTACCCACAAGCACCTACAAGCACCCACAAGTACCTACAAGTACCCATAAGTACCTAAAAGTACCCACAAGTAAGTAAAAGTACCCACAAGCACCTACAAGCACCCACAAGTACCTACAAGTACCCACAAGTACTTACAAGTACCCACAAGTACCCACAAGTACCTACAAGTACTTACAAGTACCCACAAGTACCCACAAGTACCTACAAGTACCCACAAGTACCTACAAGAACCCACAAGTTACTAAAAGTACCCACAAGTACCTAAAAGTACCCACAAGCACCTACAAGCACCCACAAGTACCTACAAGTACTCACAAGTACTTACAGGTACCCACAAGTACTTACAAGTACCCACAAGTACCTACAAGTACCCACAAGTACCCACAAGTACCTACAAGTACACACAAGTACCTACAAGAACCCACAAGTACCTACAAGTACCCACAAGTACCTACAAGTACCCACAAGTACCTACAAGTACCCACAAGTACCAACAAGTACCCACAAGCACCCACAAGTACCTACAAGCACCCACAAGTACCTACAAGCACCCAAAAGTACCTACAAGCATCCACAAGTACCCACAAGTACCCACAAGCACCCACAAGTACCTACAAGTACCCACAGGTACCCACAAGTACCCACAAGCACCCACAAGCACCCATAAGTACCCACAAGTACCTACAAGTACCCACAAGTACCTACAAGCACCCACAAGTACCTACAAGCACCCACAAGTACCTACAAGCACCCACAAGCACCCACAAGTACCCACAAGCACCCACAAGTACCTACAAGAACCCACAAGTACCTACAAGTACCCACAAGGACCTACAAGAACCCACAAGTACCTAAAAGTACCCACAAGTACCTAAAAGTACCCACAAGCACCTACAAGCACCCACAAGTACCTACAAGTACCCACAAGTACTTACAAGTACCCACAAGTACCTACAAGCACCCACAAGTACCCACAAGTACCTAAAAGTACCCACAAGTACCCACAAGCACCTGCAAGCACCCACAAGTAAGTAAAAGTACCTACAAGTACCTACAAGTACCTACAAGTACCCACAAGTACCCACAAGTACCTACAAGAACCCACAAGCACCTACAAGTACCCACAAGGACCTACAAGAACCCACAAGTACCTAAAAGTACCCACAAGTACCTAAAAGTACCCACAAGCACCTACAAGCACCCACAAGTACCTACAAGTACCCACAAGTACTTACAAGTACCCACAAGTACCTACAAGCACCCACAAGTACCCACAAGTACCTAAAAGTACCCACAAGTACCCACAAGCACCCACAAGCACCTACAAGCACCCACAAGTAAGTAAAAGTACCTACAAGTACCTACAAGTACCTACAAGTACCCACAAGTACTCACAAGCACCCACAAGCACCTACAAGCACCCACAAGTACCTACAAGTACCCATAAGTACCTAAAAGTACCCACAAGTAAGTAAAAGTACCCACAAGCACCTACAAGCACCCACAAGTACCTACAAGTACCCATAAGTACCTAAAAGTACCCACAAGTAAGTAAAAGTACCCACAAGCACCTACAAGCACCCACAAGTACCTACAAGTACCCACAAGTACTTACAAGTACCCACAAGTACCCACAAGTACCTACAAGTACCCACAAGTACCTACAAGAACCCACAAGTTACTAAAAGTACCCACAAGTACCTAAAAGTACCCACAAGCACCTACAAGCACCCACAAGTACCTACAAGTACTCACAAGTACTTACAGGTACCCACAAGTACCTACAAGAACCCACAAGTACCTACAAGTACCCACAAGTACCTACAAGTACCCACAAGTACCTACAAGTACCCACAAGTACCAACAAGTACCCACAAGCACCCACAAGTACCTACAAGCACCCACAAGTACCTACAAGCACCCAAAAGTACCTACAAGCATCCACAAGTACCCACAAGTACCCACAAGCACCCACAAGTACCTACAAGTACCCACAGGTACCCACAAGTACCCACAAGTACCCACAAGCACCCACAAGCACCCATAAGTACCCACAAGTACCTACAAGTACCCACAAGTACCTACAAGCACCCACAAGTACCTACAAGCACCCACAAGTACCTACAAGCACCCACAAGCACCCACAAGTACCCACAAGCACCCACAAGTACCTACAAGAACCCACAAGTACCTACAAGTACCCACAAGGACCTACAAGAACCCACAAGTACCTAAAAGTACCCACAAGTACCTAAAAGTACCCACAAGCACCTACAAGCACCCACAAGTACCTACAAGTACCCACAAGTACTTACAAGTACCCACAAGTACCTACAAGCACCCACAAGTACCCACAAGTACCTAAAAGTACCCACAAGTACCCACAAGCACCTACAAGCACCCACAAGTAAGTAAAAGTACCTACAAGTACCTACAAGTACCTACAAGTACCCACAAGTACTCACAAGCACCCACAAGCACCTACAAGCACCCACAAGTACCTACAAGTACCCATAAGTACCTAAAAGTACCCACAAGTAAGTAAAAGTACCCACAAGCACCTACAAGCACCCACAAGTACCTACAAGTACCCATAAGTACCTAAAAGTACCCACAAGTAAGTAAAAGTACCCACAAGCACCTACAAGCACCCACAAGTACCTACAAGTACCCACAAGTACTTACAAGTACCCACAAGTACCCACAAGTACCTACAAGTACCCACAAGTACCTACAAGAACCCACAAGTTACTAAAAGTACCCACAAGTACCTAAAAGTACCCACAAGCACCTACAAGCACCCACAAGTACCTACAAGTACTCACAAGTACTTACAGGTACCCACAAGTACTTACAAGTACCCACAAGTACCTACAAGTACCCACAAGTACCTACAAGTACACACAAGTACCCACAAGTACCTACAAGTACCCACAAGTACCAACAATCACCCACAAGCACCTACAAGCACCCACAAGTACCCACAAGTACCTACAAGTACCCACAAGTACCTACAAGTACCTACAAGTACCCACAAGTACTCACAAGCACCCACAAGCACCTACAAGCACCCACAAGTACCTACAAGTACCCATAAGTACCTAAAAGTACCCACAAGTACCTAAAAGTACCCACAAGCACCTACAAGCACCCACAAGTACCTACAAGTACCCACAAGTACTTACAAGTACCCACAAGTACCCACAAGTACCCACAAGCACCCACAAGCACCCACAAGCACCCACAAGCACCCACAAGCACCCACAAGCACCCACAAGTACCTACAAGTACCCACAAGTACCCACAAGTACCCACAAGTACCCACAAGCACCCACAAGCACCCATAAGTACCGACAAGCACCTACAAGTACCCACAAGCACCTACAAGTACCCACAAGCACCCACAAGCACCTACAAGCACCCACAAGTACCTACAAGCACCCACAAGTACCTACAAGCACCCACAAGAACCCACAAGTACCCACAAGCACCCACAAGTACCCACAAGCACCCACAAGTACCTACAAGTACCCACAAGTACCTACAAGAACCCACAAGTACCTAAAAGTACCCACAAGTACCTAAAAGTACCCACAAGCACCTACAAGCACCCACAAGCACCCACAAATACTCACAAGTACTTACAAGTACCCACAAGTACCTACAAGTACCCACAAGTACCTACAAGTACCCACAAGTACCTACAAGCACCCACAAGTACCTACAAGCACCCACAAGTACCTACAAGCACCCACAAGCACCCACAAGTACCCACAAGCACCCACAAGTACCTACAAGAACCCACAAGTACCTACAAGTACCCACAAGGACCTACAAGAACCCACAAGTACCTAAAAGTACCCACAAGTACCTAAAAGTACCCACAAGCACCTACAAGCACCCACAAGTACCTACAAGTACCCACAAGTACTTACAAGTACCCACAAGTACCTACAAGCACCCACAAGTACCCACAAGTACCTAAAAGTACCCACAAGTACCCACAAGCACCCACAAGCACCTACAAGCACCCACAAGTAAGTAAAAGTACCTACAAGTACCTACAAGTACCCACAAGTACTCACAAGCACCCACAAGCACCTACAAGCACCCACAAGTACCTACAAGTACCCATAAGTACCTAAAAGTACCCACAAGTAAGTAAAAGTACCCACAAGCACCTACAAGCACCCACAAGTACCTACAAGTACCCACAAGTACTTACAAGTACCCACAAGTACCTACAAGTACCCAAAGTACCTACAAGAACCCACAAGTACCCAAAAGTACCCACAAGTACCTAAAAGTACCCACAAGCACCTACAAGCACCCACAAGTACCTACAAGTACCCACAAGTACTTACAAGTACCCACAAGTACTTACAAGTACCCACAAGTACCTACAAGTACCCACAAGTACCCACAAGTACCTACAAGTACCCACAAGTACCCACAAGTACCTACAAGTACCCACAAGTACCAACAAGCACCCACAGGCAACTACAAGCACCCACAAGTACCCACAAGTACCTACAAGTACCCACAAGTACCTACAAGTACCTACAAGTACCCACAAGTACTCACAAGCACCCACAAGCACCTACAAGCACCCACAAGTACCTACAAGTACCCACAAGTACCCACAAGTACCTAAAAGTACCCACAAGCACCTACAAGCACCCACAAGTACCTACAAGTACCCACAAGTACTTACAAGTACCTACAAGTACCCACAATCACCCACAAGTACCCACAAGCACCCACAAGTACCCACAAGCACCCACAAGCACCCACAAGCACCCACAAGCACCCACAAGTACCCACAAGTACCTACAAGCACCTACAAGCACCCACAAGTACCCACAAGTACCTACAAGTACCTACAAGTACCCACAAGTACTCACAAGCACCCACAAGCACCTACAAGCACCCACAAGTACCTACAAGTACCCATAAGTACCTAAAAGCACCCACAAGTACCCACAAGTACCTACAAGTACCCACAAGTACCTACAAGTACCCACAAGTACCTACAAGTACCCACAAGTACCTATAAGTACCCACAAGTACCAACAAGTACCCACAAGCACCCACAAGTACCTACAAGCACCCACAAGTACCTACAAGTACCCACAAGTACCTACAAGAACCCACAAGTACCTAAAAGTACCCACAAGTACCTAAAAGTACCCACAAGCACCTACAAGCACCCACAAGCACCCACAAGTACCCACAAGTACTTACAAGTACCCACAAGTACCTACAAGTACCCACAAGTACCTACAAGTACCCACAAGTACCTACAAGCACCCACAAGTACCTACAAACACCCACAAGTACCTACAAGCACCCACAAGTACCTACAAGCACCCACAAGTACCCACTAGTACCTACAAGCACCCACAAGCACCTACAAGTATCCACAAGCACCCACAAGTACCCACAAGCACCTACAAGTACCCACAAGTACCCACAAGTACCCACAAGCACCCACAAGCACCTACAAGCACCCACAAGTACCCACAAGTACCTACAAGTACCCACAAGTACCTACAAGTACCCACAAGTACTCACAAGCACCCACAAGCACCCACAAGTACCTACAAGCACCCACAAGTACCTACAAGCACCCAAAAGTACCTAAAAGTACCCACAAGTACCTAAAAGTACCCACAAGCACCTACAAGCACCCACAAGTACCTACAAGTACCCACAAGTACTTACAAGTACCCACAAGTACCTACAAGTACCCACAAGTACCTACAAGTACCCACAAGTACCCACAAGCACCCACAAGCACCTACAAGCACCCACAAGTACCCACAAGTACCTACAAGTACCTACAAGTACCCACAAGTACTCACAAGCACCCACAAGCACCTACAAGTACCCATAAGTACCTACAAGTACCCATAAGTACCTAAAAGCACCCACAAGTACCTACAAGTACCCACAAGTACCTACAAGTACCCACAAGTACCTACAAGTACCCACAAGTACCAACAAGTACCCACAAGCACCCACAAGTACCTACAAGCACCCACAAGTACCTACAAGTACCCATAAGTACCTAAAAGTACCCACAAGTAAGTAAAAGTACCCACAAGCACCTACAAGCACCCACAAGTACCTACAAGTACCCACAAGTACTTAAAAGTACCCACAAGTACCCACAAGTACCTACAAGTACCTACAAGAACCCACAAGTACCTAAAAGTACCCACAAGTCCTAAAAGTACCCACAAGCACCTACAAGCACCCACAAGTACCTACAAGTACCCACAAGTACTTTCAAGTACCCACAAGTACTTTCAAGTACCCACAAGTACCTACAAGTACCCACAAGTACCCACAAGTACCTACAAGTACCCACAAGTACCAACAAGCACCCACAAGCACCTACAAGCACCCACAAGTACCCACAAGCACCCACAAGCACCTACAAGCACCCACAAGTACCCACAAGTACCTACAAGTACCTACAAGTACCCACAAGTACTCACAAGCACCCACAAGCACCTACAAGCACCCACAAGTACCTACAAGTACCCATAAGTACCTAAAAGCACCCACAAGTACCCACAAGTACCTACAAGTACCCACAAGTACCTACAAGTACCCACAAGTACCTACAAGTACCCACAAGTACCGACAAGTACCCACAAGCACCCACAAGTACCTACAAGCACCCACAAGTACCTACAAGCACCCAAAAGTACCTACAAGCATCCACAAGTACCCACAAGTACCCACAAGCACCCACAAGTACCTACAAGTACCCACAGGTACCCACAAGTACCCACAAGCACCCACAAGCACCCATAAGTACCCACAAGCACCTACAAGCACCCACAAGCACCTACAAGCACCCACAAGTACCTACAAGTACCCATAAGTACCTAAAAGCACCCACAAGTACCCACAAGTACCTACAAGTACCCACAAGTACCTACAAGTACCCACAAGTACCTACAAGTACCCACAAGTACCAACAAGTACCCACAAGCACCCACAAGTACCTACAAGCACCCACAAGTACCTACAAGCACCCAAAAGTACCTAAAAGTACCCACAAGTACCTAAAAGTACCCACAAGCACCTACAAGCACCCACAAGTACCTACAAGTACCCACAAGTACTTACAAGTACCCACAAGCACCCACAAGCACCTACAAGCACCCACAAGTACCCACAAGTACCTACAAGTACCCACAAGTACCTACAAGTACCCACAAGTACCTACAAGTACCTACAAGTACCCACAAGTACTCACAAGCACCCACAAGCACCTACAAGCACCCACAAGTACCTACAAGTACCCATAAGTACCTAAAAGTACCCACAAGTAAGTAAAAGTACCCACAAGCACCTACAAGCACCCACAAGTACCTACAAGTACCCACAAGTACTTACAAGTACCCACAAGTACCCACAAGTACCTACAAGTACCCACAAGTACCTACAAGAACCCACAAGTACCTAAAAGTACCCACAAGTACCTAAAAGTACCCACAAGCACCTACAAGCACCCACAAGTACCTACAAGTACTCACAAGTACTTACAGGTACCCACAAGTACTTACAAGTACCCACAAGTACCTACAAGTACCCACAAGTACCCACAAGTACCTACAAGTACACACAAGTACCCACAAGTACCTACAAGTACCCACAAGTACCAACAATCACCCACAAGCACCTACAAGCACCCACAAGTACCCACAAGTACCTACAAGTACCCACAAGTACCTACAAGTACCTACAAGTACCCACAAGTACTCACAAGCACCCACAAGCACCTACAAGCACCCACAAGTACCTACAAGTACCCATAAGTACCTAAAAGTACCCACAAGTACCTTAAAGTACCCACAAGTACCTACAAGTACCCACAAGTACTTACAAGTACCCACAAGTACCCACAAGTACCCACAAGCACCCACAAGTACCCACAAGCACCCACAAGCACCCACAAGTACCAACAAGTACCCACAAGCACCCACAAGCACCAACAAGTACCTACAAGTACCCATAAGTACCTAAAAGTACCCACAAGTAAGTAAAAGTACCCACAAGCACCTACAAGCACCCACAAGTACCTACAAGTACCCACAAGTACTTACAAGTACCCACAAGTACCTACAAGTACCCACAAGTACCTACAAGTACCCACAAGTACCAACAAGTACCCATAAGTACCTACAAGCACCCACAAGTACCTACAAGTACCCATAAGTACCTAAAAGTACCCACAAGTAAGTAAAAGTACCCACAAGCACCTACAAGCACCCACAAGTACCTACAAGCACCCACAAGTACCTACAAGTACCCATAAGTACCTAAAAGTACCCACAAGTAAGTAAAAGTACCCACAAGCACCTACAAGCACCCACAAGTACCTACAAGTACCCACAAGTACTTAAAAGTACCCACAAGTACCCAAAAGTACCTACAAGTACCTACAAGAACCCACAAGTACCTAAAAGTACCCACAAGTACCTAAAAGTACCCACAAGCACCTACAAGCACCCACAAGTACCTACAAGTACCCACAAGTACTTTCAAGTACCCACAAGTACTTTCAAGTACCCACAAGTACCTACAAGTACCCAGAAGTACCCACAAGTACCTACAAGTACCCACAAGTACCAACAAGCACCCACAAGCACCTACAAGCACCCACAAGTACCCACAAGCACCCACAAGCACCTACAAGCACCCACAAGTACCCACAAGTACCTACAAGTACCTACAAGTACCCACAAGTACTCACAAGCACCTACAAGCACCCACAAGTACCTACAAGTACCCATAAGTACCTAAAAGCACCCACAAGTACCCACAAGTACCTACAAGTACCCACAAGTACCTACAAGTACCCACAAGTACCTACAAGTACCCACAAGTACCGACAAGTACCCACAAGCACCCACAAGTACCTACAAGCACCCACTAGTACCTACAAGTACCCACAAGTACCAACAAGTACCCACAAGCACCCACAAGTACCTACAAGCACCCACAAGTACCTACAAGCACCCAAAAGTACCTAAAAGTACCCACAAGTACCTAAAAGTACCCACAAGCACCTACAAGCACCCACAAGTACCTACTAGTACCCACAAGTACTTACAAGTACCCACAAGCACCCACAAGCACCTACAAGCACCCACAAGTACCCACAAGTACCTACAAGTACCCACAAGTACCTACAAGTACCCACAAGTACCTACAAGTACCTACAAGTACCCACAAGTACTCACAAGCACCCACAAGCACCTACAAGCACCCACAAGTACCTACAAGTACCCATAAGTACCTAAAAGTACCCACAAGTAAGTAAAAGTACCCACAAGCACCTACAAGCACCCACAAGTACCTACAAGTACCCACAAGTACTTACAAGTACCCACAAGTACCCACAAGTACCTACAAGTACCCACAAGTACCTACAAGAACCCACAAGTACCTAAAAGTACCCACAAGTACCTAAAAGTACCCACAAGCACCTACAAGCACCCACAAGTACCTACAAGTACTCACAAGTACTTACAGGTACCCACAAGTACTTACAAGTACCCACAAGTACCTACAAGTACCCACAAGTACCCACAAGTACCTACAAGTACACACAAGTACCCACAAGTACCTACAAGTACCCACAAGTACCAACAATCACCCACAAGCACCTACAAGCACCCACAAGTACCCACAAGTACCTACAAGTACCCACAAGTACCTACAAGTACCTACAAGTACCCACAAGTACTCACAAGCACCCACAAGCACCTACAAGCACCCACAAGTACCTACAAGTACCCATAAGTACCTAAAAGTACCCACAAGTACCTAAAAGTACCCACAAGCACCTACAAGCACCCACAAGTACCTACAAGTACCCACAAGTACTTACAAGTACCCACAAGTACCCACAAGTACCCACAAGTACCCACAAGTACCCACAAGCACCCACAAGTACCCACAAGCACCCACAAGCACCCACAAGCACCCACAAGCACCCACAAGCACCCACAAGTACCTACAAGTACCCACAAGTACCCACAAGTACCCACAAGTACCCACAAGCACCCACAAGCACCCATAAGTACCGACAAGCACCTACAAGTACCCACAAGCACCTACAAGTACCCACAAGCACCCACAAGCACCTACAAGCACCCACAAGTACCTACAAGCACCCACAAGTACCTACAAGCACCCACAAGAACCCACAAGTACCCACAAGCACCCACAAGTACCCACAAGCACCCACAAGTACCTACAAGTACCCACAAGTACCTACAAGAACCCACAAGTACCTAAAAGTACCCACAAGTACCTAAAAGTACCCACAAGTACCTTAAAGTACCCACAAGTACCTACAAGTACCCACAAGTACTTACAAGTACCCACAAGTACCCACAAGTACCCACAAGCACCCACAAGTACCCACAAGCACCCACAAGCACCCACAAGTACCAACAAGTACCCACAAGCACCCACAAGCACCAACAAGTACCTACAAGTACCCATAAGTACCTAAAAGTACCCACAAGTAAGTAAAAGTACCCACAAGCACCTACAAGCACCCACAAGTACCTACAAGTACCCACAAGTACTTACAAGTACCCACAAGTACCCACAAGTACCTACAAGTACCCACAAGTACCTACAAGTACCCACAAGTACCAACAAGTACCCATAAGTACCTACAAGCACCCACAAGTACCTACAAGTACCCATTAGTACCTAAAAGTACCCACAAGTAAGTAAAAGTACCCACAAGCACCTACAAGCACCCACAAGTACCTACAAGCACCCACAAGTACCTACAAGTACCCATAAGTACCTAAAAGTACCCACAAGTAAGTAAAAGTACCCACAAGCACCTACAAGCACCCACAAGTACCTACAAGTACCCACAAGTACTTAAAAGTACCCACAAGTACCCAAAAGTACCTACAAGTACCTACAAGAACCCACAAGTACCTAAAAGTACCCACAAGTACCTAAAAGTACCCACAAGCACCTACAAGCACCCACAAGTACCTACAAGTACCCACAAGTACTTTCAAGTACCCACAAGTACTTTCAAGTACCCACAAGTACCTACAAGTACCCACAAGTACCCACAAGTACCTACAAGTACCCACAAGTACCAAAAAGCACCCACAAGCACCTACAAGCACCCACAAGTACCCACAAGCACCCACAAGCACCTACAAGCACCCACAAGTACCCACAAGTACCTACAAGTACCTACAAGTACCCACAAGTACTTTCAAGTACCCACAAGTACTTTCAAGTACCCACAAGTACCTACAAGTACCCACAAGTACCCACAAGTACCTACAAGTACCCACAAGTACCAAAAAGCACCCACAAGCACCTACAAGCACCCACAAGTACCCACAAGCACCCACAAGCACCTACAAGCACCCACAAGTACCCACAAGTACCTACAAGTACCTACAAGTACCCACAAGTACTCACAAGCACCTACAAGCACCCACAAGTACCTACAAGTACCCATAAGTACCTAAAAGCACCCACAAGTACCCACAAGTACCTACAAGTACCCACAAGTACCTACAAGTACCCACAAGTACCTACAAGTACCCACAAGTACCGACAAGTACCCACAAGCACCCACAAGTACCTACAAGCACCCACAAGTACCTACAAGCACCCAAAAGTACCTACAAGCATCCACAAGTACCCACAAGTACCCACAAGCACCCACAAGTACCTACAAGTACCCACAGGTACCCACAAGTACCCACAAGCACCCACAAGCACCCACAAGTACCCACAAGTACCTACAAGTACCCACAAGTACCTACAAGTACCCACAAGTACCTACAAGTACCCACAAGTACCGACAAGTACCCACAAGCACCCACAAGTACCTACAAGCACCCACTAGTACCTACAAGTACCCACAAGTACCAACAAGTACCCACAAGCACCCACAAGTACCTACAAGCACCCACAAGTACCTACAAGCACCCAAAAGTACCTAAAAGTACCCACAAGTACCTAAAAGTACCCACAAGCACCTACAAGCACCCACAAGTACCTACTAGTACCCACAAGTACTTACAAGTACCCACAAGCACCCACAAGCACCTACAAGCACCCACAAGTACCCACAAGTACCTACAAGTACCCACAAGTACCTACAAGTACCCACAAGTACCTACAAGTACCTACAAGTACCCACAATTACTCACAAGCACCCACAAGCACCTACAAGCACCCACAAGTACCTACAAGTACCCATAAGTACCTAAAAGTACCCACAAGTAAGTAAAAGTACCCACAAGCACCTACAAGCACCCACAAGTACCTACAAGTACCCACAAGTACTTACAAGTACCCACAAGTACCCACAAGTACCTACAAGTACCCACAAGTACCTACAAGAACCCACAAGTACCTAAAAGTACCCACAAGTACCTAAAAGTACCCACAAGCACCTACAAGCACCCACAAGTACCTACAAGTACTCACAAGTACTTACAGGTACCCACAAGTACTTACAAGTACCCACAAGTACCTACAAGTACCCACAAGTACCCACAAGTACCTACAAGTACACACAAGTACCCGCAAGTACCTACAAGTACCCACAAGTACCAACAATCACCCACAAGCACCTACAAGCACCCACAAGTACCCACAAGTACCTACAAGTACCCACAAGTACCTACAAGTACCTACAAGTACCCACAAGTACTCACAAGCACCCACAAGCACCTACAAGCACCCACAAGTACCTACAAGTACCCATAAGTACCTAAAAGTACCCACAAGTACCTAAAAGTACCCACAAGCACCTACAAGCACCCACAAGTACCTACAAGTACCCACAAGTACTTACAAGTACCCACAAGTACCCACAAGTACCCACAAGTACCCACAAGTACCCACAAGCACCCACAAGTACCCACAAGCACCCACAAGCACCCACAAGCACCCACAAGCACCCACAAGCACCCACAAGTACCTACAAGTACCCACAAGTACCCACAAGTACCCACAAGTACCCACAAGCACCCACAAGCACCCATAAGTACCGACAAGCACCTACAAGTACCCACAAGCACCTACAAGTACCCACAAGCACCCACAAGCACCTACAAGCACCCACAAGTACCTACAAGCACCCACAAGTACCTACAAGCACCCACAAGAACCCACAAGTACCCACAAGCACCCACAAGTACCCACAAGCACCCACAAGTACCTACAAGTACCCACAAGTACCTACAAGAACCCACAAGTACCTAAAAGTACCCACAAGTACCTAAAAGTTCCCACAAGTACCTTAAAGTACCCACAAGTACCTACAAGTACCCACAAGTACTTACAAGTACCCACAAGTACCCACAAGTACCCACAAGCACCCACAAGTACCCACAAGCACCCACAAGCACCCACAAGTACCAACAAGTACCCACAAGCACCCACAAGCACCAACAAGTACCTACAAGTACCCATAAGTACCTAAAAGTACCCACAAGTAAGTAAAAGTACCCACAAGCACCTACAAGCACCCACAAGTACCTACAAGTACCCACAAGTACTTACAAGTACCCACAAGTACCTACAAGTACCCACAAGTACCTACAAGTACCCACAAGTACCAACAAGTACCCATAAGTACCTACAAGCACCCACAAGTACCTACAAGTACCCATAAGTACCTAAAAGTACCCACAAGTAAGTAAAAGTACCCACAAGCACCTACAAGCACCCACAAGTACCTACAAGCACCCACAAGTACCTACAAGTACCCATAAGTACCTAAAAGTACCCACAAGTAAGTAAAAGTACCCACAAGCACCTACAAGCACCCACAAGTACCTACAAGTACCCACAAGTACTTAAAAGTACCCACAAGTACCCAAAAGTACCTACAAGTACCTACAAGAACCCACAAGTACCTAAAAGTACCCACAAGTACCTAAAAGTACCCACAAGCACCTACAAGCACCCACAAGTACCTACAAGTACCCACAAGTACTTTCAAGTACCCACAAGTACTTTCAAGTACCCACAAGTACCTACAAGTACCCACAAGTACCCACAAGTACCTACAAGTACCCACAAGTACCAAAAAGCACCCACAAGCACCTACAAGCACCCACAAGTACCCACAAGCACCCACAAGCACCTACAAGCACCTACAAGCACCCACAAGTACCCACAAGTACCTACAAGTACCTACAAGTACCCACAAGTACTCACAAGCACCTACAAGCACCCACAAGTACCTACAAGTACCCATAAGTACCTAAAAGCACCCACAAGTACCCACAAGTACCTACAAGTACCCACAAGTACCTACAAGTACCCACAAGTACCTACAAGTACCCACAAGTACCGACAAGTACCCACAAGCACCCACAAGTACCTACAAGCACCCACAAGTACCTACAAGCACCCAAAAGTACCTACAAGCATCCACAAGTACCCACAAGTACCCACAAGCACCCACAAGTACCTACAAGTACCCACAGGTACCCACAAGTACCCACAAGCACCCACAAGCACCCATAAGTACCCACAAGCACCTACAAGCACCCACAAGCACCTACAAGCACCCACAAGTACCTACAAGTACCCATAAGTACCTAAAAGCACCCACAAGTACCCACAAGTACCTACAAGTACCCACAAGTACCTACAAGTACCCACAAGTACCTACAAGTACCCACAAGTACCAACAAGTACCCACAAGCACCCACAAGTACCTACAAGCACCCACAAGTACCTACAAGCACCCAAAAGTACCTAAAAGTACCCACAAGTACCTAAAAGTACCCACAAGCACCTACAAGCACCCACAAGTACCTACTAGTACCCACAAGTACTTACAAGTACCCACAAGCACCCACAAGCACCTACAAGCACCCACAAGTACCCACAAGTACCTACAAGTACCCACAAGTACCTACAAGTACCCAAAAGTACCTACAAGTACCTACAAGTACCCACATGTACTCACAAGCACCCACAAGCACCTACAAGCACCCACAAGTACCTACAAGTACCCATAAGTACCTAAAAGTACCCACAAGTAAGTAAAAGTACCCACAAGCACCTACAAGCACCCACAAGTACCTACAAGTACCCACAAGTACTTACAAGTACCCACAAGTACCCACAAGTACCTACAAGTACCCACAAGTACCTACAAGAACCCACAAGTACCTAAAAGTACCCACAAGTACCTAAAAGTACCCACAAGCACCTACAAGCACCCACAAGTACCTACAAGTACTCACAAGTACTTACAGGTACCCACAAGTACTTACAAGTACCCACAAGTACCTACAAGTACCCACAAGTACCCACAAGTACCTACAAGTACACACAAGTACCCACAAGTACCTACAAGTACCCACAAGTACCAACAATCACCCACAAGCACCTACAAGCACCCACAAGTACCTACAAGTACCCACAAGTACCTACAAGTACCTACAAGTACCCACAAGTACTCACAAGCACCCACAAGCACCTACAAGCACCCACAAGTACCTACAAGTACCCATAAGTACCTAAAAGTACCCACAAGTACCTAAAAGTACCCACAAGCACCTACAAGCACCCACAAGTACCTACAAGTACCCACAAGTACTTACAAGTACCCACAAGTACCCACAAGTACCCACAAGTACCCACAAGTACCCACAAGCACCCACAAGTACCCACAAGCACCCACAAGCACCCACAAGCACCCACAAGCACCCACAAGCACCCACAAGTACCTACAAGTACCCACAAGTACCCACAAGTACCCACAAGTACCCACAAGCACCCACAAGCACCCATAAGTACCGACAAGCACCTACAAGTACCCACAAGCACCTACAAGTACCCACAAGCACCCACAAGCACCTACAAGCACCCACAAGTACCTACAAGCACCCACAAGTACCTACAAGCACCCACAAGAACCCACAAGTACCCACAAGCACCCACAAGTACCCACAAGCACCCACAAGTACCTACAAGTACCCACAAGTACCTACAAGAACCCACAAGTACCTAAAAGTACCCACAAGTACCTAAAAGTACCCACAAGCACCTACAAGCACCCACAAGCACCCACAAATACCCACAAGTACTTACAAGTACCCACAAGTACCTACAAGTACCCACAAGTACCTACAAGTACCCACAAGTACCTACAAGCACCCACAAGTACCTACAAGCACCCACAAGTACCTACAAGCACCCACAAGCACCCACAAGTACCCACAAGCACCCACAAGTACCTAAAAGAACCCACAAGTACCTACAAGTACCCACAAGGACCTACAAGAACCCACAAGTACCTAAAAGTACCCACAAGTACCTAAAAGTACCCACAAGCACCTACAAGCACCCACAAGTACCTACAAGTACCCACAAGTACTTACAAGTACCCACAAGTACCTACAAGCACCCACAAGTACCCACAAGTACCTAAAAGTACCCACAAGTACCCACAAGCACCCACAAGCACCTACAAGCACCCACAAGTAAGTAAAAGTACCTACAAGTACCTACAAGTACCTACAAGTACCCCCAAGTACTCACAAGCACCCACAAGCACCTACAAGCACCCACAAGTACCTACAAGTACCCATAAGTACCTAAAAGTACCCACAAGTACTTAAAAGTACCCACAAGTACCCAAAAGTACCTACAAGTACCTACAAGAACCCACAAGTACCTAAAAGTACCCACAAGTACCTAAAAGTACCCACAAGCACCTACAAGCACCCACAAGTACCTACAAGTACCCACAAGTACTTTCAAGTACCCACAAGTACTTTCAAGTACCCACAAGTACCTACAAGTACCCACAAGTACCCACAAGTACCTACAAGTACCCACAAGTACCAAAAAGCACCCACAAGCACCTACAAGCACCCACAAGTACCCACAAGCACCCACAAGCACCTACAAGCACCCACAAGTACCCACAAGTACCTACAAGTACCTACAAGTACCCACAAGTACTCACAAGCACCTACAAGCACCCACAAGTACCTACAAGTACCCATAAGTACCTAAAAGCACCCACAAGTACCCACAAGTACCTACAAGTACCCACAAGTACCTACAAGTACCCACAAGTACCTACAAGTACCCACAAGTACCGACAAGTACCCACAAGCACCCACAAGTACCTACAAGCACCCACAAGTACCTACAAGCACCCAAAAGTACCTACAAGCATCCACAAGTACCCACAAGTACCCACAAGCACCCACAAGTACCTACAAGTACCCACAGGTACCCACAAGTACCCACAAGCACCCACAAGCACCCATAAGTACCCACAAGCACCTACAAGCACCCACAAGCACCTACAAGCACCCACAAGTACCTACAAGTACCCATAAGTACCTAAAAGCACCCACAAGTACCCACAAGTACCTACAAGTACCCACAAGTACCTACAAGTACCCACAAGTACCTACAAGTACCCACAAGTACCAACAAGTACCCACAAGCACCCACAAGTACCTACAAGCACCCACAAGTACCTACAAGCACCCAAAAGTACCTAAAAGTACCCACAAGAACCTAAAAGTACCCACAAGCACCTACAAGCACCCACAAGTACCTACTAGTACCCACAAGTACTTACAAGTACCCACAAGCACCCACAAGCACCTACAAGCACCCACAAGTACCCACAAGTACCTACAAGTACCCACAAGTACCTACAAGTACCCAAAAGTACCTACAAGTACCTACAAGTACCCACATGTACTCACAAGCACCCACAAGCACCTACAAGCACCCACAAGTACCTACAAGTACCCATAAGTACCTAAAAGTACCCACAAGTAAGTAAAAGTACCCACAAGCACCTACAAGCACCCACAAGTACCTACAAGTACCCACAAGTACTTACAAGTACCCACAAGTACCCACAAGTACCTACAAGTACCCACAAGTACCTACAAGAACCCACAAGTACCTAAAAGTACCCACAAGTACCTAAAAGTACCCACAAGCACCTACAAGCACCCACAAGTACCTACAAGTACTCACAAGTACTTACAGGTACCCACAAGTACTTACAAGTACCCACAAGTACCTACAAGTACCCACAAGTACCCACAAGTACCTACAAGTACACACAAGTACCCACAAGTACCTACAAGTACCCACAAGTACCAACAATCACCCACAAGCACCTACAAGCACCCACAAGTACCTACAAGTACCCACAAGTACCTACAAGTACCTACAAGTACCCACAAGTACTCACAAGCACCCACAAGCACCTACAAGCACCCACAAGTACCTACAAGTACCCATAAGTACCTAAAAGTACCCACAAGTACCTAAAAGTACCCACAAGCACCTACAAGCACCCACAAGTACCTACAAGTACCCACAAGTACTTACAAGTACCCACAAGTACCCACAAGTACCCACAAGTACCCACAAGTACCCACAAGCACCCACAAGTACCCACAAGCACCCACAAGCACCCACAAGCACCCACAAGCACCCACAAGCACCCACAAGTACCTACAAGTACCCACAAGTACCCACAAGTACCCACAAGTACCCACAAGCACCCACAAGCACCCATAAGTACCGACAAGCACCTACAAGTACCCACAAGCACCTACAAGTACCCACAAGCACCCACAAGCACCTACAAGCACCCACAAGTACCTACAAGCACCCACAAGTACCTACAAGCACCCACAAGAACCCACAAGTACCCACAAGCACCCACAAGTACCCACAAGCACCCACAAGTACCTACAAGTACCCACAAGTACCTACAAGAACCCACAAGTACCTAAAAGTACCCACAAGTACCTAAAAGTACCCACAAGCACCTACAAGCACCCACAAGCACCCACAAATACCCACAAGTACTTACAAGTACCCACAAGTACCTACAAGTACCCACAAGTACCTACAAGTACCCACAAGTACCTACAAGCACCCACAAGTACCTACAAGCACCCACAAGTACCTACAAGCACCCACAAGCACCCACAAGTACCCACAAGCACCCACAAGTACCTAAAAGAACCCACAAGTACCTACAAGTACCCACAAGGACCTACAAGAACCCACAAGTACCTAAAAGTACCCACAAGTACCTAAAAGTACCCACAAGCACCTACAAGCACCCACAAGTACCTACAAGTACCCACAAGTACTTACAAGTACCCACAAGTACCTACAAGCACCCACAAGTACCCACAAGTACCTAAAAGTACCCACAAGTACCCACAAGCACCCACAAGCACCTACAAGCACCCACAAGTAAGTAAAAGTACCTACAAGTACCTACAAGTACCTACAAGTACCCCCAAGTACTCACAAGCACCCACAAGCACCTACAAGCACCCACAAGTACCTACAAGTACCCATAAGTACCTAAAAGTACCCACAAGTAAGTAAAAGTACCCACAAGCACCTACAAGCACCCACAAGTACCTACAAGTACCCACAAGTACTTACAAGTACCCACAAGTACCTACAAGTACCCAAAGTACCTACAAGAACCCACAAGTACCCAAAAGTACCCACAAGTACCCACAAGTACCCACAAGCACCCACAAGCACCTACAAGCACCCACAAGTACCCACAAGTACCTACAAGTACCCACAAGTACCTACAAGTACCCACAAGTACTCACAAGCACCCACAAGCACCCACAAGTACCAACAAGCACCCACAGGCAACTACAAGCACCCACAAGTACCCACAAGTACCCACAAGTACCTACAAGTACCCACAAGTACCAACAATCACCCACAAGCACCTACAAGCACCCACAAGTACCCACAAGTACCTACAAGTACCCACAAGTACCTACAAGTACCTACAAGTACCCACAAGTACTCACAAGCACCCACAAGCACCTACAAGCACCCACAAGTACCTACAAGTACCCATAAGTACCTAAAAGTACCCACAAGTACCTAAAAGTACCCACAAGCACCTACAAGCACCCACAAGTACCTACAAGTACCCACAAGTACTTACAAGTACCCACAAGTACCCACAAGTACCCACAAGCACCCACAAGCACCCACAAGCACCCACAAGCACCCACAAGCACCCACAAGCACCCACAAGTACCTACAAGTACCCACAAGTACCCACAAGTACCCACAAGTACCCACAAGCACCCACAAGCACCCATAAGTACCGACAAGCACCTACAAGTACCCACAAGCACCTACAAGTACCCACAAGCACCCACAAGCACCTACAAGCACCCACAAGTACCTACAAGCACCCACAAGTACCTACAAGCACCCACAAGAACCCACAAGTACCCACAAGCACCCACAAGTACCCACAAGCACCCACAAGTACCTACAAGTACCCACAAGTACCTACAAGAACCCACAAGTACCTAAAAGTACCCACAAGTACCTAAAAGTACCCACAAGCACCTACAAGCACCCACAAGCACCCACAAATACTCACAAGTACTTACAAGTACCCACAAGTACCTACAAGTACCCACAAGTACCTACAAGTACCCACAAGTACCTACAAGCACCCACAAGTACCTACAAGCACCCACAAGTACCTACAAGCACCCACAAGCACCCACAAGTACCCACAAGCACCCACAAGTACCTACAAGAACCCACAAGTACCTACAAGTACCCACAAGGACCTACAAGAACCCACAAGTACCTAAAAGTACCCACAAGTACCTAAAAGTACCCACAAGCACCTACAAGCACCCACAAGTACCTACAAGTACCCACAAGTACTTACAAGTACCCACAAGTACCTACAAGCACCCACAAGTACCCACAAGTACCTAAAAGTACCCACAAGTACCCACAAGCACCCACAAGCACCTACAAGCACCCACAAGTAAGTAAAAGTACCTACAAGTACCTACAAGTACCCACAAGTACTCACAAGCACCCACAAGCACCTACAAGCACCCACAAGTACCTACAAGTACCCATAAGTACCTAAAAGTACCCACAAGTAAGTAAAAGTACCCACAAGCACCTACAAGCACCCACAAGTACCTACAAGTACCCACAAGTACTTACAAGTACCCACAAGTACCTACAAGTACCCAAAGTACCTACAAGAACCCACAAGTACCCAAAAGTACCCACAAGTACCTAAAAGTACCCACAAGCACCTACAAGCACCCACAAGTACCTACAAGTACCCACAAGTACTTACAAGTACCCACAAGTACTTACAAGTACCCACAAGTACCTACAAGTACCCACAAGTACCCACAAGTACCTACAAGTACCCACAAGTACCCACAAGTACCTACAAGTACCCACAAGTACCAACAAGCACCCACAGGCAACTACAAGCACCCACAAGTACCCACAAGTACCTACAAGTACCCACAAGTACCTACAAGTACCTACAAGTACCCACAAGTACTCACAAGCACCCACAAGCACCTACAAGCACCCACAAGTACCTACAAGTACCCACAAGTACCCACAAGTACCTAAAAGTACCCACAAGCACCTACAAGCACCCACAAGTACCTACAAGTACCCACAAGTACTTACAAGTACCTACAAGTACCCACAATCACCCACAAGTACCCACAAGCACCCACAAGTACCCACAAGCACCCACAAGCACCCACAAGCACCCACAAGCACCCACAAGTACCCACAAGTACCTACAAGCACCTACAAGCACCCACAAGTACCCACAAGTACCTACAAGTACCTACAAGTACCCACAAGTACTCACAAGCACCCACAAGCACCTACAAGCACCCACAAGTACCTACAAGTACCCATAAGTACCTAAAAGCACCCACAAGTACCCACAAGTACCTACAAGTACCCACAAGTACCTACAAGTACCCACAAGTACCTACAAGTACCCACAAGTACCTATAAGTACCCACAAGTACCAACAAGTACCCACAAGCACCCACAAGTACCTACAAGCACCCACAAGTACCTACAAGTACCCACAAGTACCTACAAGAACCCACAAGTACCTAAAAGTACCCACAAGTACCTAAAAGTACCCACAAGCACCTACAAGCACCCACAAGCACCCACAAGTACCCACAAGTACTTACAAGTACCCACAAGTACCTACAAGTACCCACAAGTACCTACAAGTACCCACAAGTACCTACAAGCACCCACAAGTACCTACAAACACCCACAAGTACCTACAAGCACCCACAAGTACCTACAAGCACCCACAAGTACCCACTAGTACCTACAAGCACCCACAAGCACCTACAAGTATCCACAAGCACCCACAAGTACCCACAAGCACCTACAAGTACCCACAAGTACCCACAAGTACCCACAAGCACCCACAAGCACCTACAAGCACCCACAAGTACCCACAAGTACCTACAAGTACCCACAAGTACCTACAAGTACCCACAAGTACTCACAAGCACCCACAAGCACCCACAAGTACCTACAAGCACCCACAAGTACCTACAAGCACCCAAAAGTACCTAAAAGTACCCACAAGTACCTAAAAGTACCCACAAGCACCTACAAGCACCCACAAGTACCTACAAGTACCCACAAGTACTTACAAGTACCCACAAGTACCTACAAGTACCCACAAGTACCTACAAGTACCCACAAGTACCCACAAGCACCCACAAGCACCTACAAGCACCCACAAGTACCCACAAGTACCTACAAGTACCTACAAGTACCCACAAGTACTCACAAGCACCCACAAGCACCTACAAGTACCCATAAGTACCTACAAGTACCCATAAGTACCTAAAAGCACCCACAAGTACCTACAAGTACCCACAAGTACCTACAAGTACCCACAAGTACCTACAAGTACCCACAAGTACCAACAAGTACCCACAAGCACCCACAAGTACCTACAAGCACCCACAAGTACCTACAAGTACCCATAAGTACCTAAAAGTACCCACAAGTAAGTAAAAGTACCCACAAGCACCTACAAGCACCCACAAGTACCTACAAGTACCCACAAGTACTTAAAAGTACCCACAAGTACCCACAAGTACCTACAAGTACCTACAAGAACCCACAAGTACCTAAAAGTACCCACAAGTCCTAAAAGTACCCACAAGCACCTACAAGCACCCACAAGTACCTACAAGTACCCACAAGTACTTTCAAGTACCCACAAGTACTTTCAAGTACCCACAAGTACCTACAAGTACCCACAAGTACCCACAAGTACCTACAAGTACCCACAAGTACCAACAAGCACCCACAAGCACCTACAAGCACCCACAAGTACCCACAAGCACCCACAAGCACCTACAAGCACCCACAAGTACCCACAAGTACCTACAAGTACCTACAAGTACCCACAAGTACTCACAAGCACCCACAAGCACCTACAAGCACCCACAAGTACCTACAAGTACCCATAAGTACCTAAAAGCACCCACAAGTACCCACAAGTACCTACAAGTACCCACAAGTACCTACAAGTACCCACAAGTACCTACAAGTACCCACAAGTACCGACAAGTACCCACAAGCACCCACAAGTACCTACAAGCACCCACAAGTACCTACAAGCACCCAAAAGTACCTACAAGCATCCACAAGTACCCACAAGTACCCACAAGCACCCACAAGTACCTACAAGTACCCACAGGTACCCACAAGTACCCACAAGCACCCACAAGCACCCATAAGTACCCACAAGCACCTACAAGCACCCACAAGCACCTACAAGCACCCACAAGTACCTACAAGTACCCATAAGTACCTAAAAGCACCCACAAGTACCCACAAGTACCTACAAGTACCCACAAGTACCTACAAGTACCCACAAGTACCTACAAGTACCCACAAGTACCAACAAGTACCCACAAGCACCCACAAGTACCTACAAGCACCCACAAGTACCTACAAGCACCCAAAAGTACCTAAAAGTACCCACAAGTACCTAAAAGTACCCACAAGCACCTACAAGCACCCACAAGTACCTACAAGTACCCACAAGTACTTACAAGTACCCACAAGCACCCACAAGCACCTACAAGCACCCACAAGTACCCACAAGTACCTACAAGTACCCACAAGTACCTACAAGTACCCACAAGTACCTACAAGTACCTACAAGTACCCACAAGTACTCACAAGCACCCACAAGCACCTACAAGCACCCACAAGTACCTACAAGTACCCATAAGTACCTAAAAGTACCCACAAGTAAGTAAAAGTACCCACAAGCACCTACAAGCACCCACAAGTACCTACAAGTACCCACAAGTACTTACAAGTACCCACAAGTACCCACAAGTACCTACAAGTACCCACAAGTACCTACAAGAACCCACAAGTACCTAAAAGTACCCACAAGTACCTAAAAGTACCCACAAGCACCTACAAGCACCCACAAGTACCTACAAGTACTCACAAGTACTTACAGGTACCCACAAGTACTTACAAGTACCCACAAGTACCTACAAGTACCCACAAGTACCCACAAGTACCTACAAGTACACACAAGTACCCACAAGTACCTACAAGTACCCACAAGTACCAACAATCACCCACAAGCACCTACAAGCACCCACAAGTACCCACAAGTACCTACAAGTACCCACAAGTACCTACAAGTACCTACAAGTACCCACAAGTACTCACAAGCACCCACAAGCACCTACAAGCACCCACAAGTACCTACAAGTACCCATAAGTACCTAAAAGTACCCACAAGTACCTTAAAGTACCCACAAGTACCTACAAGTACCCACAAGTACTTACAAGTACCCACAAGTACCCACAAGTACCCACAAGCACCCACAAGTACCCACAAGCACCCACAAGCACCCACAAGTACCAACAAGTACCCACAAGCACCCACAAGCACCAACAAGTACCTACAAGTACCCATAAGTACCTAAAAGTACCCACAAGTAAGTAAAAGTACCCACAAGCACCTACAAGCACCCACAAGTACCTACAAGTACCCACAAGTACTTACAAGTACCCACAAGTACCTACAAGTACCCACAAGTACCTACAAGTACCCACAAGTACCAACAAGTACCCATAAGTACCTACAAGCACCCACAAGTACCTACAAGTACCCATAAGTACCTAAAAGTACCCACAAGTAAGTAAAAGTACCCACAAGCACCTACAAGCACCCACAAGTACCTACAAGCACCCACAAGTACCTACAAGTACCCATAAGTACCTAAAAGTACCCACAAGTAAGTAAAAGTACCCACAAGCACCTACAAGCACCCACAAGTACCTACAAGTACCCACAAGTACTTAAAAGTACCCACAAGTACCCAAAAGTACCTACAAGTACCTACAAGAACCCACAAGTACCTAAAAGTACCCACAAGTACCTAAAAGTACCCACAAGCACCTACAAGCACCCACAAGTACCTACAAGTACCCACAAGTACTTTCAAGTACCCACAAGTACTTTCAAGTACCCACAAGTACCTACAAGTACCCAGAAGTACCCACAAGTACCTACAAGTACCCACAAGTACCAACAAGCACCCACAAGCACCTACAAGCACCCACAAGTACCCACAAGCACCCACAAGCACCTACAAGCACCCACAAGTACCCACAAGTACCTACAAGTACCTACAAGTACCCACAAGTACTCACAAGCACCTACAAGCACCCACAAGTACCTACAAGTACCCATAAGTACCTAAAAGCACCCACAAGTACCCACAAGTACCTACAAGTACCCACAAGTACCTACAAGTACCCACAAGTACCTACAATTACCCACAAGTACCGACAAGTACCCACAAGCACCCACAAGTACCTACAAGCACCCACTAGTACCTACAAGTACCCACAAGTACCAACAAGTACCCACAAGCACCCACAAGTACCTACAAGCACCCACAAGTACCTACAAGCACCCAAAAGTACCTAAAAGTACCCACAAGTACCTAAAAGTACCCACAAGCACCTACAAGCACCCACAAGTACCTACTAGTACCCACAAGTACTTACAAGTACCCACAAGCACCCACAAGCACCTACAAGCACCCACAAGTACCCACAAGTACCTACAAGTACCCACAAGTACCTACAAGTACCCACAAGTACCTACAAGTACCTACAAGTACCCACAAGTACTCACAAGCACCCACAAGCACCTACAAGCACCCACAAGTACCTACAAGTACCCATAAGTACCTAAAAGTACCCACAAGTAAGTAAAAGTACCCACAAGCACCTACAAGCACCCACAAGTACCTACAAGTACCCACAAGTACTTACAAGTACCCACAAGTACCCACAAGTACCTACAAGTACCCACAAGTACCTACAAGAACCCACAAGTACCTAAAAGTACCCACAAGTACCTAAAAGTACCCACAAGCACCTACAAGCACCCACAAGTACCTACAAGTACTCACAAGTACTTACAGGTACCCACAAGTACTTACAAGTACCCACAAGTACCTACAAGTACCCACAAGTACCCACAAGTACCTACAAGTACACACAAGTACCCACAAGTACCTACAAGTACCCACAAGTACCAACAATCACCCACAAGCACCTACAAGCACCCACAAGTACCCACAAGTACCTACAAGTACCCACAAGTACCTACAAGTACCTACAAGTACCCACAAGTACTCACAAGCACCCACAAGCACCTACAAGCACCCACAAGTACCTACAAGTACCCATAAGTACCTAAAAGTACCCACAAGTACCTAAAAGTACCCACAAGCACCTACAAGCACCCACAAGTACCTACAAGTACCCACAAGTACTTACAAGTACCCACAAGTACCCACAAGTACCCACAAGTACCCACAAGTACCCACAAGCACCCACAAGTACCCACAAGCACCCACAAGCACCCACAAGCACCCACAAGCACCCACAAGCACCCACAAGTACCTACAAGTACCCACAAGTACCCACAAGTACCCACAAGTACCCACAAGCACCCACAAGCACCCATAAGTACCGACAAGCACCTACAAGTACCCACAAGCACCTACAAGTACCCACAAGCACCCACAAGCACCTACAAGCACCCACAAGTACCTACAAGCACCCACAAGTACCTACAAGCACCCACAAGAACCCACAAGTACCCACAAGCACCCACAAGTACCCACAAGCACCCACAAGTACCTACAAGTACCCACAAGTACCTACAAGAACCCACAAGTACCTAAAAGTACCCACAAGTACCTAAAAGTACCCACAAGTACCTTAAAGTACCCACAAGTACCTACAAGTACCCACAAGTACTTACAAGTACCCACAAGTACCCACAAGTACCCACAAGCACCCACAAGTACCCACAAGCACCCACAAGCACCCACAAGTACCAACAAGTACCCACAAGCACCCACAAGCACCAACAAGTACCTACAAGTACCCATAAGTACCTAAAAGTACCCACAAGTAAGTAAAAGTACCCACAAGCACCTACAAGCACCCACAAGTACCTACAAGTACCCACAAGTACTTACAAGTACCCACAAGTACCCACAAGTACCTACAAGTACCCACAAGTACCTACAAGTACCCACAAGTACCAACAAGTACCCATAAGTACCTACAAGCACCCACAAGTACCTACAAGTACCCATAAGTACCTAAAAGTACCCACAAGTAAGTAAAAGTACCCACAAGCACCTACAAGCACCCACAAGTACCTACAAGCACCCACAAGTACCTACAAGTACCCATAAGTACCTAAAAGTACCCACAAGTAAGTAAAAGTACCCACAAGCACCTACAAGCACCCACAAGTACCTACAAGTACCCACAAGTACTTAAAAGTACCCACAAGTACCCAAAAGTACCTACAAGTACCTACAAGAACCCACAAGTACCTAAAAGTACCCACAAGTACCTAAAAGTACCCACAAGCACCTACAAGCACCCACAAGTACCTACAAGTACCCACAAGTACTTTCAAGTACCCACAAGTACTTTCAAGTACCCACAAGTACCTACAAGTACCCACAAGTACCCACAAGTACCTACAAGTACCCACAAGTACCAAAAAGCACCCACAAGCACCTACAAGCACCCACAAGTACCCACAAGCACCCACAAGCACCTACAAGCACCCACAAGTACCCACAAGTACCTACAAGTACCTACAAGTACCCACAAGTACTTTCAAGTACCCACAAGTACTTTCAAGTACCCACAAGTACCTACAAGTACCCACAAGTACCCACAAGTACCTACAAGTACCCACAAGTACCAAAAAGCACCCACAAGCACCTACAAGCACCCACAAGTACCCACAAGCACCCACAAGCACCTACAAGCACCCACAAGTACCCACAAGTACCTACAAGTACCTACAAGTACCCACAAGTACTCACAAGCACCTACAAGCACCCACAAGTACCTACAAGTACCCATAAGTACCTAAAAGCACCCACAAGTACCCACAAGTACCTACAAGTACCCACAAGTACCTACAAGTACCCACAAGTACCTACAAGTACCCACAAGTACCGACAAGTACCCACAAGCACCCACAAGTACCTACAAGCACCCACAAGTACCTACAAGCACCCAAAAGTACCTACAAGCATCCACAAGTACCCACAAGTACCCACAAGCACCCACAAGTACCTACAAGTACCCACAGGTACCCACAAGTACCCACAAGCACCCACAAGCACCCACAAGTACCCACAAGTACCTACAAGTACCCACAAGTACCTACAAGTACCCACAAGTACCTACAAGTACCCACAAGTACCGACAAGTACCCACAAGCACCCACAAGTACCTACAAGCACCCACTAGTACCTACAAGTACCCACAAGTACCAACAAGTACCCACAAGCACCCACAAGTACCTACAAGCACCCACAAGTACCTACAAGCACCCAAAAGTACCTAAAAGTACCCACAAGTACCTAAAAGTACCCACAAGCACCTACAAGCACCCACAAGTACCTACTAGTACCCACAAGTACTTACAAGTACCCACAAGCACCCACAAGCACCTACAAGCACCCACAAGTACCCACAAGTACCTACAAGTACCCACAAGTACCTACAAGTACCCACAAGTACCTACAAGTACCTACAAGTACCCACAATTACTCACAAGCACCCACAAGCACCTACAAGCACCCACAAGTACCTACAAGTACCCATAAGTACCTAAAAGTACCCACAAGTAAGTAAAAGTACCCACAAGCACCTACAAGCACCCACAAGTACCTACAAGTACCCACAAGTACTTACAAGTACCCACAAGTACCCACAAGTACCTACAAGTACCCACAAGTACCTACAAGAACCCACAAGTACCTAAAAGTACCCACAAGTACCTAAAAGTACCCACAAGCACCTACAAGCACCCACAAGTACCTACAAGTACTCACAAGTACTTACAGGTACCCACAAGTACTTACAAGTACCCACAAGTACCTACAAGTACCCACAAGTACCCACAAGTACCTACAAGTACACACAAGTACCCGCAAGTACCTACAAGTACCCACAAGTACCAACAATCACCCACAAGCACCTACAAGCACCCACAAGTACCCACAAGTACCTACAAGTACCCACAAGTACCTACAAGTACCTACAAGTACCCACAAGTACTCACAAGCACCCACAAGCACCTACAAGCACCCACAAGTACCTACAAGTACCCATAAGTACCTAAAAGTACCCACAAGTACCTAAAAGTACCCACAAGCACCTACAAGCACCCACAAGTACCTACAAGTACCCACAAGTACTTACAAGTACCCACAAGTACCCACAAGTACCCACAAGTACCCACAAGTACCCACAAGCACCCACAAGTACCCACAAGCACCCACAAGCACCCACAAGCACCCACAAGCACCCACAAGCACCCACAAGTACCTACAAGTACCCACAAGTACCCACAAGTACCCACAAGTACCCACAAGCACCCACAAGCACCCATAAGTACCGACAAGCACCTACAAGTACCCACAAGCACCTACAAGTACCCACAAGCACCCACAAGCACCTACAAGCACCCACAAGTACCTACAAGCACCCACAAGTACCTACAAGCACCCACAAGAACCCACAAGTACCCACAAGCACCCACAAGTACCCACAAGCACCCACAAGTACCTACAAGTACCCACAAGTACCTACAAGAACCCACAAGTACCTAAAAGTACCCACAAGTACCTAAAAGTACCCACAAGTACCTTAAAGTACCCACAAGTACCTACAAGTACCCACAAGTACTTACAAGTACCCACAAGTACCCACAAGTACCCACAAGCACCCACAAGTACCCACAAGCACCCACAAGCACCCACAAGTACCAACAAGTACCCACAAGCACCCACAAGCACCAACAAGTACCTACAAGTACCCATAAGTACCTAAAAGTACCCACAAGTAAGTAAAAGTACCCACAAGCACCTACAAGCACCCACAAGTACCTACAAGTACCCACAAGTACTTACAAGTACCCACAAGTACCTACAAGTACCCACAAGTACCTACAAGTACCCACAAGTACCAACAAGTACCCATAAGTACCTACAAGCACCCACAAGTACCTACAAGTACCCATAAGTACCTAAAAGTACCCACAAGTAAGTAAAAGTACCCACAAGCACCTACAAGCACCCACAAGTACCTACAAGCACCCACAAGTACCTACAAGTACCCATAAGTACCTAAAAGTACCCACAAGTAAGTAAAAGTACCCACAAGCACCTACAAGCACCCACAAGTACCTACAAGTACCCACAAGTACTTAAAAGTACCCACAAGTACCCAAAAGTACCTACAAGTACCTACAAGAACCCACAAGTACCTAAAAGTACCCACAAGTACCTAAAAGTACCCACAAGCACCTACAAGCACCCACAAGTACCTACAAGTACCCACAAGTACTTTCAAGTACCCACAAGTACTTTCAAGTACCCACAAGTACCTACAAGTACCCACAAGTACCCACAAGTACCTACAAGTACCCACAAGTACCAAAAAGCACCCACAAGCACCTACAAGCACCCACAAGTACCCACAAGCACCCACAAGCACCTACAAGCACCTACAAGCACCCACAAGTACCCACAAGTACCTACAAGTACCTACAAGTACCCACAAGTACTCACAAGCACCTACAAGCACCCACAAGTACCTACAAGTACCCATAAGTACCTAAAAGCACCCACAAGTACCCACAAGTACCTACAAGTACCCACAAGTACCTACAAGTACCCACAAGTACCTACAAGTACCCACAAGTACCGACAAGTACCCACAAGCACCCACAAGTACCTACAAGCACCCACAAGTACCTACAAGCACCCAAAAGTACCTACAAGCATCCACAAGTACCCACAAGTACCCACAAGCACCCACAAGTACCTACAAGTACCCACAGGTACCCACAAGTACCCACAAGCACCCACAAGCACCCATAAGTACCCACAAGCACCTACAAGCACCCACAAGCACCTACAAGCACCCACAAGTACCTACAAGTACCCATAAGTACCTAAAAGCACCCACAAGTACCCACAAGTACCTACAAGTACCCACAAGTACCTACAAGTACCCACAAGTACCTACAAGTACCCACAAGTACCAACAAGTACCCACAAGCACCCACAAGTACCTACAAGCACCCACAAGTACCTACAAGCACCCAAAAGTACCTAAAAGTACCCACAAGTACCTAAAAGTACCCACAAGCACCTACAAGCACCCACAAGTACCTACTAGTACCCACAAGTACTTACAAGTACCCACAAGCACCCACAAGCACCTACAAGCACCCACAAGTACCCACAAGTACCTACAAGTACCCACAAGTACCTACAAGTACCCAAAAGTACCTACAAGTACCTACAAGTACCCACATGTACTCACAAGCACCCACAAGCACCTACAAGCACCCACAAGTACCTACAAGTACCCATAAGTACCTAAAAGTACCCACAAGTAAGTAAAAGTACCCACAAGCACCTACAAGCACCCACAAGTACCTACAAGTACCCACAAGTACTTACAAGTACCCACAAGTACCCACAAGTACCTACAAGTACCCACAAGTACCTACAAGAACCCACAAGTACCTAAAAGTACCCACAAGTACCTAAAAGTACCCACAAGCACCTACAAGCACCCACAAGTACCTACAAGTACTCACAAGTACTTACAGGTACCCACAAGTACTTACAAGTACCCACAAGTACCTACAAGTACCCACAAGTACCCACAAGTACCTACAAGTACACACAAGTACCCACAAGTACCTACAAGTACCCACAAGTACCAACAATCACCCACAAGCACCTACAAGCACCCACAAGTACCTACAAGTACCCACAAGTACCTACAAGTACCTACAAGTACCCACAAGTACTCACAAGCACCCACAAGCACCTACAAGCACCCACAAGTACCTACAAGTACCCATAAGTACCTAAAAGTACCCACAAGTACCTAAAAGTACCCACAAGCACCTACAAGCACCCACAAGTACCTACAAGTACCCACAAGTACTTACAAGTACCCACAAGTACCCACAAGTACCCACAAGTACCCACAAGTACCCACAAGCACCCACAAGTACCCACAAGCACCCACAAGCACCCACAAGCACCCACAAGCACCCACAAGCACCCACAAGTACCTACAAGTACCCACAAGTACCCACAAGTACCCACAAGTACCCACAAGCACCCACAAGCACCCATAAGTACCGACAAGCACCTACAAGTACCCACAAGCACCTACAAGTACCCACAAGCACCCACAAGCACCTACAAGCACCCACAAGTACCTACAAGCACCCACAAGTACCTACAAGCACCCACAAGAACCCACAAGTACCCACAAGCACCCACAAGTACCCACAAGCACCCACAAGTACCTACAAGTACCCACAAGTACCTACAAGAACCCACAAGTACCTAAAAGTACCCACAAGTACCTAAAAGTACCCACAAGCACCTACAAGCACCCACAAGCACCCACAAATACCCACAAGTACTTACAAGTACCCACAAGTACCTACAAGTACCCACAAGTACCTACAAGTACCCACAAGTACCTACAAGCACCCACAAGTACCTACAAGCACCCACAAGTACCTACAAGCACCCACAAGCACCCACAAGTACCCACAAGCACCCACAAGTACCTAAAAGAACCCACAAGTACCTACAAGTACCCACAAGGACCTACAAGAACCCACAAGTACCTAAAAGTACCCACAAGTACCTAAAAGTACCCACAAGCACCTACAAGCACCCACAAGTACCTACAAGTACCCACAAGTACTTACAAGTACCCACAAGTACCTACAAGCACCCACAAGTACCCACAAGTACCTAAAAGTACCCACAAGTACCCACAAGCACCCACAAGCACCTACAAGCACCCACAAGTAAGTAAAAGTACCTACAAGTACCTACAAGTACCCCCAAGTACTCACAAGCACCCACAAGCACCTACAAGCACCCACAAGTACCTACAAGTACCCATAAGTACCTAAAAGTACCCACAAGTACTTAAAAGTACCCACAAGTACCCAAAAGTACCTACAAGTACCTACAAGAACCCACAAGTACCTAAAAGTACCCACAAGTACCTAAAAGTACCCACAAGCACCTACAAGCACCCACAAGTACCTACAAGTACCCACAAGTACTTTCAAGTACCCACAAGTACTTTCAAGTACCCACAAGTACCTACAAGTACCCACAAGTACCCACAAGTACCTACAAGTACCCACAAGTACCAAAAAGCACCCACAAGCACCTACAAGCACCCACAAGTACCCACAAGCACCCACAAGCACCTACAAGCACCCACAAGTACCCACAAGTACCTACAAGTACCTACAAGTACCCACAAGTACTCACAAGCACCTACAAGCACCCACAAGTACCTACAAGTACCCATAAGTACCTAAAAGCACCCACAAGTACCCACAAGTACCTACAAGTACCCACAAGTACCTACAAGTACCCACAAGTACCTACAAGTACCCACAAGTACCGACAAGTACCCACAAGCACCCACAAGTACCTACAAGCACCCACAAGTACCTACAAGCACCCAAAAGTACCTACAAGCATCCACAAGTACCCACAAGTACCCACAAGCACCCACAAGTACCTACAAGTACCCACAGGTACCCACAAGTACCCACAAGCACCCACAAGCACCCATAAGTACCCACAAGCACCTACAAGCACCCACAAGCACCTACAAGCACCCACAAGTACCTACAAGTACCCATAAGTACCTAAAAGCACCCACAAGTACCCACAAGTACCTACAAGTACCCACAAGTACCTACAAGTACCCACAAGTACCTACAAGTACCCACAAGTACCAACAAGTACCCACAAGCACCCACAAGTACCTACAAGCACCCACAAGTACCTACAAGCACCCAAAAGTACCTAAAAGTACCCACAAGAACCTAAAAGTACCCACAAGCACCTACAAGCACCCACAAGTACCTACTAGTACCCACAAGTACTTACAAGTACCCACAAGCACCCACAAGCACCTACAAGCACCCACAAGTACCCACAAGTACCTACAAGTACCCACAAGTACCTACAAGTACCCAAAAGTACCTACAAGTACCTACAAGTACCCACATGTACTCACAAGCACCCACAAGCACCTACAAGCACCCACAAGTACCTACAAGTACCCATAAGTACCTAAAAGTACCCACAAGTAAGTAAAAGTACCCACAAGCACCTACAAGCACCCACAAGTACCTACAAGTACCCACAAGTACTTACAAGTACCCACAAGTACCCACAAGTACCTACAAGTACCCACAAGTACCTACAAGAACCCACAAGTACCTAAAAGTACCCACAAGTACCTAAAAGTACCCACAAGCACCTACAAGCACCCACAAGTACCTACAAGTACTCACAAGTACTTACAGGTACCCACAAGTACTTACAAGTACCCACAAGTACCTACAAGTACCCACAAGTACCCACAAGTACCTACAAGTACACACAAGTACCCACAAGTACCTACAAGTACCCACAAGTACCAACAATCACCCACAAGCACCTACAAGCACCCACAAGTACCTACAAGTACCCACAAGTACCTACAAGTACCTACAAGTACCCACAAGTACTCACAAGCACCCACAAGCACCTACAAGCACCCACAAGTACCTACAAGTACCCATAAGTACCTAAAAGTACCCACAAGTACCTAAAAGTACCCACAAGCACCTACAAGCACCCACAAGTACCTACAAGTACCCACAAGTACTTACAAGTACCCACAAGTACCCACAAGTACCCACAAGTACCCACAAGTACCCACAAGCACCCACAAGTACCCACAAGCACCCACAAGCACCCACAAGCACCCACAAGCACCCACAAGCACCCACAAGTACCTACAAGTACCCACAAGTACCCACAAGTACCCACAAGTACCCACAAGCACCCACAAGCACCCATAAGTACCGACAAGCACCTACAAGTACCCACAAGCACCTACAAGTACCCACAAGCACCCACAAGCACCTACAAGCACCCACAAGTACCTACAAGCACCCACAAGTACCTACAAGCACCCACAAGAACCCACAAGTACCCACAAGCACCCACAAGTACCCACAAGCACCCACAAGTACCTACAAGTACCCACAAGTACCTACAAGAACCCACAAGTACCTAAAAGTACCCACAAGTACCTAAAAGTACCCACAAGCACCTACAAGCACCCACAAGCACCCACAAATACCCACAAGTACTTACAAGTACCCACAAGTACCTACAAGTACCCACAAGTACCTACAAGTACCCACAAGTACCTACAAGCACCCACAAGTACCTACAAGCACCCACAAGTACCTACAAGCACCCACAAGCACCCACAAGTACCCACAAGCACCCACAAGTACCTAAAAGAACCCACAAGTACCTACAAGTACCCACAAGGACCTACAAGAACCCACAAGTACCTAAAAGTACCCACAAGTACCTAAAAGTACCCACAAGCACCTACAAGCACCCACAAGTACCTACAAGTACCCACAAGTACTTACAAGTACCCACAAGTACCTACAAGCACCCACAAGTACCCACAAGTACCTAAAAGTACCCACAAGTACCCACAAGCACCCACAAGCACCTACAAGCACCCACAAGTAAGTAAAAGTACCTACAAGTACCTACAAGTACCTACAAGTACCCCCAAGTACTCACAAGCACCCACAAGCACCTACAAGCACCCACAAGTACCTACAAGTACCCATAAGTACCTAAAAGTACCCACAAGTAAGTAAAAGTACCCACAAGCACCTACAAGCACCCACAAGTACCTACAAGTACCCACAAGTACTTACAAGTACCCACAAGTACCTACAAGTACCCAAAGTACCTACAAGAACCCACAAGTACCCAAAAGTACCCACAAGTACCCACAAGTACCCACAAGCACCCACAAGCACCTACAAGCACCCACAAGTACCCACAAGTACCTACAAGTACCCACAAGTACCTACAAGTACCCACAAGTACTCACAAGCACCCACAAGCACCCACAAGTACCAACAAGCACCCACAGGCAACTACAAGCACCCACAAGTACCCACAAGTACCTACAAGTACCCACAAGTACCTACAAGTACCTACAAGTACCCACAAGTACTCACAAGCACCCACAAGCACCTACAAGCACCCACAAGTACCTACAAGTACCCACAAGTACCTAAAAGTACCCACAAGCACCTACAAGCACCCACAAGTACCTACAAGTACCCACAAGTACTTACAAGTACCTACAAGTACCCACAAGTACCCACAAGTACCCACAAGCAACCACAAGTACCCACAAGCACCCACAAGCACCCACAAGCACCCACAAGCACCCACAAGTACCCACAAGTACCTACAAACACCTACAAGCACCCACAAGTACCCACAAGTACCTACAAGTACCTACAAGTACCCACAAGTACTCACAAGCACCCACAAGCACCTACAAGCACCCACAAGTACCTACAAGTACCCATAAGTACCTAAAAGCACCCACAAGTACCCACAAGTACCTACAAGTACCCACAAGTACCTACAAGTACCCACAAGTACCTACAAGTACCCACAAGTACCAACAAGTACCCACAAGCACCCACAAGTACCTACAAGCACCCACAAGTACCTACAAGTACCCACAAGTACCTACAAGAACCCACAAGTACCTAAAAGTACCCACAAGTACCTAAAAGTACCCACAAGCACCTACAAGCACCCACAAGCACCCACAAGTACCCACAAGTACTTACAAGTACCCACAAGTACCTACAAGTACCCACAAGTACCTACAAGTACCCACAAGTACCTACAAGCACCCACAAGTACCTACAAACACCCACAAGTACCTACAAGCACCCACAAGTACCTACAAGCACCCACAAGTACCCACTAGTACCTACAAGCACCCACAAGCACCTACAAGTATCCACAAGCACCCACAAGTACCCACAAGCACCTACAAGTACCCACAAGTACCTACAAGTACCCACAAGTACCCACAAGTACCCACAAGCACCCACAAGCACCTACAAGCACCCACAAGTACCCACAAGTACCTACAAGTACCCACAAGTACCTACAAGTACCCACAAGTACTCACAAGCACCCACAAGCACCCACAAGTACCTACAAGCACCCACAAGTACCTACAAGCACCCAAAAGTACCTAAAAGTACCCACAAGTACCTTAAAGTACCCACAAGCACCTACAAGCACCCACAAGTACCCACAAGTACTTACAAGTACCCACAAGTACCTACAAGTACCCACAAGTACCCACAAGTACCTACAAGTACCCACAAGTACCCACAAGCACCCACAAGCACCTACAAGCACCCACAAGTACCCACAAGTACCTACAAGTACCTACAAGTACCCACAAGTACTCACAAGCACCCACAAGCACCTACAAGCACCCACAAGTACCTACAAGTACCCATAAGTACCTAAAAGCACCCACAAGTACCTACAAGTACCCACAAGTACCTACAAGTACCCACAAGTACCTACAAGTACCCACAAGTACCAACAAGTACCCACAAGCACCCACAAGTACCTACAAGCACCCACAAGTACCTACAAGTACCCATAAGTACCTAAAAGTACCCACAAGTAAGTAAACGTACCCACAAGCACCTACAAGCACCCACAAGTACCTACAAGTACCCACAAGTACTTAAAAGTACCCACAAGTACCCACAAGTACCTACAAGAACCCACAAGTACCTAAAAGTACCCACAAGTACCTAAAAGTACCCACAAGCACCTACAAGCACCCACAAGTACCTACAAGTACCCACAAGTACTTTCAAGTACCCACAAGTACTTTCAAGTACCCACAAGTACCTACAAGTACCCACAAGTACCCACAAGTACCTACAAGTACCCACAAGTACCAACAAGCACCCACAAGCACCTACAAGCACCCACAAGTACCCACAAGCACCCACAAGCACCTACAAGCACCCACAAGTACCCACAAGTACCTACAAGTACCTACAAGTACCCACAAGTACTCACAAGCACCCACAAGCACCTACAAGCACCCACAAGTACCTACAAGTACCCATAAGTACCTAAAAGCACCCACAAGTACCCACAAGTACCTACAAGTACCCACAAGTACCTACAAGTACCCACAAGTACCTACAAGTACCCACAAGTACCGACAAGTACCCACAAGCACCCACAAGTACCTACAAGCACCCACAAGTACTACAAGCACCCAAAAGTACCTACAAGCATCCACAAGTACCCACAAGTACCCACAAGCACCCACAAGTACCTACAAGTACCCACAGGTACCCACAAGTACCCACAAGCACCCACAAGCACCCATAAGTACCCACAAGCACCTACAAGCACCCACAAGCACCTACAAGCACCCACAAGTACCTACAAGTACCCATAAGTACCTAAAAGCACCCACAAGTACCCACAAGTACCTACAAGTACCCACAAGTACCTACAAGTACCCACAAGTACCTACAAGTACCCACAAGTACCAACAAGTACCCACAAGCACCCACAAGTACCTACAAGCACCCACAAGTACCTACAAGCACCCAAAAGTACCTAAAAGTACCCACAAGTACCTAAAAGTACCCACAAGCACCTACAAGCACCCACAAGTACCTACAAGTACCCACAAGTACTTACAAGTACCCACAAGCACCCACAAGCACCTACAAGCACCCACAAGTACCCACAAGTACCTACAAGTACCCACAAGTACCTACAAGTACCCACAAGTACCTACAAGTACCTACAAGTACCCACAAGTACTCACAAGCACCCACAAGCACCTACAAGCACCCACAAGTACCTACAAGTACCCATAAGTACCTAAAAGTACCCACAAGTAAGTAAAAGTACCCACAAGCACCTACAAGCACCCACAAGTACCTACAAGTACCCACAAGTACTTACAAGTACCCACAAGTACCCACAAGTACCTACAAGTACCCACAAGTACCTACAAGTACCCACAAGTACTTACAAGTACCCACAAGTACCTACAAGAACCCACAAGTACCTAAAAGTACCCACAAGTACCTAAAAGTACCCACAAGCACCTACAAGCACCCACAAGTACCTACAAGTACTCACAAGTACTTACAGGTACCCACAAGTACTTACAAGTACCCACAAGTACCTACAAGTACCCACAAGTACCCACAAGTACCTACAAGTACACACAAGTACCCACAAGTACCTACAAGTACCCACAAGTACCAACAATCACCCACAAGCACCTACAAGCACCCACAAGTACCCACAAGTACCTACAAGTACCCACAAGTACCTACAAGTACCTACAAGTACCCACAAGTACTCACAAGCACCCACAAGCACCTACAAGCACCCACAAGTACCTACAAGTACCCATAAGTACCTAAAAGTACCCACAAGTACCTAAAAGTACCCACAAGCACCTACAAGCACCCACAAGTACCTACAAGTACCCACAAGTACTTACAAGTACCCACAAGTACCCACAAGTACCCACAAGCACCCACAAGTACCCACAAGCACCCACAAGCACCCACAAGCACCCACAAGCACCCACAAGCACCCACAAGTACCTACAAGTACCCACAAGTACCCACAAGTACCCACAAGCACCCACAAGCACCCATAAGTACCGACAAGCACCTACAAGTACCCACAAGCACCTACAAGTACCCACAAGTACCCACAAGCACCTACAAGCACCCACAAGTACCTACAAGCACCCACAAGTACCTACAAGCACCCACAAGAACCCACAAGTACCCACAAGCACCCACAAGTACCCACAAGCACCCACAAGTACCTACAAGTACCCACAAGTACCTACAAGAACCCACAAGTACCTAAAAGTACCCACAAGTACCTAAAAGTACCCACAAGCACCTACAAGCACCCACAAGCACCCACAAATACCCACAAGTACTTACAAGTACCCACAAGTACCTACAAGTACCCACAAGTACCTACAAGTACCCACAAGTACCTACAAGCACCCACAAGTACCTACAAGCACCCACAAGTACCTACAAGCACCCACAAGCACCCACAAGTACCCACAAGCACCCACAAGTACCTACAAGAACCCACAAGTACCTACAAGTACCCACAAGGACCTACAAGAACCCACAAGTACCTAAAAGTACCCACAAGTACCTAAAAGTACCCACAAGCACCTACAAGCACCCACAAGTACCTACAAGTACCCACAAGTACTTACAAGTACCCACAAGTACCTACAAGCACCCACAAGTACCCACAAGTACCTAAAAGTACCCACAAGTACCCACAAGCACCCACAAGCACCTACAAGCACCCACAAGTAAGTAAAAGTACCTACAAGTACCTACAAGTACCTACAAGTACCCACAAGTACTCACAAGCACCCACAAGCACCTACAAGCACCCACAAGTACCTACAAGTACCCATAAGTACCTAAAAGTACCCACAAGTAAGTAAAAGTACCCACAAGCACCTACAAGCACCCACAAGTACCTACAAGTACCCACAAGTACTTACAAGTACCCACAAGTACCTACAAGTACCCAAAGTACCTACAAGAACCCACAAGTACCCGAAAGTACCCACAAGTACCTAAAAGTACCCACAAGTACTTACAAGTACCCACAAGTACTTACAAGTACCCACAAGTACCTACAAGTACCCACAAGTACCTACAAGTACCCACAAGTACCTACAAGTACCCACAAGTACCAACAAGCACCCACAGGCAACTACAAGCACCCACAAGTACCCACAAGTACCTACAAGTACCCACAAGTACCTACAAGTACCTACAAGTACCCACAAGTACTCACAAGCACCCACAAGCACCTACAAGCACCCACAAGTACCTACAAGTACCCACAAGTACCTAAAAGTACCCACAAGCACCTACAAGCACCCACAAGTACCTACAAGTACCCACAATTACTTACAAGTACCTACAAGTACCCCCAAGTACCCACAAGTACCCACAAGCACACACAAGTACCCACAAGCACCCACAAGCACCCACAAGCACCCACAAGTACCTACAAGTACCCACAAGTACCCACAAGTACCCACAAGCACCCACAAGCACCCATAAGTACCGACAAGCTCCTACAAGTACCCACAAGCACCTACAAGTACCCACAAGCACCCACAAGCACCTACAAGTATCCACAAGCACCTACAAGCACCCACAAGTACCTACAAGCACCCACAAGTACCTACAAGCACCCACAAGTACCTACAAGCACCCACAAGAACCCACAAGTACCCACAAGCACCCACAAGTACCCACAAGCACCCACAAGTACCTACAAGAACCCACAAGTACCTAAAAGTACCCACAAGTACCTAAAAGTACCCACAAGCACCTACAAGCACCCACAAGTACCTACAAGTACCCACAAGTACTTACAAGTACCCACAAGTACCTACAAGCACCCACAAGTACCCACAAGTACCTAAAAGTACCCACAAGTACCCACAAGCACCCACAAGCACCTACAAGCACCCACAAGTAAGTAAAAGTACCTACAAGTACCTACAAGTACCTACAAGTACCCACAAGTACTCACAAGCACCCACAAGCACCTACAAGCACCCACAAGTACCTACAAGTACCCATAAGTACCTAAAAGTACCCACAAGTAAGTAAAAGTACCCACAAGCACCTACAAGCACCCACAAGTACCTACAAGTACCCACAAGTACTTACAAGTACCCACAAGTACCTACAAGTACCCAAAGTACCTACAAGAACCCACAAGTACCCGAAAGTACCCACAAGTACCTAAAAGTACCCACAAGTACTTACAAGTACCCACAAGTACTTACAAGTACCCACAAGTACCTACAAGTACCCACAAGTACCTACAAGTACCCACAAGTACCTACAAGTACCCACAAGTACCAACAAGCACCCACAGGCAACTACAAGCACCCACAAGTACCCACAAGTACCTACAAGTACCCACAAGTACCTACAAGTACCTACAAGTACCCACAAGTACTCACAAGCACCCACAAGCACCTACAAGCACCCACAAGTACCTACAAGTACCCACAAGTACCTAAAAGTACCCACAAGCACCTACAAGCACCCACAAGTACCTACAAGTACCCACAATTACTTACAAGTACCTACAAGTACCCCCAAGTACCCACAAGTACCCACAAGCACCCACAAGTACCCACAAGCACCCACAAGCACCCACAAGCACCCACAAGTACCTACAAGTACCCACAAGTACCCACAAGTACCCACAAGCACCCACAAGCACCCATAAGTACCGACAAGCTCCTACAAGTACCCACAAGCACCTACAAGTACCCACAAGCACCCACAAGCACCTACAAGTATCCACAAGCACCTACAAGCACCCACAAGTACCTACAAGCACCCACAAGTACCTACAAGCACCCACAAGTACCTACAAGCACCCACAAGAACCCACAAGTACCCACAAGCACCCACAAGTACCCACAAGCACCCACAAGTACCTACAAGTACCCACAAGTACCTACAAGAACCCACAAGTACCTAAAAGTACCCACAAGTACCTAAAAGTACCCACAAGCACCTACAAGCACCCACAAGCACCCACAAGTACCCACAAGTACCCACTAGTACCTACAAGAACCCACAAGTACCTAAAAGTACCCACAAGTACCCACAAGCACCTACAAGCACCCACAAGTAAGTAAAAGTACCTACAAGTACCCACAAGTACTCACAAGCACCCACAAGCACCTACAAGTAACCACAAGCACCTACAAGCACCCACAAGCACCCACAAGTACCCACAAGTACCCACAAGTACTTACAAGTACCCACAAGTACCTACAAGTACCCACAAGTACCTACAAGTACCCACAAGTACCTACAAGCACCCACAAGCACCCACAAGTACCTACAAGTACCCACAAGTACCTACAAGTACCCACAAGTACCTACAAGCACCCACAAGCACCCACAAGTACCTACAAGCACCCACAAGCACCCACAAGTACCCACAAGCACCCACAAGTACCTACAAGCACCCACAAGTACCTACAAGTACCCACAAGTACCTACAAGAACCCACAAGTACCTACAAGAACCCACAAGTACCTAAAAGTACCCACAAGCACCTACAAGCACCCACAAGTACCTACAAGTACCCACAAGTACTCACAAGCACCCACAAGCACCTACAAGCACCCACAAGTACCTACAAGTACCCATAAGTACCTAAAAGTACCCACAAGTACCTAAAAGTACCCACAAGCACCTACAAGCACCCACAAGTACCTACAAGTACCCACAAGTACTTACAAGTACCCACAAGTACCCACAAGCACCCACAAGTACCCACAAGCACCCACAAGCACCCACAAGCACCCACAAGTACCTACAAGTACCCACAAGTACCCACAAGCACCCACAAGCACCCATAAGTACCGACAAGCACCTACAAGTACCCACAAGCACCTACAAGTACCCACAAGCACCCACAAGCACCTACAAGCACCCACAAGTACCTACAAGCACCCACAAGTACCTACAAGCACCCACAAGAACCCACAAGTACCCACAAGCACCCACAAGTACCCACAAGCACCCACAAGTACCTACAAGTACCCACAAGTACCTACAAGAACCCACAAGTACCTAAAAGTACCCACAAGTACCTAAAAGTACCCACAAGCACCTACAAGCACCCACAAGCACCCACAAGTACCCACAAGTACCTACAAGTACCTACAAGTACCCACAAGTACTCACAAGCACCCACAAGCACCTACAAGCACCCACAAGTACCTACAAGTACCCATAAGTACCTAAAAGCACCCACAAGTACCTACAAGTACCCACAAGTACCTACAAGTACCCACAAGTACCTACAAGTACCCACAAGTACCAACAAGTACCCACAAGCACCCACAAGTACCTACAAGCACCCACAAGTACCTACAAGTACCCATAAGTACCTAAAAGTACCCACAAGTAAGTAAACGTACCCACAAGCACCTACAAGCACCCACAAGTACCTACAAGTACCCACAAGTACTTAAAAGTACCCACAAGTACCCACAAGTACCTACAAGTACCTACAAGAACCCACAAGTACCTAAAAGTACCCACAAGTACCTAAAAGTACCCACAAGCACCTACAAGCACCCACAAGTACCTACAAGTACCCACAAGTACTTTCAAGTACCCACAAGTACTTTCAAGTACCCACAAGTACCTACAAGTACCCACAAGTACCCACAAGTACCTACAAGTACCCACAAGTACCAACAAGCACCCACAAGCACCTACAAGCACCCACAAGTACCCACAAGCACCCACAAGCACCTACAAGCACCCACAAGTACCCACAAGTACCTACAAGTACCTACAAGTACCCACAAGTACTCACAAGCACCCACAAGCACCTACAAGCACCCACAAGTACCTACAAGTACCCATAAGTACCTAAAAGCACCCACAAGTACCCACAAGTACCTACAAGTACCCACAAGTACCTACAAGTACCCACAAGTACCTACAAGTACCCACAAGTACCGACAAGTACCCACAAGCACCCACAAGTACCTACAAGCACCCACAAGTACTACAAGCACCCAAAAGTACCTACAAGCATCCACAAGTACCCACAAGTACCCACAAGCACCCACAAGTACCTACAAGTACCCACAGGTACCCACAAGTACCCACAAGCACCCACAAGCACCCATAAGTACCCACAAGCACCTACAAGCACCCACAAGCACCTACAAGCACCCACAAGTACCTACAAGTACCCATAAGTACCTAAAAGCACCCACAAGTACCCACAAGTACCTACAAGTACCCACAAGTACCTACAAGTACCCACAAGTACCTACAAGTACCCACAAGTACCAACAAGTACCCACAAGCACCCACAAGTACCTACAAGCACCCACAAGTACCTACAAGTACCCACAAGTACCTACAAGTACCTACAAGTACCCACAGGTACCCACAAGTACCCACAAGCACCCACAAGCACCCATAAGTACCCACAAGCACCTACAAGCACCCACAAGCACCTACAAGCACCCACAAGTACCTACAAGTACCCATAAGTACCTAAAAGCACCCACAAGTACCCACAAGTACCTACAAGTACCCACAAGTACCTACAAGTACCCACAAGTACCTACAAGTACCCACAAGTACCAACAAGTACCCACAAGCACCTACAAGCACCCACAAGTACCTACAAGTACCCACAAGTACTTACAAGTACCCACAAGCACCCACAAGCACCCAAAAGTACCTACAAGCATCCACAAGTACCCACAAGTACCCACAAGCACCCACAAGTACCTACAAGTACCCACAGGTACCCACAAGTACCTACAAGCACCCACAAGAACCCACAAGTACCCACAAGCACCCACAAGTACCCACAAGCACCCACAAGTACCTACAAGTACCCACAAGTACCTACAAGAACCCACAAGTACCTAAAAGTACCCACAAGTACCTAAAAGTACCCACAAGCACCTACAAGCACCCACAAGCACCCACAAGTACCCACAAGTACCTACAAGTACCTACAAGTACCCACAAGTACTCACAAGCACCCACAAGCACCTACAAGCACCCACAAGTACCTACAAGTACCCATAAGTACCTAAAAGCACCCACAAGTACCTACAAGTACCCACAAGTACCTACAAGTACCCACAAGTACCTACAAGTACCCACAAGTACCAACAAGTACCCACAAGCACCCACAAGTACCTACAAGCACCCACAAGTACCTACAAGTACCCATAAGTACCTAAAAGTACCCACAAGTAAGTAAACGTACCCACAAGCACCTACAAGCACCCACAAGTACCTACAAGTACCCACAAGTACTTAAAAGTACCCACAAGTACCCACAAGTACCTACAAGTACCTACAAGAACCCACAAGTACCTAAAAGTACCCACAAGTACCTAAAAGTACCCACAAGCACCTACAAGCACCCACAAGTACCTACAAGTACCCACAAGTACTTTCAAGTACCCACAAGTACTTTCAAGTACCCACAAGTACCTACAAGTACCCACAAGTACCCACAAGTACCTACAAGTACCCACAAGTACCAACAAGCACCCACAAGCACCTACAAGCACCCACAAGTACCCACAAGCACCCACAAGCACCTACAAGCACCCACAAGTACCCACAAGTACCTACAAGTACCTACAAGTACCCACAAGTACTCACAAGCACCCACAAGCACCTACAAGCACCCACAAGTACCTACAAGTACCCATAAGTACCTAAAAGCACCCACAAGTACCCACAAGTACCTACAAGTACCCACAAGTACCTACAAGTACCCACAAGTACCTACAAGTACCCACAAGTACCGACAAGTACCCACAAGCACCCACAAGTACCTACAAGCACCCACAAGTACTACAAGCACCCAAAAGTACCTACAAGCATCCACAAGTACCCACAAGTACCCACAAGCACCCACAAGTACCTACAAGTACCCACAGGTACCCACAAGTACCCACAAGCACCCACAAGCACCCATAAGTACCCACAAGCACCTACAAGCACCCACAAGCACCTACAAGCACCCACAAGTACCTACAAGTACCCATAAGTACCTAAAAGCACCCACAAGTACCCACAAGTACCTACAAGTACCCACAAGTACCTACAAGTACCCACAAGTACCTACAAGTACCCACAAGTACCAACAAGTACCCACAAGCACCCACAAGTACCTACAAGCACCCACAAGTACCTACAAGTACCCACAAGTACCTACAAGTACCTACAAGTACCCACAGGTACCCACAAGTACCCACAAGCACCCACAAGCACCCATAAGTACCCACAAGCACCTACAAGCACCCACAAGCACCTACAAGCACCCACAAGTACCTACAAGTACCCATAAGTACCTAAAAGCACCCACAAGTACCCACAAGTACCTACAAGTACCCACAAGTACCTACAAGTACCCACAAGTACCTACAAGTACCCACAAGTACCAACAAGTACCCACAAGCACCTACAAGCACCCACAAGTACCTACAAGTACCCACAAGTACTTACAAGTACCCACAAGCACCCACAAGCACCCAAAAGTACCTACAAGCATCCACAAGTACCCACAAGTACCCACAAGCACCCACAAGTACCTACAAGTACCCACAGGTACCCACAAGTACCCACAAGCACCCACAAGCACCCATAAGTACCCACAAGCACCTACAAGCACCCACAAGCACCTACAAGCACCCACAAGTACCTACAAGTACCCATAAGTACCTAAAAGCACCCACAAGTACCCACAAGTACCTACAAGTACCCACAAGTACCTACAAGTACCCACAAGTACCTACAAGTACCCACAAGTACCAACAAGTACCCACAAGCACCCACAAGTACCTACAAGCACCCACAAGTACCTACAAGTACCCACAAGTACCTACAAGTACCTACAAGTACCCACAGGTACCCACAAGTACCCACAAGCACCCACAAGCACCCATAAGTACCCACAAGCACCTACAAGCACCCACAAGCACCTACAAGCACCCACAAGTACCTACAAGTACCCATAAGTACCTAAAAGCACCCACAAGTACCCACAAGTACCTACAAGTACCCACAAGTACCTACAAGTACCCACAAGTACCTACAAGTACCCACAAGTACCAACAAGTACCCACAAGCACCTACAAGCACCCACAAGTACCTACAAGTACCCACAAGTACTTACAAGTACCCACAAGCACCCACAAGCACCTACAAGCACCCACAAGTACCCACAAGTACCTACAAGTACCCACAAGTACCTACAAGTACCCACAAGTACCTACAAGTACCTACAAGTACCCACAAGTACTCACAAGCACCCACAAGCACCTACAAGCACCCACAAGTACCTACAAGTACCCATAAGTACCTAAAAGTACCCACAAGTAAGTAAAAGTACCCACAAGCACCTACAAGCACCCACAAGTACCTACAAGTACCCACAAGTACTTACAAGTACCCACAAGTACCCACAAGTACCTACAAGTACCCACATGTACCTACAAGTACCCACAAGTACTTACAAGTACCCACAAATACCTACAAGAACCCACAAGTACCTAAAAGTACCCACAAGTACCTAAAAGTACCCACAAGCACCTACAAGCACCCACAAGTACCTACAAGTACTCACAAGTACTTACAGGTACCCACAAGTACTTACAAGTACCCACAAGTACCTACAAGTACCCACAAGTACCCACAAGTACCTACAAGTACACACAAGTACCCACAAGTACCTACAAGTACCCACAAGTACCAACAATCACCCACAAGCACCTACAAGCACCCACAAGTACCCACAAGTACCTACAAGTACCCACAAGTACCTACAAGTACCTACAAGTACCCACAAGTACTCACAAGCACCCACAAGCACCTACAAGCACCCACAAGTACCTACAAGTACCCATAAGTACCTAAAAGTACCCACAAGTACCTAAAAGTACCCACAAGCACCTACAAGCACCCACAAGTACCTACAAGTACCCACAAGTACTTACAAGTACCCACAAGTACCCACAAGTACCCACAAGCACCCACAAGTACCCACAAGCACCCACAAGCACCCACAAGCACCCACAAGCACCCACAAGCACCCACAAGCACCCACAAGTACCTACAAGTACCCACAAGTACCCACAAGTACCCACAAGCACCCACAAGCACCCATAAGTACCGACAAGCACCTACAAGTACCCACAAGCACCTACAAGTACCCACAAGCACCCACAAGCACCTACAAGCACCCACAAGTACCTACAAGCACCCACAAGTACCTACAAGCACCCACAAGAACCCACAAGTACCCACAAGCACCCACAAGTACCCACAAGTACCTACAAGTACCCACAAGTACCCACAAGTACCTACAAGTACCCACAAGTACCAACAAGCACCCACAAGCACCTACAAGCACCCACAAGTACCCACAAGCACCCACAAGCACCTACAAGCACCCACAAGTACCCACAAGTACCTACAAGTACCTACAAGTACCCACAAGTACTCACAAGCACCCACAAGCACCTACAAGCACCCACAAGTACCTACAAGTACCCATAAGTACCTAAAAGCACCCACAAGTACCCACAAGTACCTACAAGTACCCACAAGTACCTACAAGTACCCACAAGTACCTACAAGTACCCACAAGTACCGACAAGTACCCACAAGCACCCACAAGTACCTACAAGCACCCACAAGTACTACAAGCACCCAAAAGTACCTACAAGCATCCACAAGTACCCACAAGTACCCACAAGCACCCACAAGTACCTACAAGTACCCACAGGTACCCACAAGTACCCACAAGCACCCACAAGCACCCATAAGTACCCACAAGCACCTACAAGCACCCACAAGCACCTACAAGCACCCACAAGTACCTACAAGTACCCATAAGTACCTAAAAGCACCCACAAGTACCCACAAGTACCTACAAGTACCCACAAGTACCTACAAGTACCCACAAGTACCTACAAGTACCCACAAGTACCAACAAGTACCCACAAGCACCCACAAGTACCTACAAGCACCCACAAGTACCTACAAGTACCCACAAGTACCTACAAGTACCTACAAGTACCCACAGGTACCCACAAGTACCCACAAGCACCCACAAGCACCCATAAGTACCCACAAGCACCTACAAGCACCCACAAGCACCTACAAGCACCCACAAGTACCTACAAGTACCCATAAGTACCTAAAAGCACCCACAAGTACCCACAAGTACCTACAAGTACCCACAAGTACCTACAAGTACCCACAAGTACCTACAAGTACCCACAAGTACCAACAAGTACCCACAAGCACCTACAAGCACCCACAAGTACCTACAAGTACCCACAAGTACTTACAAGTACCCACAAGCACCCACAAGCACCTACAAGCACCCACAAGTACCCACAAGTACCTACAAATACCCACAAGTACCTACAAGTACCCACAAGTACCTACAAGTACCTACAAGTACCCACAAGTACTCACAAGCACCCACAAGCACCTACAAGCACCCACAAGTACCTACAAGTACCCATAAGTACCTAAAAGTACCCACAAGTAAGTAAAAGTACCCACAAGCACCTACAAGCACCCACAAGTACCTACAAGTACCCACAAGTACTTACAAGTACCCACAAGTACCCACAAGTACCTACAAGTACCCACAAGTACCTACAAGTACCCACAAGTACTTACAAGTACCCACAAGTACCTACAAGAACCCACAAGTACCTAAAAGTACCCACAAGTACCTAAAAGTACCCACAAGCACCTACAAGCACCCACAAGTACCTACAAGTACTCACAAGTACTTACAGGTACCCACAAGTACTTACAAGTACCCACAAGTACCTACAAGTACCCACAAGTACCCACAAGTACCTACAAGTACACACAAGTACCCACAAGTACCTACAAGTACCCACAAGTACCAACAATCACCCACAAGCACCTACAAGCACCCACAAGTACCCACAAGTACCTACAAGTACCCACAAGTACCTACAAGTACCTACAAGTACCCACAAGTACTCACAAGCACCCACAAGCACCTACAAGCACCCACAAGTACCTACAAGTACCCATAAGTACCTAAAAGTACCCACAAGTACCTAAAAGTACCCACAAGCACCTACAAGCACCCACAAGTACCTACAAGTACCCACAAGTACTTACAAGTACCCACAAGTACCCACAAGTACCCACAAGCACCCACAAGTACCCACAAGCACCCACAAGCACCCACAAGCACCCACAAGCACCCACAAGTACTTACAAGTACCCACAAGTACCCACAAGTACCTACAAGTACCCACAAGTACCTACAAGTACCCACAAGTACTTACAAGTACCCACAAGTACCTACAAGAACCCACAAGTACCTAAAAGTACCCACAAGTACCTAAAAGTACCCACAAGCACCTACAAGCACCCACAAGTACCTACAAGTACTCACAAGTACTTACAGGTACCCACAAGTACTTACAAGTACCCACAAGTACCTACAAGTACCCACAAGTACCCACAAGTACCTACAAGTACACACAAGTACCCACAAGTACCTACAAGTACCCACAAGTACCAACAATCACCCACAAGCACCTACAAGCACCCACAAGTACCCACAAGTACCTACAAGTACCCACAAGTACCTACAAGTACCTACAAGTACCCACAAGTACTCACAAGCACCCACAAGCACCTACAAGCACCCACAAGTACCTACAAGTACCCATAAGTACCTAAAAGTACCCACAAGTACCTAAAAGTACCCACAAGCACCTACAAGCACCCACAAGTACCTACAAGTACCCACAAGTACTTACAAGTACCCACAAGTACCCACAAGTACCCACAAGCACCCACAAGTACCCACAAGCACCCACAAGCACCCACAAGCACCCACAAGCACCCACAAGCACCCACAAGCACCCACAAGCACCCACAAGTACCTACAAGTACCCACAAGTACCCACAAGTACCCACAAGCACCCACAAGCACCCATAAGTACCGACAAGCACCTACAAGTACCCACAAGCACCTACAAGTACCCACAAGCACCCACAAGCACCTACAAGCACCCACAAGTACCTACAAGCACCCACAAGTACCTACAAGCACCCACAAGAACCCACAAGTACCCACAAGCACCCACAAGTACCCACAAGCACCCACAAGTACCTACAAGTACCCACAAGTACCTACAAGAACCCACAAGTACCTAAAAGTACCCACAAGTACCTAAAAGTACCCACAAGCACCTACAAGCACCCACAAGCACCCACAAATACCCACAAGTACTTACAAGTACCCACAAGTACCTACAAGTACCCACAAGTACCTACAAGTACCCACAAGTACCTACAAGCACCCACAAGTACCTACAAGCACCCACAAGTACCTACAAGCACCCACAAGCACCCACAAGTACCCACAAGCACCCACAAGTACCTACAAGAACCCACAAGTACCTACAAGTACCCACAAGGACCTACAAGAACCCACAAGTACCTAAAAGTACCCACAAGTACCTAAAAGTACCCACAAGCACCTACAAGCACCCACAAGTACCTACAAGTACCCACAAGTACTTACAAGTACCCACAAGTACCTACAAGCACCCACAAGTACCCACAAGTACCTAAAAGTACCCACAAGTACCCACAAGCACCCACAAGCACCTACAAGCACCCACAAGTAAGTAAAAGTACCTACAAGTACCTACAAGTACCTACAAGTACCCACAAGTACTCACAAGCACCCACAAGCACCTACAAGCACCCACAAGTACCTACAAGTACCCATAAGTACCTAAAAGTACCCACAAGTAAGTAAAAGTACCCACAAGCACCTACAAGCACCCACAAGTACCTACAAGTACCCACAAGTACTTACAAGTACCCACAAGTACCTACAAGTACCCAAAGTACCTACAAGAACCCACAAGTACCCAAAAGTACCCACAAGTACCTAAAAGTACCCACAAGTACTTACAAGTACCCACAAGTACTTACAAGTACCCACAAGTACCTACAAGTACCCACAAGTACCTACAAGTACCCACAAGTACCTACAAGTACCCACAAGTACCAACAAGCACCCACAGGCAACTACAAGCACCCACAAGTACCCACAAGTACCTACAAGTACCCACAAGTACCTACAAGTACCTACAAGTACCCACAAGTACTCACAAGCACCCACAAGCACCTACAAGCACCCACAAGTACCTACAAGTACCCACAAGTACCTAAAAGTACCCACAAGCACCTACAAGCACCCACAAGTACCTACAAGTACCCACAATTACTTACAAGTACCTACAAGTACCCACAAGTACCCACAAGTACCCACAAGCACCCACAAGTACCCACAAGCACCCACAAGCACCCACAAGCACCCACAAGTACCTACAAGTACCCACAAGTACCCACAAGTACCCACAAGCACCCACAAGCACCCATAAGTACCGACAAGCTCCTACAAGTACCCACAAGCACCTACAAGTACCCACAAGCACCCACAAGCACCTACAAGTATCCACAAGCACCTACAAGCACCCACAAGTACCTACAAGCACCCACAAGTACCTACAAGCACCCACAAGTACCTACAAGCACCCACAAGAACCCACAAGTACCCACAAGCACCCACAAGTACCCACAAGCACCCACAAGTACCTACAAGTACCCACAAGTACCTACAAGAACCCACAAGTACCTAAAAGTACCCACAAGTACCTAAAAGTACCCACAAGCACCTACAAGCACCCACAAGTACCCACAAGTACCCACTAGTACCTACAAGAACCCACAAGTACCTAAAAGTACCCACAAGTACCCACAAGCACCTACAAGCACCCACAAGTACCTACAAGTACCCACAATTACTTACAAGTACCTACAAGTACCCACAAGTACCCACAAGTACCCACAAGCACCCACAAGTACCCACAAGCACCCACAAGCACCCACAAGCACCCACAAGTACCTACAAGTACCCACAAGTACCCACAAGTACCCACAAGCACCCACAAGCACCCATAAGTACCGACAAGCTCCTACAAGTACCCACAAGCACCTACAAGTACCCACAAGCACCCACAAGCACCTACAAGTATCCACAAGCACCTACAAGCACCCACAAGTACCTACAAGCACCCACAAGTACCTACAAGCACCCACAAGTACCTACAAGCACCCACAAGAACCCACAAGTACCCACAAGCACCCACAAGTACCCACAAGCACCCACAAGTACCTACAAGTACCCACAAGTACCTACAAGAACCCACAAGTACCTAAAAGTACCCACAAGTACCTAAAAGTACCCACAAGCACCTACAAGCACCCACAAGTACCCACAAGTACCCACTAGTACCTACAAGAACCCACAAGTACCCACAAGCACCCACAAGTACCTACAAGCACCCACAAGTACTACAAGCACCCAAAAGTACCTACAAGCATCCACAAGTACCCACAAGTACCCACAAGCACCCACAAGTACCTACAAGTACCCACAGGTACCCACAAGTACCCACAAGCACCCACAAGCACCCATAAGTACCCACAAGCACCTACAAGCACCCACAAGCACCTACAAGCACCCACAAGTACCTACAAGTACCCATAAGTACCTAAAAGCACCCACAAGTACCCACAAGTACCTACAAGTACCCACAAGTACCTACAAGTACCCACAAGTACCTACAAGTACCCACAAGTACCAACAAGTACCCACAAGCACCCACAAGTACCTACAAGCACCCACAAGTACCTACAAGTACCCACAAGTACCTACAAGTACCTACAAGTACCCACAGGTACCCACAAGTACCCACAAGCACCCACAAGCACCCATAAGTACCCACAAGCACCTACAAGCACCCACAAGCACCTACAAGCACCCACAAGTACCTACAAGTACCCATAAGTACCTAAAAGCACCCACAAGTACCCACAAGTACCTACAAGTACCCACAAGTACCTACAAGTACCCACAAGTACCTACAAGTACCCACAAGTACCAACAAGTACCCACAAGCACCTACAAGCACCCACAAGTACCTACAAGTACCCACAAGTACTTACAAGTACCCACAAGCACCCACAAGCACCTACAAGCACCCACAAGTACCCACAAGTACCTACAAATACCCACAAGTACCTACAAGTACCCACAAGTACCTACAAGTACCTACAAGTACCCACAAGTACTCACAAGCACCCACAAGCACCTACAAGCACCCACAAGTACCTACAAGTACCCATAAGTACCTAAAAGTACCCACAAGTAAGTAAAAGTACCCACAAGCACCTACAAGCACCCACAAGTACCTACAAGTACCCACAAGTACTTACAAGTACCCACAAGTACCCACAAGTACCTACAAGTACCCACAAGTACCTACAAGTACCCACAAGTACTTACAAGTACCCACAAGTACCTACAAGAACCCACAAGTACCTAAAAGTACCCACAAGTACCTAAAAGTACCCACAAGCACCTACAAGCACCCACAAGTACCTACAAGTACTCACAAGTACTTACAGGTACCCACAAGTACTTACAAGTACCCACAAGTACCTACAAGTACCCACAAGTACCCACAAGTACCTACAAGTACACACAAGTACCCACAAGTACCTACAAGTACCCACAAGTACCAACAATCACCCACAAGCACCTACAAGCACCCACAAGTACCCACAAGTACCTACAAGTACCCACAAGTACCTACAAGTACCTACAAGTACCCACAAGTACTCACAAGCACCCACAAGCACCTACAAGCACCCACAAGTACCTACAAGTACCCATAAGTACCTAAAAGTACCCACAAGTACCTAAAAGTACCCACAAGCACCTACAAGCACCCACAAGTACCTACAAGTACCCACAAGTACTTACAAGTACCCACAAGTACCCACAAGTACCCACAAGCACCCACAAGTACCCACAAGCACCCACAAGCACCCACAAGCACCCACAAGCACCCACAAGTACTTACAAGTACCCACAAGTACCCACAAGTACCTACAAGTACCCACAAGTACCTACAAGTACCCACAAGTACTTACAAGTACCCACAAGTACCTACAAGAACCCACAAGTACCTAAAAGTACCCACAAGTACCTAAAAGTACCCACAAGCACCTACAAGCACCCACAAGTACCTACAAGTACTCACAAGTACTTACAGGTACCCACAAGTACTTACAAGTACCCACAAGTACCTACAAGTACCCACAAGTACCCACAAGTACCTACAAGTACACACAAGTACCCACAAGTACCTACAAGTACCCACAAGTACCAACAATCACCCACAAGCACCTACAAGCACCCACAAGTACCCACAAGTACCTACAAGTACCCACAAGTACCTACAAGTACCTACAAGTACCCACAAGTACTCACAAGCACCCACAAGCACCTACAAGCACCCACAAGTACCTACAAGTACCCATAAGTACCTAAAAGTACCCACAAGTACCTAAAAGTACCCACAAGCACCTACAAGCACCCACAAGTACCTACAAGTACCCACAAGTACTTACAAGTACCCACAAGTACCCACAAGTACCCACAAGCACCCACAAGTACCCACAAGCACCCACAAGCACCCACAAGCACCCACAAGCACCCACAAGCACCCACAAGCACCCACAAGCACCCACAAGTACCTACAAGTACCCACAAGTACCCACAAGTACCCACAAGCACCCACAAGCACCCATAAGTACCGACAAGCACCTACAAGTACCCACAAGCACCTACAAGTACCCACAAGCACCCACAAGCACCTACAAGCACCCACAAGTACCTACAAGCACCCACAAGTACCTACAAGCACCCACAAGAACCCACAAGTACCCACAAGCACCCACAAGTACCCACAAGCACCCACAAGTACCTACAAGTACCCACAAGTACCTACAAGAACCCACAAGTACCTAAAAGTACCCACAAGTACCTAAAAGTACCCACAAGCACCTACAAGCACCCACAAGCACCCACAAATACCCACAAGTACTTACAAGTACCCACAAGTACCTACAAGTACCCACAAGTACCTACAAGTACCCACAAGTACCTACAAGCACCCACAAGTACCTACAAGCACCCACAAGTACCTACAAGCACCCACAAGCACCCACAAGTACCCACAAGCACCCACAAGTACCTACAAGAACCCACAAGTACCTACAAGTACCCACAAGGACCTACAAGAACCCACAAGTACCTAAAAGTACCCACAAGTACCTAAAAGTACCCACAAGCACCTACAAGCACCCACAAGTACCTACAAGTACCCACAAGTACTTACAAGTACCCACAAGTACCTACAAGCACCCACAAGTACCCACAAGTACCTAAAAGTACCCACAAGTACCCACAAGCACCCACAAGCACCTACAAGCACCCACAAGTAAGTAAAAGTACCTACAAGTACCTACAAGTACCTACAAGTACCCACAAGTACTCACAAGCACCCACAAGCACCTACAAGCACCCACAAGTACCTACAAGTACCCATAAGTACCTAAAAGTACCCACAAGTAAGTAAAAGTACCCACAAGCACCTACAAGCACCCACAAGTACCTACAAGTACCCACAAGTACTTACAAGTACCCACAAGTACCTACAAGTACCCAAAGTACCTACAAGAACCCACAAGTACCCAAAAGTACCCACAAGTACCTAAAAGTACCCACAAGTACTTACAAGTACCCACAAGTACTTACAAGTACCCACAAGTACCTACAAGTACCCACAAGTACCTACAAGTACCCACAAGTACCTACAAGTACCCACAAGTACCAACAAGCACCCACAGGCAACTACAAGCACCCACAAGTACCCACAAGTACCTACAAGTACCCACAAGTACCTACAAGTACCTACAAGTACCCACAAGTACTCACAAGCACCCACAAGCACCTACAAGCACCCACAAGTACCTACAAGTACCCACAAGTACCTAAAAGTACCCACAAGCACCTACAAGCACCCACAAGTACCTACAAGTACCCACAATTACTTACAAGTACCTACAAGTACCCACAAGTACCCACAAGTACCCACAAGCACCCACAAGTACCCACAAGCACCCACAAGCACCCACAAGCACCCACAAGTACCTACAAGTACCCACAAGTACCCACAAGTACCCACAAGCACCCACAAGCACCCATAAGTACCGACAAGCTCCTACAAGTACCCACAAGCACCTACAAGTACCCACAAGCACCCACAAGCACCTACAAGTATCCACAAGCACCTACAAGCACCCACAAGTACCTACAAGCACCCACAAGTACCTACAAGCACCCACAAGTACCTACAAGCACCCACAAGAACCCACAAGTACCCACAAGCACCCACAAGTACCCACAAGCACCCACAAGTACCTACAAGTACCCACAAGTACCTACAAGAACCCACAAGTACCTAAAAGTACCCACAAGTACCTAAAAGTACCCACAAGCACCTACAAGCACCCACAAGTACCCACAAGTACCCACTAGTACCTACAAGAACCCACAAGTACCTAAAAGTACCCACAAGTACCCACAAGCACCTACAAGCACCCACAAGTAAGTAAAAGTACCTACAAGTACCTACAAGTACCTACAAGTACCCACAAGTACTCACAAGCACCCACAAGCACCTACAAGTAACCACAAGCACCTACAAGCACCCACAAGCACCCACAAGTACCCACAAGTACCCACAAGTACTTACAAGTACCCACAAGTACCTACAAGTACCCACAAGTACCTACAAGTACCCACAAGTACCTACAAGCACCCACAAGCACCCACAAGTACCTACAAGTACCCACAAGTACCTACAAGTACCCACAAGTACCTACAAGCACCCACAAGCACCCACAAGTACCTACAAGCACCCACAAGCACCCACAAGTACCCACAAGCACCCACAAGTACCTACAAGCACCCACAAGTACCTACAAGTACCCACAAGTACCTACAAGAACCCACAAGTACCTACAAGAACCCACAAGTACCTAAAAGTACCCACAAGCACCTACAAGCACCCACAAGTACCTACAAGTACCCACAAGTACTCACAAGCACCCACAAGCACCTACAAGCACCCACAAGTACCTACAAGTACCCATAAGTACCTAAAAGTACCCACAAGTACCTAAAAGTACCCACAAGCACCTACAAGCACCCACAAGTACCTACAAGTACCCACAAGTACTTACAAGTACCCACAAGTACCCACAAGCACCCACAAGTACCCACAAGCACCCACAAGCACCCACAAGCACCCACAAGTACCTACAAGTACCCACAAGTACCCACAAGTACCCACAAGCACCCACAAGCACCCATAAGTACCGACAAGCACCTACAAGTACCCACAAGCACCTACAAGTACCCACAAGCACCCACAAGCACCTACAAGCACCCACAAGTACCTACAAGCACCCACAAGTACCTACAAGCACCCACAAGAACCCACAAGTACCCACAAGCACCCACAAGTACCCACAAGCACCCACAAGTACCTACAAGTACCCACAAGTACCTACAAGAACCCACAAGTACCTAAAAGTACCCACAAGTACCTAAAAGTACCCACAAGCACCTACAAGCACCCACAAGCACCCACAAATACCCACAAGTACTTACAAGTACCCACAAGTACCTACAAGTACCCACAAGTACCTACAAGTACCCACAAGTACCTACAAGCACCCACAAGTACCTACAAGCACCCACAAGTACCTACAAGCACCCACAAGCACCCACAAGTACCCACAAGCACCCACAAGTACCTACAAGAACCCACAAGTACCTACAAGTACCCACAAGGACCTACAAGAACCCACAAGTACCTAAAAGTACCCACAAGTACCTAAAAGTACCCACAAGCACCTACAAGCACCCACAAGTACCTACAAGTACCCACAAGTACTTACAAGTACCCACAAGTACCTACAAGCACCCACAAGTACCCACAAGTACCTAAAAGTACCCACAAGCACCCACAAGCACCTACAAGCACCCACAAGTAAGTAAAAGTACCTACAAGTACCTACAAGTACCTACAAGTACCCACAAGTACTCACAAGCACCCACAAGCACCTACAAGCACCCACAAGTACCTACAAGTACCCATAAGTACCTAAAAGTACCCACAAGTAAGTAAAAGTACCCACAAGCACCTACAAGCACCCACAAGTACCTACAAGTACCCACAAGTACTTACAAGTACCCACAAGTACCTACAAGTACCCAAAGTACCTACAAGAACCCACAAGTACCCAAAAGTACCCACAAGTACCTAAAAGTACCCACAAGTACTTACAAGTACCCACAAGTACTTACAAGTACCCACAAGTACCTACAAGTACCCACAAGTACCTACAAGTACCCACAAGTACCCACAAGTACCTACAAGTACCCACAAGTACCAACAAGCACCCACAGGCAACTACAAGCACCCACAAGTACCCACAAGTACCTACAAGTACCCACAAGTACCTACAAGTACCTACAAGTACCCACAAGTACTCACAAGCACCCACAAGCACCTACAAGCACCCACAAGTACCTACAAGTACCCACAAGTACCTAAAAGTACCCACAAGCACCTACAAGCACCCACAAGTACCTACAAGTACCCACAAGTACTTACAAGTACCTACAAGTACCCACAAGTACCCACAAGTACCCACAAGCACCCACAAGTACCCACAAGCACCCACAAGCACCCACAAGCACCCACAAGTACCTACAAGTACCCACAAGTACCCACAAGTACCCACAAGCACCCACAAGCACCCATAAGTACCGACAAGCACCTACAAGTACCCACAAGCACCTACAAGTACCCACAAGCACCCACAAGCACCTACAAGTATCCACAAGCACCTACAAGCACCCACAAGTACCTACAAGCACCCACAAGTACCTACAAGCACCCACAAGTACCTACAAGCACCCACAAGAACCCACAAGTACCCACAAGCACCCACAAGTACCCACAAGCACCCACAAGTACCTACAAGTACCCACAAGTACCTACAAGAACCCACAAGTACCTAAAAGTACCCACAAGTACCTAAAAGTACCCACAAGCACCTACAAGCACCCACAAGCACCCACAAGTACCCACTAGTACCTACAAGAACCCACAAGTACCTAAAAGTACCCACAAGTACCCACAAGCACCTACAAGCACCCACAAGTAAGTAAAAGTACCTACAAGTACCTACAAGTACCTACAAGTACCCACAAGTACTCACAAGCACCCACAAGCACCTACAAGTACCCACAAGCACCTACAAGCACCCACAAGCACCCACAAGTACCCACAAGTACCCACAAGTACTTACAAGTACCCACAAGTACCTACAAGTACCCACAAGTACCTACAAGTACCCACAAGTACCTACAAGCACCCACAAGCACCCACAAGTACCTACAAGTACCCACAAGTACCTACAAGTACCCACAAGTACCTACAAGCACCCACAAGCACCCACAAGTACCTACAAGCACCCACAAGCACCCACAAGTACCCACAAGCACCCACAAGTACCTACAAGCACCCACAAGTACCTACAAGTACCCACAAGTACCTACAAGAACCCACAAGTACCTACAAGAACCCACAAGTACCTAAAAGTACCCACAAGCACCTACAAGCACCCACAAGTACCTACAAGTACCCACAAGTACTTACAAGTACCTACAAGTACCCACAAGTACCCACAAGCACCCACAAGTACCCACAAGCACCCACAAGCACCCACAAGCACCCACAAGTACCTACAAGTACCCACAAGTACTTACAAGTACCTACAAGTACCCACAAGTACCCACAAGTACCCACAAGCACCCACAAGTACCCACAAGCACCCACAAGCACCCACAAGCACCCACAAGTACCTACAAGTACCCACAAGTACCCACAAGTACCCACAAGCACCCACAAGCACCCATAAGTACCGACAAGCACCTACAAGTACCCACAAGCACCTACAAGTACCCACAAGCACCCACAAGCACCTACAAGTATCCACAAGCACCTACAAGCACCCACAAGTACCTACAAGCACCCACAAGTACCTACAAGCACCCACAAGTACCTACAAGCACCCACAAGAACCCACAAGTACCCACAAGCACCCACAAGTACCCACAAGCACCCACAAGTACCTACAAGTACCCACAAGTACCTACAAGAACCCACAAGTACCTAAAAGTACCCACAAGTACCTAAAAGTACCCACAAGCACCTACAAGCACCCACAAGCACCCACAAGTACCCACAAGTACCCACTAGTACCTACAAGAACCCACAAGTACCTAAAAGTACCCACAAGTACCCACAAGCACCTACAAGCACCCACAAGTAAGTAAAAGTACCTACAAGTATCTACAAGTACCTACAAGTACCCACAAGTACTCACAAGCACCCACAAGCACCTACAAGTACCCACAAGCACCTACAAGCACCCACAAGCACCCACAAGTACCCACAAGTACCCACAAGTACTTACAAGTACCCACAAGTACCTACAAGTACCCACAAGTACCTACAAGTACCCACAAGTACCTACAAGCACCCACAAGCACCCACAAGTACCTACAAGTACCCACAAGTACCTACAAGTACCCACAAGTACCTACAAGCACCCACAAGCACCCACAAGTACCTACAAGCACCCACAAGCACCCACAAGTACCCACAAGCACCCACAAGTACCTACAAGCACCCACAAGTACCTACAAGTACCCACAAGTACCTACAAGAACCCACAAGTACCTACAAGAACCCACAAGTACCTAAAAGTACCCACAAGCACCTACAAGCACCCACAAGTACCTACAAGTACCCACAAGTACTCACAAGCACCCACAAGCACCTACAAGCACCCACAAGTACCTACAAGTACCCATAAGTACCTAAATGTACCCACAAGTACCTAAAAGTACCCACAAGCACCTACAAGCACCCACAAGTACCTACAAGTACCCACAAGTACTTACAAGTACCCACAAGTACCCACAAGCACCCACAAGTACCCACAAGCACCCACAAGCACCCACAAGCACCCACAAGCACCCACAAGTACCTACAAGTACCCACAAGTACCCACAAGTACCCACAAGCACCCACAAGCACCCATAAGTACCGACAAGCACCTACAAGTACCCACAAGCACCTACAAGTACCCACAAGCACCCACAAGCACCTACAAGCACCCACAAGTACCTACAAGCACCCACAAGTACCTACAAGCACCCACAAGAACCCACAAGTACCCACAAGCACCCACAAGTACCCACAAGCACCCACAAGTACCTACAAGTACCCACAAGTACCTACAAGAACCCACAAGTACCTAAAAGTACCCACAAGTACCTAAAAGTACCCACAAGCACCTACAAGCACCCACAAGCACCCACAAATACCCACAAGTACTTACAAGTACCCACAAGTACCTACAAGTACCCACAAGTACCTACAAGTACCCACAAGTACCTACAAGCACCCACAAGTACCTACAAGCACCCACAAGTACCTACAAGCACCCACAAGCACCCACAAGTACCCACAAGCACCCACAAGTACCTACAAGAACCCACAAGTACCTACAAGTACCCACAAGGACCTACAAGAACCCACAAGTACCTAAAAGTACCCACAAGTACCTAAAAGTACCCACAAGCACCTACAAGCACCCACAAGTACCTACAAGTACCCACAAGTACTTACAAGTACCCACAAGTACCTACAAGCACCCACAAGTACCCACAAGTACCTAAAAGTACCCACAAGTACGTACAAGCACCCACAAGCACCTACAAGCACCCACAAGTAAGTAAAAGTACCTACAAGTACCTACAAGTACCTACAAGTACCCACAAGTACTCACAAGCACCCACAAGCACCTACAAGCACCCACAAGTACCTACAAGTACCCATAAGTACCTAAAAGTACCCACAAGTAAGTAAAAGTACCCACAAGCACCTACAAGCACCCACAAGTACCTACAAGTACCCACAAGTACTTACAAGTACCCACAAGTACCTACAAGTACCCAAAGTACCTACAAGAACCCACAAGTACCCAAAAGTACCCACAAGTACCTAAAAGTACCCACAAGTACTTACAAGTACCCACAAGTACTTACAAGTACCCACAAGTACCTACAAGTACCTACAAGTACCCACAAGTACCAACAAGCACCCACAGGCAACTACAAGCACCCACAAGTACCCACAAGTACCTACAAGTACCCACAAGTACCTACAAGTACCTACAAGTACCCACAAGTACTCACAAGCACCCACAAGCACCTACAAGCACCCACAAGTACCTACAAGTACCCACAAGTACCTAAAAGTACCCACAAGCACCTACAAGCACCCACAAGTACCTACAAGTACCCACAAGTACTTACAAGTACCTACAAGTACCCACAAGTACCCACAAGCACCCACAAGTACCCACAAGCACCCACAAGCACCCACAAGCACCCACAAGTACCTACAAGTACCCACAAGTACCCACAAGTACCCACAAGCACCCACAAGCACCCATAAGTACCGACAAGCACCTACAAGTACCCACAAGCACCTACAAGTACCCACAAGCACCCACAAGCACCTACAAGTATCCACAAGCACCTACAAGCACCCACAAGTACCTACAAGCACCCACAAGTACCTACAAGCACCCACAAGTACCTACAAGCACCCACAAGAACCCACAAGTACCCACAAGCACCCACAAGTACCCACAAGCACCCACAAGTACCTACAAGTACCCACAAGTACCTACAAGAACCCACAAGTACCTAAAAGTACCCACAAGTACCTAAAAGTACCCACAAGCACCTACAAGCACCCACAAGCACCCACAAGTACCCACAAGTACCCACTAGTACCTACAAGAACCCACAAGTACCTAAAAGTACCCACAAGTACCCACAAGCACCTACAAGCACCCACAAGTAAGTAAAAGTACCTACAAGTACCTACAAGTACCTACAAGTACCCACAAGTACTCACAAGCACCCACAAGCACCTACAAGTACCCACAAGCACCTACAAGCACCCACAAGCACCCACAAGTACCCACAAGTACCCACAAGTACTTACAAGTACCCACAAGTACCTACAAGTACCCACAAGTACCTACAAGTACCCACAAGTACCTACAAGCACCCACAAGCACCCACAAGTACCTACAAGTACCCACAAGTACCTACAAGTACCCACAAGTACCTACAAGCACCCACAAGCACCCACAAGTACCTACAAGCACCCACAAGCACCCACAAGTACCCACAAGCACCCACAAGTACCTACAAGCACCCACAAGTACCTACAAGTACCCACAAGTACCTACAAGAACCCACAAGTACCTACAAGAACCCACAAGTACCTAAAAGTACCCACAAGCACCTACAAGCACCCACAAGTACCTACAAGTACCCACAAGTACTTACAAGTACCTACAAGTACCCACAAGTACCCACAAGCACCCACAAGTACCCACAAGCACCCACAAGCACCCACAAGTACCTACAAGTACCCACAAGTACTTACAAGTACCTACAAGTACCCACAAGTACCCACAAGTACCCACAAGCACCCACAAGTACCCACAAGCACCCACAAGCACCCACAAGCACCCACAAGTACCTACAAGTACCCACAAGTACCCACAAGTACCCACAAGCACCCACAAGCACCCATAAGTACCGACAAGCACCTACAAGTACCCACAAGCACCTACAAGTACCCACAAGCACCCACAAGCACCTACAAGTATCCACAAGCACCTACAAGCACCCACAAATACCTACAAGCACCCACAAGTACCTACAAGCACCCACAAGTACCTACAAGCACCCACAAGAACCCACAAGTACCCACAAGCACCCACAAGTACCCACAAGCACCCACAAGTACCTACAAGTACCCACAAGTACCTACAAGAACCCACAAGTACCTAAAAGTACCCACAAGTACCTAAAAGTACCCACAAGCACCTACAAGCACCCACAAGCACCCACAAGTACCCACAAGTACCCACTAGTACCTACAAGAACCCACAAGTACCTAAAAGTACCCACAAGTACCCACAAGCACCTACAAGCACCCACAAGTAAGTAAAAGTACCTACAAGTACCTACAAGTACCTACAAGTACCCACAAGTACTCACAAGCACCCACAAGCACCTACAAGTACCCACAAGCACCTACAAGCACCCACAAGCACCCACAAGTACCCACAAGTACCCACAAGTACTTACAAGTACCCACAAGTACCTACAAGTACCCACAAGTACCTACAAGTACCCACAAGTACCTACAAGCACCCACAAGCACCCACAAGTACCTACAAGTACCCACAAGTACCTACAAGTACCCACAAGTACCTACAAGCACCCACAAGCACCCACAAGTACCTACAAGCACCCACAAGCACCCACAAGTACCCACAAGCACCCACAAGTACCTACAAGCACCCACAAGTACCTACAAGTACCCACAAGTACCTACAAGAACCCACAAGTACCTACAAGAACCCACAAGTACCTAAAAGTACCCACAAGCACCTACAAGCACCCACAAGTACCTACAAGTACCCACAAGTACTCACAAGCACCCACAAGCACCTACAAGCACCCACAAGTACCTACAAGTACCCATAAGTACCTAAAAGTACCCACAAGTACCTAAAAGTACCCACAAGCACCTACAAGCACCCACAAGTACCTACAAGTACCCACAAGTACTTACAAGTACCCACAAGTACCCACAAGCACCCACAAGTACCCACAAGCACCCACAAGCACCCACAAGCACCCACAAGCACCCACAAGTACCTACAAGTACCCACAAGTACCCACAAGTACCCACAAGCACCCACAAGCACCCATAAGTACCGACAAGCACCTACAAGTACCCACAAGCACCTACAAGTACCCACAAGCACCCACAAGCACCTACAAGCACCCACAAGTACCTACAAGCACCCACAAGTACCTACAAGCACCCACAAGAACCCACAAGTACCCACAAGCACCCACAAGTACCCACAAGCACCCACAAGTACCTACAAGTACCCACAAGTACCTACAAGAACCCACAAGTACCTAAAAGTACCCACAAGTACCTAAAAGTACCCACAAGCACCTACAAGCACCCACAAGCACCCACAAATACCCACAAGTACTTACAAGTACCCACAAGTACCTACAAGTACCCACAAGTACCTACAAGTACCCACAAGTACCTACAAGCACCCACAAGTACCTACAAGCACCCACAAGTACATACAAGCACCCACAAGCACCCACAAGTACCCACAAGCACCCACAAGTACCTACAAGAACCCACAAGTACCTACAAGTACCCACAAGGACCTACAAGAACCCACAAGTACCTAAAAGTACCCACAAGTACCTAAAAGTACCCACAAGCACCTACAAGCACCCACAAGTACCTACAAGTACCCACAAGTACTTACAAGTACCCACAAGTACCTACAAGCACCCACAAGTACCCACAAGTACCTAAAAGTACCCACAAGTACGTACAAGCACCCACAAGCACCTACAAGCACCCACAAGTAAGTAAAAGTACCTACAAGTACCTACAAGTACCTACAAGTACCCACAAGTACTCACAAGCACCCACAAGCACCTACAAGCACCCACAAGTACCTACAAGTACCCATAAGTACCTAAAAGTACCCACAAGTAAGTAAAAGTACCCACAAGCACCTACAAGCACCCACAAGTACCTACAAGTACCCACAAGTACTTACAAGTACCCACAAGTACCTACAAGTACCCAAAGTACCTACAAGAACCCACAAGTACCCAAAAGTACCCACAAGTACCTAAAAGTACCCACAAGTACTTACAAGTACCCACAAGTACTTACAAGTACCCACAAGTACCTACAAGTACCCACAAGTACCTACAAGTACCCACAAGTACCCACAAGTACCTACAAGTACCCACAAGTACCAACAAGCACCCACAGGCAACTACAAGCACCCACAAGTACCCACAAGTACCTACAAGTACCCACAAGTACCTACAAGTACCCACAAGCACCCACAAGTACCTACAAGTACCCACAAGTACCTACAAGTACCCACAAGTACCTACAAGCACCCACAAGCACCCACAAGTACCTACAAGCACCCACAAGCACCCACAAGTACCCACAAGCACCCACAAGTACCTACAAGCACCCACAAGTACCTACAAGTACCCACAAGTACCTACAAGAACCCACAAGTACCTACAAGAACCCACAAGTACCTAAAAGTACCCACAAGCACCTACAAGCACCCACAAGTACCTACAAGTACCCACAAGTACTTACAAGTACCTACAAGTACCCACAAGTACCCACAAGCACCCACAAGTACCCACAAGCACCCACAAGCACCCACAAGTACCTACAAGTACCCACAAGTACTTACAAGTACCTACAAGTACCCACAAGTACCCACAAGTACCCACAAGCACCCACAAGTACCCACAAGCACCCACAAGCACCCACAAGCACCCACAAGTACCTACAAGTACCCACAAGTACCCACAAGTACCCACAAGCACCCACAAGCACCCATAAGTACCGACAAGCACCTACAAGTACCCACAAGCACCTACAAGTACCCACAAGCACCCACAAGCACCTACAAGTATCCACAAGCACCTACAAGCACCCACAAATACCTACAAGCACCCACAAGTACCTACAAGCACCCACAAGTACCTACAAGCACCCACAAGAACCCACAAGTACCCACAAGCACCCACAAGTACCCACAAGCACCCACAAGTACCTACAAGTACCCACAAGTACCTACAAGAACCCACAAGTACCTAAAAGTACCCACAAGTACCTAAAAGTACCCACAAGCACCTACAAGCACCCACAAGCACCCACAAGTACCCACAAGTACCCACTAGTACCTACAAGAACCCACAAGTACCTAAAAGTACCCACAAGTACCCACAAGCACCTACAAGCACCCACAAGTAAGTAAAAGTACCTACAAGTACCTACAAGTACCTACAAGTACCCACAAGTACTCACAAGCACCCACAAGCACCTACAAGTACCCACAAGCACCTACAAGCACCCACAAGCACCCACAAGTACCCACAAGTACCCACAAGTACTTACAAGTACCCACAAGTACCTACAAGTACCCACAAGTACCTACAAGTACCCACAAGTACCTACAAGCACCCACAAGCACCCACAAGTACCTACAAGTACCCACAAGTACCTACAAGTACCCACAAGTACCTACAAGCACCCACAAGCACCCACAAGTACCTACAAGCACCCACAAGCACCCACAAGTACCCACAAGCACCCACAAGTACCTACAAGCACCCACAAGTACCTACAAGTACCCACAAGTACCTACAAGAACCCACAAGTACCTACAAGAACCCACAAGTACCTAAAAGTACCCACAAGCACCTACAAGCACCCACAAGTACCTACAAGTACCCACAAGTACTCACAAGCACCCACAAGCACCTACAAGCACCCACAAGTACCTACAAGTACCCATAAGTACCTAAAAGTACCCACAAGTACCTAAAAGTACCCACAAGCACCTACAAGCACCCACAAGTACCTACAAGTACCCACAAGTACTTACAAGTACCCACAAGTACCCACAAGCACCCACAAGTACCCACAAGCACCCACAAGCACCCACAAGCACCCACAAGCACCCACAAGTACCTACAAGTACCCACAAGTACCCACAAGTACCCACAAGCACCCACAAGCACCCATAAGTACCGACAAGCACCTACAAGTACCCACAAGCACCTACAAGTACCCACAAGCACCCACAAGCACCTACAAGCACCCACAAGTACCTACAAGCACCCACAAGTACCTACAAGCACCCACAAGAACCCACAAGTACCCACAAGCACCCACAAGTACCCACAAGCACCCACAAGTACCTACAAGTACCCACAAGTACCTACAAGAACCCACAAGTACCTAAAAGTACCCACAAGTACCTAAAAGTACCCACAAGCACCTACAAGCACCCACAAGCACCCACAAATACCCACAAGTACTTACAAGTACCCACAAGTACCTACAAGTACCCACAAGTACCTACAAGTACCCACAAGTACCTACAAGCACCCACAAGTACCTACAAGCACCCACAAGTACATACAAGCACCCACAAGCACCCACAAGTACCCACAAGCACCCACAAGTACCTACAAGAACCCACAAGTACCTACAAGTACCCACAAGGACCTACAAGAACCCACAAGTACCTAAAAGTACCCACAAGTACCTAAAAGTACCCACAAGCACCTACAAGCACCCACAAGTACCTACAAGTACCCACAAGTACTTACAAGTACCCACAAGTACCTACAAGCACCCACAAGTACCCACAAGTACCTAAAAGTACCCACAAGTACGTACAAGCACCCACAAGCACCTACAAGCACCCACAAGTAAGTAAAAGTACCTACAAGTACCTACAAGTACCTACAAGTACCCACAAGTACTCACAAGCACCCACAAGCACCTACAAGCACCCACAAGTACCTACAAGTACCCATAAGTACCTAAAAGTACCCACAAGTAAGTAAAAGTACCCACAAGCACCTACAAGCACCCACAAGTACCTACAAGTACCCACAAGTACTTACAAGTACCCACAAGTACCTACAAGTACCCAAAGTACCTACAAGAACCCACAAGTACCCAAAAGTACCCACAAGTACCTAAAAGTACCCACAAGTACTTACAAGTACCCACAAGTACTTACAAGTACCCACAAGTACCTACAAGTACCCACAAGTACCTACAAGTACCCACAAGTACCCACAAGTACCTACAAGTACCCACAAGTACCAACAAGCACCCACAGGCAACTACAAGCACCCACAAGTACCCACAAGTACCTACAAGTACCCACAAGTACCTACAAGTACCTACAAGTACCCACAAGTACTCACAAGCACCCACAAGCACCTACAAGCACCCACAAGTACCTACAAGTACCCACAAGTACCTAAAAGTACCCACAAGCACCTACAAGCACCCACAAGTACCTACAAGTACCCACAAGTACTTACAAGTACCTACAAGTACCCACAAGTACCCACAAGTACCCACAAGCACCCACAAGTACCCACAAGCACCCACAAGCACCCACAAGCACCCACAAGTACCTACAAGTACCCACAAGTACCCACAAGTACCCACAAGCACCCACAAGCACCCATAAGTACCGACAAGCACCTACAAGTACCCACAAGCACCTACAAGTACCCACAAGCACCCACAAGCACCTACAAGTATCCACAAGCACCTACAAGCACCCACAAGTACCTACAAGCACCCACAAGTAAATACAAGCACCCACAAGTACCTACAAGCACCCACAAGAACCCACAAGTACCCACAAGCACCCACAAGTACCCACAAGCACCCACAAGTACCTACAAGTACCTACAAGAACCCACAAGTACCTAAAAGTACCCACAAGTACCTAAAAGTACCCACAAGCACCTACAAGCACCCACAAGCACCCACAAGTACCCACAAGTACCCACTAGTACCTACAAGAACCCACAAGTACCTAAAAGTACCCACAAGTACCCACAAGCACCTACAAGCACCCACAAGTAAGTAAAAGTACCTACAAGTACCTACAAGTACCTACAAGTACCCACAAGTACTCACAAGCACCCACAAGCACCTACAAGTACCCACAAGCACCTACAAGCACCCACAAGCACCCACAAGTACCCACAAGTACCCACAAGTACTTACAAGTACCCACAAGTACCTACAAGTACCCACAAGTACCTACAAGTACCCACAAGTACCTACAAGCACCCACAAGCACCTAGAAGTACCTACAAGTACCCACAAGTACCTACAAGTACCCACAAGTACCTACAAGCACCCACAAGCACCCACAAGTACCTACAAGCACCCACAAGTACCCACAAGCACCCACAAGCACCCACAAGCACCCACAAGTACCTACAAGTACCCACAAGTACCCACAAGTACCCACAAGCACCCACAAGCACCCATAAGTACCGACAAGCACCTACAAGTACCCACAAGCACCTACAAGTACCCACAAGCACCCACAAGCACCTACAAGTATCCACAAGCACCTACAAGCACCCACAAGTACCTACAAGCACCCACAAGTACCTACAAGCACCCACAAGTACCTACAAGCACCCACAAGAACCCACAAGTACCCACAAGCACCCACAAGTACCCACAAGCACCCACAAGTACCTACAAGTACCCACAAGTACTCACAAGCACCCACAAGCACCTACAAGTACCCACAAGCACCTACAAGCACCCACAAGCACCCACAAGTACCCACAAGTACCCACAAGTACTTACAAGTACCCACAAGTACCTACAAGTACCCACAAGTACCTACAAGTACCCACAAGTACCTACAAGCACCCACAAGCACCCACAAGTACCTACAAGCACCCACAAGCACCCACAAGTACCCACAAGCACCCACAAGTACCTACAAGCACCCACAAGTACCTACAAGTACCCACAAGTACCTACAAGAACCCACAAGTACCTACAAGAACCCACAAGTACCTAAAAGTACCCACAAGTACCTAAAAGTACCCACAAGCACCTACAAGCACCCACAAGTACCTGCAAGTACCCACAAGTACTTACAAGTACCCACAAGTACCTACAAGCACCCACAAGTACCCACAAGTACCTAAAAGTACCCACAAGTACCCACAAGCACCTACAAGCACCCACAAGTAAGTAAAAGTACCTACAAGTACCTACAAGTACCTACAAGTACCCACAAGTACTCACAAGCACCCACAAGCACCTACAAGCACCCACAAGTACCTACAAGTACCCATAAGTACCTAAAAGTACCCACAAGTAAGTAAAAGTACCCACAAGCACCTACAAGCACCCACAAGTACCTACAAGTACCCACAAGTACTTACAAGTACCCACAAGTACCTACAAGTACCCAAAGTACCTACAAGAACCCACAAGTACCTAAAAGTACCCACAAGTACCTAAAAGTACCCACAAGCACCTACAAGCACCCACAAGTACCTACAAGTACCCACAAGTACTTACAAGTACCCACAAGTACTTACAAGTACCCACAAGTACCTACAAGTACCCACAAGTACCCACAAGTACCTACAAGTACCCACAAGTACCCACAAGTACCTACAAGTACCAACAAGCACCCACAAGCACCCACAAGCACCTACAAGCACCCACAAGTACCTACTAGTACTCGGAGCAAGCACCCACAAGTACCCGGGGCAAGCACCCGTAAGTACCTACTAGCACTCACAAGTGCCCACAAGTACCTACAAGTATCTACAAACACCCACAAGTACCTACAAGTATCTTCAAACACCCACAAGTACCTACATGAACCCACAAGTACCTACAAGTACCTACAAGTACCCACAAGTACCTACAAGCACGAACGAGCACCCACAAGTACCCTCAAGTACCTACAAACACCCACAAGCACCTGCAAGTACCTACAAGCACCCACAAGCACCTACAAGCACGCACGAGCACCCACAAGTACCTACAAGCACCCACAAGTACCCACAAGTACCTAAAAGTACCCACAAGTACTCACAAGCACCCACAAGCACCTACAAGCACCCTCGAGTACTCGGGGCAAGCACCCACAAGTACCCGGAACAAGCCCCCACAAGTACCCGGGGCAAGCCCCCACAAGTACCCGTTGCAAGCCCCCACAAGTACCCGGGGCAAGCACCCACAAGTACCCAGGGAGAGCACCCACAAGTTCCTACAAGCAACCACAAGTACCTACAAGCACTCACAAGTACCCACAAGTACTTACAAACACCCACAAGTACGTACATGAACCCACAAGTACCTACAAGAACCTACAAACACCCACAATTACCTACAAGCACCCACAAGTACCCACAAGTACCTACAAGTACCTACAAACACCCACAAGCACCTAAAAACACCCACAAGTACCTAAAAGTACCCACAAGTACCTAAAAGTAACCACAAGCACCTACAAGCACCCACAAGTACCTACAAGTACCCACAAGTACTTACAAGTACCCACAAGTACTTACAAGTACCCACAAGTACCTACAAGTACCCACAAGTACCCACAAGTACCTACAAGTACCCACAAGTACCCACAAGTACCTACAAGTACCAACAAGCACCCACAAGCACCCACAAGCACCTACAAGCACCCACAAGTACCTACTAGTACTCGGAGCAAGCACCCACAAGTACCCGGGGCAAGCACCCGTAAGTACCTACTAGCACTCACAAGTGCCCACAAGTACCTACAAGTATCTACAAACACCCACAAGTACCTACAAGTATCTTCAAACACCCACAAGTACCTACATGAACCCACAAGTACCTACAAGTACCTACAAGTACCCACAAGTACCTACAAGCACGAACGAGCACCCACAAGTACCCTCAAGTACCTACAAACACCCACAAGCACCTGCAAGTACCTACAAGCACCCACAAGCACCTACAAGCACGCACGAGCACCCACAAGTACCTACAAGCACCCACAAGTACCCACAAGTACCTAAAAGTACCCACAAGTACTCACAAGCACCCACAAGCACCTACAAGCACCCTCGAGTACTCGGGGCAAGCACCCACAAGTACCCGGAACAAGCCCCCACAAGTACCCGGGGCAAGCCCCCACAAGTACCCGTTGCAAGCCCCCACAAGTACCCGGGGCAAGCACCCACAAGTACCCGGGGCAAGCACCCACAAGTACCCAGGGAGAGCACCCACAAGTTCCTACAAGCAACCACAAGTACCTACAAGCACTCACAAGTACCCACAAGTACTTACAAACACCCACAAGTACGTACATGAACCCACAAGTACCTACAAGAACCTACAAACACCCACAATTACCTACAAGCACCCACAAGTACCCACAAGTACCTACAAGTACCTACAAACACCCACAAGCACCTAAAAACACCCACAAGTACCTACAAACACCCACAAGCACCTAAAAACACCCACAAGCACCTACAAGCACCCACAAGTACCTACTAGTACTCGGGGCAAGCACCCACAAGTACCCGGGACAAGCACCCACAAGTACCTACTAGCACTCACAAGTGCCCACAAATACCTACAAGTATCTAAAAACACCCACAAGTACCTACATGAACCCACAAGTACCTACAAGTACCCACAAGTACCTACAAGCACCTACAAGTACCCACAAGTACCTACAAGCACCCACAAGCACCTACAAGTACCTACAAGCACCCACAAGTACCTACAAGTACCTACAAGCACCCACAAGTACCCACAAGTACCTACAAGCACCCACAAGTACCTACAAACACCCACAAGCACCTACAAGCACCCACAAGTACCTACTAGTACTCGGAGCAAGCACCCACAAGTACCCGGGGCAAGCACCCGTAAGTACCTACAAGTATCTACAAGCACCCACAAGTACCTACAAGTATCTTCAAACACCCACAAGTACCTACATGAACCCACAAGTACCTACAAGTACCTACAAGTACCCACAAGTACCTACAAGCACGAACGAGCACCCACAAGTACCCTCAAGTACCTACAAACACCCACAAGCACCTGCAAGTACCTACAAGCACCCACAAGCACCTACAAGCACGCACGAGCACCCACAAGTACCCACAAGTACCTACAAACACCCACAAGAACCTACAAGTACCTACAAGCACCCACAAGCACCTAAAAACACCCACAAGCACCTACAAGCACCCATAAGTACCTACTAGTACTCGGGGAAAGCACCCACAAGTACCTACTAGCACTCACAAGTGCCCACAAGTACCTACAAGTTTCTACAAACACCCACAAAAACCTACATGAACCCACAAGAACCTACAAGTACCTACAAGCACCCACAAGTACCTACTAGTACTCGGAGCAAGCACCCACAAGTACCCGCGGCAAGAACCCACAAGTACCTAAAAACACCCACAAGCACCCACAACTACCCACAAGAACCTAAAAGTACCCACAAGTACCTAAAAGTACCCACAAGCACCTACAAGCACCTACAAGCACCTACAAGCACCCACAAGTACCTACTAGTACTCGGGGCAAGCACCCACAAGTACCCGGGACAAGCACCCACAAGTAACTACTAGCACTCACAAGTGCCCACAAATACCTACAAGTATCTAAAAACACCCACAAGTACCTACATGAACCCACAAGTACCTACAAGTACCCACAAGCACCTACAAGCACCCACAAGTACCTACTAGTACTCGGAGCAAGCACCCACAAGTACCCGGGGCAAGCACCCGTAAGTACCTACTAGCACTCACAAGTGCCCACAAGTACCTACAAGTATCTACAAACACCCACAAGTACCTACAAGTATCTTCAAACACCCACAAGTACCTACATGAACCCACAAGTACCTACAAGTACCTACAAGTACCCACAAGTACCTACAAGCACGAACGAGCACCCACAAGTACCCTCAAGTACCTACAAACACCCACAAGTACCCACAAGTACCTACAAGCACGAACGAGCACCCACAAGTACCCTCAAGTACCTACAAACACCCACAAGCACCTGCAAGTACCTACAAGCACCCACAAGCACCTACAAGCACGCACGAGCACCCACAAGTACCCACAAGTACCTACAAACACCCACAAGAACCTACAAGTACCTACAAGCACCCACAAGCACCTAAAAACACCCACAAGCACCTACAAGCACCCATAAGTACCTACTAGTACTCGGGGAAAGCACCCACAAGTACCTACTGGCACTCACAAGTGCCCACAAGTACCTACAAGTTTCTACAAACACCCACAAAAACCTACATGAACCCACAAGAACCTACAAGTACCTACAAGCACCCACAAGTACCTACTAGTACTCGGAGCAAGCACACACAAGTACCCGCGGCAAGAACCCACAAGTACCTAAAAACACCCACAAGCACCCACAACTACCCACAAGAACCCACAAGTACCTACAAGCACCCACAAGTACTACAAGCACCCACAAGTACCTACAAGCACCTACAAGCACCCACAAGTACCTACTAGTACTCGGGGCAAGCACCCACAAGTACCCGGGACAAGCACCCACAAGTAACTACTAGCACTCACAAGTGCCCACAAATACCTACAAGTATCTAAAAACACCCACAAGTACCTACATGAACCCACAAGTACCTACAAGTACCCACAAGTACCTACAAGCACCCACAAGTACCCACAAAAACCCACAAGTACCTACAAACACCCACAAGCACCTAAAAACACCCACAAGCACCTACAAGCACCCACAAATACCTACTAGTACTCGGAGCAAGCACCCACAAGTACCCGGGGCAAGCACCCACAAGTACCTACTAGCACTCACAAGTGCCCACAAGTACCTACAAGTATCTACAAACACCCACAAGTACCTACAAGTATCTTCAAACACCCACAAGTACCTACATGAACCCACAAGTACCTACAAGTACCTACAAGTACCCACAAGTACCTACAAGCACGAACGAGCACCCACAAGTACCCTCAAGTACCTACAAACACCCACAAGCACCTGCAAGTACCTACAAGCACCCACAAGCACCTACAAGCACGCACGAGCACCCACAAGTACCCACAAGTACCTACAAACACCCACAAGAACCTACAAGTACCTACAAGCACCCACAAGCACCTAAAAACACCCACAAGCACCTACAAGCACCTACAAGCACCCACAAGTACCTACTAGTACTCGGGGAAAGCACCCACAAGTACCTACTAGCACTCACAAGTGCCCACAAGTACCTACAAGTTTCTACAAACACCCACAAAAACCTACATGAACCCACGAGAACCTACAAGTACCTACAAGCACCCACAAGTACCTACTAGTACTCGGAGCAAGCACCCACAAGTACCCGCGGCAAGAACCCACAAGTACCTAAAAACACCCACAAGCACCCACAACTACCCACAAGAACCCACAAGTACCTACAAGCACCCACAAGTACTACAAGCACCCACAAGTACCTACAAGTACCTACAAGCACCTACAAGCACCCACAAGTACCTACTAGTACTCGGGGCAAGCACCCACAAGTACCCGGGACAAGCACCCACAAGTAACTACTAGCACTCACAAGTGCCCACAAATACCTACAAGTATCTAAAAACACCCACAAGTACCTACATGAACCCAAAAGTACCTACAAGTACCCACAAGTACCTACAAGCACCCACAAGTACCCACAAGTACCTACAAACACCCACAAGCACCTAAAAACACCCACAAGCACCTACAAGCACCCACAAGTACCTACTAGTACTCGGAGCAAGCACCCACAAGTACCCGGGGCAAGCACCCACAAGTACCTACTAGCACTCACAAGTGCCCACAAGTACCTACAAGTATCTACAAACACCCACAAGTACCTACAAGTATCTTCAAACACCCACAAGTACCTACATGAACCCACAAGTACCTACAAGTACCCACAAGTACCTACAAGCACGAACGAGCACCCACAAGTACCCACAAGTACCTACAAACACCCACAAGCACCTACAAGTACCTACAAGCACCCACAAGCACCTAAAAACACCCACAAGCACCTACAAGCACCCACAAGTACCTACTAGTACTCGGGGAAAGCACCCACAAGTACCTACTAGCACTCACAAGTGCCCACAAGTACCTACAAGTATCTACAAACACCCACAAGTACCTACATGAACCCACAAGTACCTACAAGTACCCACAAGTACCTACAAGCACCCACAAGTACCCACAAGTACCCACAAGTACCTAGAAACACCCACAAGCACCTACAAGTACCTACAAGCACCCACAAGTACCCACAAGTACATACAAGCACCCACAAGTACCTACAAACACCCACAAGCACCTAAAATCACCCACAAGCACCTACAAGCACCCACAAGTACCTACTAGTACTTGGAGCAAGCACCCACAAGTACCCGGGGCAAGCACCCACAAGTACCTACTAGCACTCACAAGTGCCCACAAGTACCTACAAGTATCTACAAACACCCACAAGTACCTACAAGTATCTTCAAACACCCACAAGTACCTACATGAACCCACAAGTACCTACAAGTACCTACAAGTACCCACAAGTACCTACAAGCACGAACGAGCACCCACAAGTACCCACTAGTACCTACAAACACCCACAAGCACCTACAAGTACCTAAAAGCACCCACAAGCACCTAAAAACACCCACAAGCACCTACAAGCACCCACAAGTACCTACTAGTACTCGGGGAAAGCACCCACAAGTACCTACTAGTACTCGGGGAAAGCACCCACAAGTACCTACTAGCACTCACAAGTGCCCACAAGTACCTACAAGTTTCTACAAACACCCACAAAAACCTACATGAACCCACAAGAACCTACAAGTACCTACAAGCACCCACAAGTACCTACTAGTACTCGGAGCAAGCACCCACAAGTACCCGCGGCAAGAACCCACAAGTACCTAAAAACACCCACAAGCACCCACAACTACCCACAAGAACCCACAAGTACCTACAAGCACCCACAAGTACTACAAGCACCCACAAGTACCTACAAGCACCTACAAGTACATAAAAATACCCACAATACCTACAAGCACCCACAAGTATCCATAAGTACCTACAAGACACCACAAGTACCTACAAGCACCCACAAGTACCTACAAGCAACCACAAGTACCCAAAAGTACCCACAAGTACTTACAAACACCCACAAGTACCTACACGAACCCACAAGTACCTACTAGTACCCACAAGTACCTACAAGCACCCACAAGCACCTACAAGCACCCACAAGTACCTACAAGAACCCACGTGTACTACAAGCACCCACAAGTACCTACAAGCACTCACAAATACCCACAAGCACCTACAAGTACCCACAAGTACCTACTAGTACTCGGGGAAAGCACCCACAAGTACCTACTAGTACTCGGGGAAAGCACCCACAAGTACCTACTAGCACTCACAAGTGCCCAAAAGTACCTACAAGTTTCTACAAACACCCACAAAAACCTACATGAACCCACAAGTACCTACAAGTACCTACAAGCACCCACAAGTACCTACTAGTACTCGGAGCAAGCACCCACAAGTACCCGCGGCAAGCACCCACAAGTACCTACTAGCACTCACAAGTGCCCACAAGTACCTACAAGTTTCTACAAACACCCACAAAAACCTACATGAACCCACATGTACCTACAATTACCTACAAGCACCCACAAGTACCCACAAGTACCCACAAGTACCTACAAGCACCCACAAGTACCTACAAGCACCCACAAGTACCCACAAGTACCTACAAGCACCAACAAGTACCTACAAGCACCAACAAGTACCTACAAGCACCCACAAGCACCTACAAGCACCCTCGAGTACTCGGGGCAAGCACCCACAAGTACCCGGAACAAGCCCCCACAAGTACCCGGGGCAAGCCCCCACAAGTACCCGTTGCAAGCCCCCACAAGTACCCGGGGCAAGTACCCGGGGCAAGCACCCACAAGTACCCGGGGAGAGCACCCACAAGTTCCTACAAGCAACCACAAGTACCTACAAGCACTCACAAGTACCCACAAGTACTTACAAACAACCACAAGTACGTACATGAACCCACAAGTACCTACAAGAACCTACAAGCACCCACAAGTACCTACAAGCACCCACAAGTGCCCACAAGTACCTACAAGTACCTACAAACACCCACAAGCACCTAAAAACACCCACAAGTACCTACAAAGACCCACAAGCACCTAAAAACACCCACAAGCACCTACAAGCACCCACAAGTACCTACTAGTACTCGGGGCAAGCACCCACAAGTACCCGGGACAAGCACCCACAAGTACCTACTAGCACTCACAAGTGCCCACAAATACCTACAAGTATCTAAAAACACCCACAAGTACCTACATGAACCCACAAGTACCTACAAGTACCTACAAGCACCCACAAGTACCCACAAGTACCTACAAACACCTACAAGCACCTACAAGTACCTACAAGCACCCACAAGTACCCACAAGTACCTACAAGCACCCACAAGTACCTAGAAACACCCACAAGCACATAAAAACACCCACAAGCACCTACAACCACCCACAAGTACCTACTAGTACTCGGAGCAAGCACCCACAAGTACCCGGGGCAAGCACCCACAAGTACCTACTAGCACTCACAAGTGCCCACAAGTACCTACAAGTATCTACAAACACCCACAAGTACCTACAAGTATCTTCAAACACCCACAAGTACCTACATGAACCCACAAGTACCTACAAGTACCTACAAGTACCCACAAGTACCTACAAGCACGAACGAGCACCCACAAGTACCCTCAAGTACCTACAAACACCCACAAGCACCTGCAAGTACCTACAAGCACCCACAAGCACCTACAAGCACGCACGAGCACCCACAAGTACCTACTAGTACTCGGGGAAAGCACCCACAAGTACCTACTAGCACTCACAAGTGCCCACAAGTACCTACAAGTATCTACAAACACCCACAAGTACCTACATGAACCCACAAGTACCTACAAGTACCCACAAGTACCTACAAGCACCCACAAGTACCCACAAGTACCTAGAAACACCCACAAGCACCTACAAGTACCTACAAGCACCCACAAGTACCCACAAGTACCTACAAGCACCCACAAGTACCTACAAACACCCACAAGCACCTAAAATCACCCACAAGCACCTACAAGCACCCACAAGTACCTACTAGTACTTGGAGCAAGCACCCACAAGTACCCGGGGCAAGCACCCACAAGTACCTACTAGCACTCACAAGTGCCCACAAGTACCTACAAGTATCTACAAACACCCACAAGTACCTACAAGTATCTTCAAACACCCACAAGTACCTACATGAACCCACAAGTACCTACAAGTACCTACAAGTACCCACAAGTACCTACAAGCACGAACGAGCACCCACAAGTACCCACTAGTACCTACAAACACCCACAAGCACCTACAAGTACCTAAAAGCACCCACAAGCACCTAAAAACACCCACAAGCACCTACAAGCACCCACAAGTACCTACTAGTACTCGGGGAAAGCACCCACAAGTACCTACTAGTACTCGGGGAAAGCACCCACAAGTACCTACTAGCACTCACAAGTGCCCACAAGTACCTACAAGTTTCTACAAACACCCACAAAAACCTACATGAACCCACAAGAACCTACAAGTACCTACAAGCACCCACAAGTACCTACTAGTACTCGGAGCAAGCACCCACAAGTACCCGCGGCAAGAACCCACAAGTACCTAAAAACACCCACAAGCACCCACAACTACCCACAAGAACCCACAAGTACCTACAAGCACCCACAAGTACTACAAGCACCCACAAGTACCTACAAGCACCTACAAGTACCTAAAAATACCCACAATACCTACAAGCACCCACAAGTATCCATAAGTACCTACAAGACACCACAAGTACCTACAAGCACCCACAAGTACCTACAAGCAACCACAAGTACCCAAAAGTACCCACAAGTACTTACAAACACCCACAAGTACCTACACGAACCCACAAGTACCTACTAGTACCCACAAGTACCTACAAGCACCCACAAGCACCTACAAGCACCCACAAGTACCTACAAGAACCCACGTGTACTACAAGCACCCACAAGTACCTACAAGCACTCACAAATACCCACAAGCACCTACAAGTACCCACAAGTACCTACTAGTACTCGGGGAAAGCACCCACAAGTACCTACTAGTACTCGGGGAAAGCACCCACAAGTACCTACTAGCACTCACAAGTGCCCAAAAGTACCTACAAGTTTCTACAAACACCCACAAAAACCTACATGAACCCACAAGTACCTACAAGTACCTACAAGCACCCACAAGTACCTACTAGTACTCGGAGCAAGCACCCACAAGTACCCGCGGCAAGCACCCACAAGTACCTACTAGCACTCACAAGTGCCCACAAGTACCTACAAGTTTCTACAAACACCCACAAAAACCTACATGAACCCACATGTACCTACAATTACCTACAAGCACCCACAAGTACCCACAAGTACCCACAAGTACCTACAAGCACCCACAAGTACCTACAAGCACCCACAAGTACCCACAAGTACCTACAAGCACCAACAAGTACCTACAAGCACCAACAAGTACCTACAAGCACCCACAAGCACCTACAAGCACCCTCGAGTACTCGGGGCAAGCACCCACAAGTACCCGGAACAAGCCCCCACAAGTACCCGGGGCAAGCCCCCACAAGTACCCGTTGCAAGCCCCCACAAGTACCCGGGGCAAGTACCCGGGGCAAGCACCCACAAGTACCCGGGGAGAGCACCCACAAGTTCCTACAAGCAACCACAAGTACCTACAAGCACTCACAAGTACCCACAAGTACTTACAAACAACCACAAGTACGTACATGAACCCACAAGTACCTACAAGAACCTACAAGCACCCACAAGTACCTACAAGCACCCACAAGTGCCCACAAGTACCTACAAGTACCTACAAACACCCACAAGCACCTAAAAACACCCACAAGTACCTACAAAGACCCACAAGCACCTAAAAACACCCACAAGCACCTACAAGCACCCACAAGTACCTACTAGTACTCGGGGCAAGCACCCACAAGTACCCGGGACAAGCACCCACAAGTACCTACTAGCACTCACAAGTGCCCACAAATACCTACAAGTATCTAAAAACACCCACAAGTACCTACATGAACCCACAAGTACCTACAAGTACCTACAAGCACCCACAAGTACCCACAAGTACCTACAAACACCTACAAGCACCTACAAGTACCTACAAGCACCCACAAGTACCCACAAGTACCTACAAGCACCCACAAGTACCTAGAAACACCCACAAGCACATAAAAACACCCACAAGCACCTACAACCACCCACAAGTACCTACTAGTACTCGGAGCAAGCACCCACAAGTACCCGGGGCAAGCACCCACAAGTACCTACTAGCACTCACAAGTGCCCACAAGTACCTACAAGTATCTACAAACACCCACAAGTACCTACAAGTATCTTCAAACACCCACAAGTACCTACATGAACCCACAAGTACCTACAAGTACCTACAAGTACCCACAAGTACCTACAAGCACGAACGAGCACCCACAAGTACCCTCAAGTACCTACAAACACCCACAAGCACCTGCAAGTACCTACAAGCACCCACAAGCACCTACAAGCACGCACGAGCACCCACAAGTACCTACTAGTACTCGGGGAAAGCACCCACAAGTACCTACTAGCACTCACAAGTGCCCACAAGTACCTACAAGTATCTACAAACACCCACAAGTACCTACATGAACCCACAAGTACCTACAAGTACCCACAAGTACCTACAAGCACCCACAAGTACCCACAAGTACCTAGAAACACCCACAAGCACCTACAAGTACCTACAAGCACCCACAAGTACCCACAAGTACCTACAAGCACCCACAAGTACCTACAAACACCCACAAGCACCTAAAATCACCCACAAGCACCTACAAGCACCCACAAGTACCCACAAGTACCTACAAGCACCCACAAGTACCTACAAGCACCCACAAGCACCTACAAGCACCCTCGAGTACTCGGGGCAAGCACCCACAAGTACCCGGAACAAGCCCCCACAAGTACCCGGGGCAAGCCCCCACAAGTACCCGTTGCAAGCCCCCACAAGTACCCGGGGCAAGTACCCGGGGCAAGCACCCACAAGTACCCGGGGAGAGCACCCACAAGTTCCTACAAGCAACCACAAGTACCTACAAGCACTCACAAGTACCCACAAGTACTTACAAACAACCACAAGTACGTACATGAACCCACAAGTACCTACAAGAACCTACAAGCACCCACAAGTACCTACAAGCACCCACAAGTGCCCACAAGTACCTACAAGTACCTACAAACACCCACAAGCACCTAAAAACACCCACAAGTACCTACAAAGACCCACAAGCACCTAAAAACACCCACAAGCACCTACAAGCACCCACAAGTACCTACTAGTACTCGGGGAAAGCACCCACAAGTACCTACTAGTACTCGGGGAAAGCACCCACAAGTACCTACTAGCACTCACAAGTGCCCACAAGTACCTACAAGTTTCTACAAACACCCACAAAAACCTACATGAACCCACAAGAACCTACAAGTACCTACAAGCACCCACAAGTACCTACTAGTACTCGGAGCAAGCACCCACAAGTACCCGCGGCAAGAACCCACAAGTACCTAAAAACACCCACAAGCACCCACAACTACCCACAAGAACCCACAAGTACCTACAAGCACCCACAAGTACTACAAGCACCCACAAGTACCTACAAGCACCTACAAGTACATAAAAATACCCACAATACCTACAAGCACCCACAAGTATCCATAAGTACCTACAAGACACCACAAGTACCTACAAGCACCCACAAGTACCTACAAGCAACCACAAGTACCCAAAAGTACCCACAAGTACTTACAAACACCCACAAGTACCTACACGAACCCACAAGTACCTACTAGTACCCACAAGTACCTACAAGCACCCACAAGCACCTACAAGCACCCACAAGTACCTACAAGAACCCACGTGTACTACAAGCACCCACAAGTACCTACAAGCACTCACAAATACCCACAAGCACCTACAAGTACCCACAAGTACCTACTAGTACTCGGGGAAAGCACCCACAAGTACCTACTAGTACTCGGGGAAAGCACCCACAAGTACCTACTAGCACTCACAAGTGCCCAAAAGTACCTACAAGTTTCTACAAACACCCACAAAAACCTACATGAACCCACAAGTACCTACAAGTACCTACAAGCACCCACAAGTACCTACTAGTACTCGGAGCAAGCACCCACAAGTACCCGCGGCAAGCACCCACAAGTACCTACTAGCACTCACAAGTGCCCACAAGTACCTACAAGTTTCTACAAACACCCACAAAAACCTACATGAACCCACATGTACCTACAATTACCTACAAGCACCCACAAGTACCCACAAGTACCCACAAGTACCTACAAGCACCCACAAGTACCTACAAGCACCCACAAGTACCCACAAGTACCTACAAGCACCAACAAGTACCTACAAGCACCAACAAGTACCTACAAGCACCCACAAGCACCTACAAGCACCCTCGAGTACTCGGGGCAAGCACCCACAAGTACCCGGAACAAGCCCCCACAAGTACCCGGGGCAAGCCCCCACAAGTACCCGTTGCAAGCCCCCACAAGTACCCGGGGCAAGTACCCGGGGCAAGCACCCACAAGTACCCGGGGAGAGCACCCACAAGTTCCTACAAGCAACCACAAGTACCTACAAGCACTCACAAGTACCCACAAGTACTTACAAACAACCACAAGTACGTACATGAACCCACAAGTACCTACAAGAACCTACAAGCACCCACAAGTACCTACAAGCACCCACAAGTGCCCACAAGTACCTACAAGTACCTACAAACACCCACAAGCACCTAAAAACACCCACAAGTACCTACAAAGACCCACAAGCACCTAAAAACACCCACAAGCACCTACAAGCACCCACAAGTACCTACTAGTACTCGGGGCAAGCACCCACAAGTACCCGGGACAAGCACCCACAAGTACCTACTAGCACTCACAAGTGCCCACAAATACCTACAAGTATCTAAAAACACCCACAAGTACCTACATGAACCCACAAGTACCTACAAGTACCTACAAGCACCCACAAGTACCCACAAGTACCTACAAACACCTACAAGCACCTACAAGTACCTACAAGCACCCACAAGTACCCACAAGTACCTACAAGCACCCACAAGTACCTAGAAACACCCACAAGCACATAAAAACACCCACAAGCACCTACAACCACCCACAAGTACCTACTAGTACTCGGAGCAAGCACCCACAAGTACCCGGGGCAAGCACCCACAAGTACCTACTAGCACTCACAAGTGCCCACAAGTACCTACAAGTATCTACAAACACCCACAAGTACCTACAAGTATCTTCAAACACCCACAAGTACCTACATGAACCCACAAGTACCTACAAGTACCTACAAGTACCCACAAGTACCTACAAGCACGAACGAGCACCCACAAGTACCCTCAAGTACCTACAAACACCCACAAGCACCTGCAAGTACCTACAAGCACCCACAAGCACCTACAAGCACGCACGAGCACCCACAAGTACCTACTAGTACTCGGGGAAAGCACCCACAAGTACCTACTAGCACTCACAAGTGCCCACAAGTACCTACAAGTATCTACAAACACCCACAAGTACCTACATGAACCCACAAGTACCTACAAGTACCCACAAGTACCTACAAGCACCCACAAGTACCCACAAGTACCTAGAAACACCCACAAGCACCTACAAGTACCTACAAGCACCCACAAGTACCCACAAGTACCTACAAGCACCCACAAGTACCTACAAACACCCACAAGCACCTAAAATCACCCACAAGCACCTACAAGCACCCACAAGTACCTACTAGTACTTGGAGCAAGCACCCACAAGTACCCGGGGCAAGCACCCACAAGTACCTACTAGCACTCACAAGTGCCCACAAGTACCTACAAGTATCTACAAACACCCACAAGTACCTACAAGTATCTTCAAACACCCACAAGTACCTACATGAACCCACAAGTACCTACAAGTACCTACAAGTACCCACAAGTACCTACAAGCACGAACGAGCACCCACAAGTACCCACTAGTACCTACAAACACCCACAAGCACCTACAAGTACCTAAAAGCACCCACAAGCACCTAAAAACACCCACAAGCACCTACAAGCACCCACAAGTACCTACTAGTACTCGGGGAAAGCACCCACAAGTACCTACTAGTACTCGGGGAAAGCACCCACAAGTACCTACTAGCACTCACAAGTGCCCACAAGTACCTACAAGTTTCTACAAACACCCACAAAAACCTACATGAACCCACAAGAACCTACAAGTACCTACAAGCACCCACAAGTACCTACTAGTACTCGGAGCAAGCACCCACAAGTACCCGCGGCAAGAACCCACAAGTACCTAAAAACACCCACAAGCACCCACAACTACCCACAAGAACCCACAAGTACCTACAAGCACCCACAAGTACTACAAGCACCCACAAGTACCTACAAGCACCTACAAGTACCTAAAAATACCCACAATACCTACAAGCACCCACAAGTATCCATAAGTACCTACAAGACACCACAAGTACCTACAAGCACCCACAAGTACCTACAAGCAACCACAAGTACCCAAAAGTACCCACAAGTACTTACAAACACCCACAAGTACCTACACGAACCCACAAGTACCTACTAGTACCCACAAGTACCTACAAGCACCCACAAGCACCTACAAGCACCCACAAGTACCTACAAGAACCCACGTGTACTACAAGCACCCACAAGTACCTACAAGCACTCACAAATACCCACAAGCACCTACAAGTACCCACAAGTACCTACTAGTACTCGGGGAAAGCACCCACAAGTACCTACTAGTACTCGGGGAAAGCACCCACAAGTACCTACTAGCACTCACAAGTGCCCAAAAGTACCTACAAGTTTCTACAAACACCCACAAAAACCTACATGAACCCACAAGTACCTACAAGTACCTACAAGCACCCACAAGTACCTACTAGTACTCGGAGCAAGCACCCACAAGTACCCGCGGCAAGCACCCACAAGTACCTACTAGCACTCACAAGTGCCCACAAGTACCTACAAGTTTCTACAAACACCCACAAAAACCTACATGAACCCACATGTACCTACAATTACCTACAAGCACCCACAAGTACCCACAAGTACCCACAAGTACCTACAAGCACCCACAAGTACCTACAAGCACCCACAAGTACCCACAAGTACCTACAAGCACCAACAAGTACCTACAAGCACCAACAAGTACCTACAAGCACCCACAAGCACCTACAAGCACCCTCGAGTACTCGGGGCAAGCACCCACAAGTACCCGGAACAAGCCCCCACAAGTACCCGGGGCAAGCCCCCACAAGTACCCGTTGCAAGCCCCCACAAGTACCCGGGGCAAGTACCCGGGGCAAGCACCCACAAGTACCCGGGGAGAGCACCCACAAGTTCCTACAAGCAACCACAAGTACCTACAAGCACTCACAAGTACCCACAAGTACTTACAAACAACCACAAGTACGTACATGAACCCACAAGTACCTACAAGAACCTACAAGCACCCACAAGTACCTACAAGCACCCACAAGTGCCCACAAGTACCTACAAGTACCTACAAACACCCACAAGCACCTAAAAACACCCACAAGTACCTACAAAGACCCACAAGCACCTAAAAACACCCACAAGCACCTACAAGCACCCACAAGTACCTACTAGTACTCGGGGCAAGCACCCACAAGTACCCGGGACAAGCACCCACAAGTACCTACTAGCACTCACAAGTGCCCACAAATACCTACAAGTATCTAAAAACACCCACAAGTACCTACATGAACCCACAAGTACCTACAAGTACCTACAAGCACCCACAAGTACCCACAAGTACCTACAAACACCTACAAGCACCTACAAGTACCTACAAGCACCCACAAGTACCCACAAGTACCTACAAGCACCCACAAGTACCTAGAAACACCCACAAGCACATAAAAACACCCACAAGCACCTACAACCACCCACAAGTACCTACTAGTACTCGGAGCAAGCACCCACAAGTACCCGGGGCAAGCACCCACAAGTACCTACTAGCACTCACAAGTGCCCACAAGTACCTACAAGTATCTACAAACACCCACAAGTACCTACAAGTATCTTCAAACACCCACAAGTACCTACATGAACCCACAAGTACCTACAAGTACCTACAAGTACCCACAAGTACCTACAAGCACGAACGAGCACCCACAAGTACCCTCAAGTACCTACAAACACCCACAAGCACCTGCAAGTACCTACAAGCACCCACAAGCACCTACAAGCACGCACGAGCACCCACAAGTACCTACTAGTACTCGGGGAAAGCACCCACAAGTACCTACTAGCACTCACAAGTGCCCACAAGTACCTACAAGTATCTACAAACACCCACAAGTACCTACATGAACCCACAAGTACCTACAAGTACCCACAAGTACCTACAAGCACCCACAAGTACCCACAAGTACCTAGAAACACCCACAAGCACCTACAAGTACCTACAAGCACCCACAAGTACCCACAAGTACCTACAAGCACCCACAAGTACCTACAAACACCCACAAGCACCTAAAATCACCCACAAGCACCTACAAGCACCCACAAGTACCCACAAGTACCTACAAGCACCCACAAGTACCTACAAGCACCCACAAGCACCTACAAGCACCCTCGAGTACTCGGGGCAAGCACCCACAAGTACCCGGAACAAGCCCCCACAAGTACCCGGGGCAAGCCCCCACAAGTACCCGTTGCAAGCCCCCACAAGTACCCGGGGCAAGTACCCGGGGCAAGCACCCACAAGTACCCGGGGAGAGCACCCACAAGTTCCTACAAGCAACCACAAGTACCTACAAGCACTCACAAGTACCCACAAGTACTTACAAACAACCACAAGTACGTACATGAACCCACAAGTACCTACAAGAACCTACAAGCACCCACAAGTACCTACAAGCACCCACAAGTGCCCACAAGTACCTACAAGTACCTACAAACACCCACAAGCACCTAAAAACACCCACAAGTACCTACAAAGACCCACAAGCACCTAAAAACACCCACAAGCACCTACAAGCACCCACAAGTACCTACTAGTACTCGGGGCAAGCACCCACAAGTACCCGGGACAAGCACCCACAAGTACCTACTAGCACTCACAAGTGCCCACAAATACCTACAAGTATCTAAAAACACCCACAAGTACCTACATGAACCCACAAGTACCTACAAGTACCTACAAGCACCCACAAGTACCCACAAGTACCTACAAACACCTACAAGCACCTACAAGTACCTACAAGCACCCACAAGTACCCACAAGTACCTACAAGCACCCACAAGTACCTAGAAACACCCACAAGCACATAAAAACACCCACAAGCACCTACAACCACCCACAAGTACCTACTAGTACTCGGAGCAAGCACCCACAAGTACCCGGGGCAAGCACCCACAAGTACCTACTAGCACTCACAAGTGCCCACAAGTACCTACAAGTATCTACAAACACCCACAAGTACCTACAAGTATCTTCAAACACCCACAAGTACCTACATGAACCCACAAGTACCTACAAGTACCTACAAGTACCCACAAGTACCTACAAGCACGAACGAGCACCCACAAGTACCCTCAAGTACCTACAAACACCCACAAGCACCTGCAAGTACCTACAAGCACCCACAAGCACCTACAAGCACGCACGAGCACCCACAAGTACCTACTAGTACTCGGGGAAAGCACCCACAAGTACCTACTAGCACTCACAAGTGCCCACAAGTACCTACAAGTATCTACAAACACCCACAAGTACCTACATGAACCCACAAGTACCTACAAGTACCCACAAGTACCTACAAGCACCCACAAGTACCCACAAGTACCTAGAAACACCCACAAGCACCTACAAGTACCTACAAGCACCCACAAGTACCCACAAGTACCTACAAGCACCCACAAGTACCTACAAACACCCACAAGCACCTAAAATCACCCACAAGCACCTACAAGCACCCACAAGTACCTACTAGTACTTGGAGCAAGCACCCACAAGTACCCGGGGCAAGCACCCACAAGTACCTACTAGCACTCACAAGTGCCCACAAGTACCTACAAGTATCTACAAACACCCACAAGTACCTACAAGTATCTTCAAACACCCACAAGTACCTACATGAACCCACAAGTACCTACAAGTACCTACAAGTACCCACAAGTACCTACAAGCACGAACGAGCACCCACAAGTACCCACTAGTACCTACAAACACCCACAAGCACCTACAAGTACCTAAAAGCACCCACAAGCACCTAAAAACACCCACAAGCACCTACAAGCACCCACAAGTACCTACTAGTACTCGGGGAAAGCACCCACAAGTACCTACTAGTACTCGGGGAAAGCACCCACAAGTACCTACTAGCACTCACAAGTGCCCACAAGTACCTACAAGTTTCTACAAACACCCACAAAAACCTACATGAACCCACAAGAACCTACAAGTACCTACAAGCACCCACAAGTACCTACTAGTACTCGGAGCAAGCACCCACAAGTACCCGCGGCAAGAACCCACAAGTACCTAAAAACACCCACAAGCACCCACAACTACCCACAAGAACCCACAAGTACCTACAAGCACCCACAAGTACTACAAGCACCCACAAGTACCTACAAGCACCTACAAGTACCTAAAAATACCCACAATACCTACAAGCACCCACAAGTATCCATAAGTACCTACAAGACACCACAAGTACCTACAAGCACCCACAAGTACCTACAAGCAACCACAAGTACCCAAAAGTACCCACAAGTACTTACAAACACCCACAAGTACCTACACGAACCCACAAGTACCTACTAGTACCCACAAGTACCTACAAGCACCCACAAGCACCTACAAGCACCCACAAGTACCTACAAGAACCCACGTGTACTACAAGCACCCACAAGTACCTACAAGCACTCACAAATACCCACAAGCACCTACAAGCACCCACAAGTACCTACTAGTACTCGGGGAAAGCACCCACAAGTACCTACTAGTACTCGGGGAAAGCACCCACAAGTACCTACTAGCACTCACAAGTGCCCAAAAGTACCTACAAGTTTCTACAAACACCCACAAAAACCTACATGAACCCACAAGTACCTACAAGTACCTACAAGCACCCACAAGTACCTACTAGTACTCGGAGCAAGCACCCACAAGTACCCGCGGCAAGCACCCACAAGTACCTACTAGCACTCACAAGTGCCCACAAGTACCTACAAGTTTCTACAAACACCCACAAAAACCTACATGAACCCACATGTACCTACAATTACCTACAAGCACCCACAAGTACCCACAAGTACCCACAAGTACCTACAAGCACCCACAAGTACCTACAAGCACCCACAAGTACCCACAAGTACCTACAAGCACCAACAAGTACCTACAAGCACCAACAAGTACCTACAAGCACCCACAAGCACCTACAAGCACCCTCGAGTACTCGGGGCAAGCACCCACAAGTACCCGGAACAAGCCCCCACAAGTACCCGGGGCAAGCCCCCACAAGTACCCGTTGCAAGCCCCCACAAGTACCCGGGGCAAGTACCCGGGGCAAGCACCCACAAGTACCCGGGGAGAGCACCCACAAGTTCCTACAAGCAACCACAAGTACCTACAAGCACTCACAAGTACCCACAAGTACTTACAAACAACCACAAGTACGTACATGAACCCACAAGTACCTACAAGAACCTACAAGCACCCACAAGTACCTACAAGCACCCACAAGTGCCCACAAGTACCTACAAGTACCTACAAACACCCACAAGCACCTAAAAACACCCACAAGTACCTACAAAGACCCACAAGCACCTAAAAACACCCACAAGCACCTACAAGCACCCACAAGTACCTACTAGTACTCGGGGCAAGCACCCACAAGTACCCGGGACAAGCACCCACAAGTACCTACTAGCACTCACAAGTGCCCACAAATACCTACAAGTATCTAAAAACACCCACAAGTACCTACATGAACCCACAAGTACCTACAAGTACCTACAAGCACCCACAAGTACCCACAAGTACCTACAAACACCTACAAGCACCTACAAGTACCTACAAGCACCCACAAGTACCCACAAGTACCTACAAGCACCCACAAGTACCTAGAAACACCCACAAGCACATAAAAACACCCACAAGCACCTACAACCACCCACAAGTACCTACTAGTACTCGGAGCAAGCACCCACAAGTACCCGGGGCAAGCACCCACAAGTACCTACTAGCACTCACAAGTGCCCACAAGTACCTACAAGTATCTACAAACACCCACAAGTACCTACAAGTATCTTCAAACACCCACAAGTACCTACATGAACCCACAAGTACCTACAAGTACCTACAAGTACCCACAAGTACCTACAAGCACGAACGAGCACCCACAAGTACCCTCAAGTACCTACAAACACCCACAAGCACCTGCAAGTACCTACAAGCACCCACAAGCACCTACAAGCACGCACGAGCACCCACAAGTACCCACAAGTACCTACAAACACCCACAAGAACCTAGAAGTACCTACAAGCACCCACAAGCACCTAAAAACACCCACAAGCACCTACAAGCACCTACAAGCACCCACAAGTACCTACTAGTACTCGGGGAAAGCACCCACAAGTACCTACTAGCACTCACAAGTGCCCACAAGTACCTACAAGTTTCTACAAACACCCACAAAAACCTACATGAACCCACAAGAACCTACAAGTACCTACAAGCACCCACAAGTACCTACTAGTACTCGGAGCAAGCACCCACAAGTACCCGCGGCAAGAACCCACAAGTACCTAAAAACACCCACAAGCACCCACAACTACCCACAAGAACCCACAAGTACCTACAAGCACCCACAAGTACTACAAGCACCCTCTAGTACCTACAAGCACCTACAAGCACCCACAAGTACCTACTAGTACTCGGGGCAAGCACCCACAAGTACCCGGGACAAGCACCCACAAGTAACTACTAGCACTCACAAGTGCCCACAAATACCTACAAGTATCTAAAAACACCCACAAGTACCTACATGAACCCACAAGTACCTACAAGTACCCACAAGTACCTACAAGCACCCACAAGTACCCACAAGTACCCACAAGTACCTACAAACACCCACAAGCACCTAAAAACACCCACAAGCACCTACAAGCACCCACAAGTACCTACTAGTACTCGGAGCAAGCACCCACAAGTACCCGGGGCAAGCACCCACAAGTACCTACTAGCACTCACAAGTGCCCACAAGTACCTACAAGTATCTACAAACACCCACAAGTACCTACAAGTATCTTCAAACACCCACAAGTACCTACATGAACCCACAAGTACCTACAAGTACCCACAAGTACCTACAAGCACGAACGAGCACCCACAAGTACCCACAAGTACCTACAAACACCCACAAGCACCTACAAGTACCTACAAGCACCCACAAGCACCTTAAAACACCCACAAGCACCTACAAGCACCCACAAGTACCTACTAGTACTCGGGGAAAGCACCCACAAGTACCTACTAGCACTCACAAGTGCCCACAAGTACCTACAAGTATCTACAAACACCCACAAGTACCTTCATGAACCCACAAGTACCTACAAGTACCCACAAGTACCTACAAGCACCCACAAGTACCCACAAGTACCTAGAAACACCCACAAGCACCTACAAGTACCTACAAGCACCCACAAGTACCCACAAGTACCTACAAGCACCCACAAGTACCTACAAACACCCACAAGCACCTAAAATCACCCACAAGCACCTACAAGCACCCACAAGTACCTACTAGTACTTGGAGCAAGCACCCACAAGTACCCGGGGCAAGCACCCACAAGTACCTACTAGCACTCACAAGTGCCCACAAGTACCTACAAGTATCTACAAACACCCACAAGTACCTACAAGTATCTTCAAACACCCACAAGTACCTACATGAACCCACAAGTACCTACAAGTACCTACAAGTACCCACAAGTACCTACAAGCACGAACGAGCACCCACAAGTACCCACTAGTACCTACAAACACCCACAAGCACCTACAAGTACCTAAAAGCACCCACAAGCACCTAAAAACACCCACAAGCACCTACAAGCACCCACAAGTACCTACTAGTACTCGGGGAAAGCACCCACAAGTACCTACTAGTACTCGGGGAAAGCACCCACAAGTACCTACTAGTACTCGGGGAAAGCACCCACAAGTACCTACTAGCACTCACAAGTGCCCAAAAGTACCTACAAGTTTCTACAAACACCCACAAAAACCTTCATGAACCCACAAGTACCTACAAGTACCTACAAGCACCCACAAGTACCTACTAGTACTCGGAGCAAGCACCCACAAGTACCCGCGGCAAGCACCCACAAGTACCTACTAGCACTCACAAGTGCCCACAAGTACCTACAAGTTTCTACAAACACCCACAAAAACCTACATGAACCCACATGTACCTACAATTACCTACAAGCACCCACAAGTACCCACAAGTACCTACAAGCACCCACAAGTACCTACAAGCACCCACAAGTACCCACAAGTACCTACAAGCACCAACAAGTACCTACAAGCACCAACAAGTACCTACAAGCACCCACAAGCACCTACAAGCACCCTCGAGTACTCGGGGCAAGCACCCACAAGTACCCGGAACAAGCCCCCACAAGTACCCGGGGCAAGCCCCCACAAGTACCCGTTGCAAGCCCCCACAAGTACCCGGGGCAAGCACCCACAAGTACCCGGGGCAAGCACCCACAAGTACCCGGGGAGAGCACCCACAAGTTCCTACAAGCAACCACAAGTACCTACAAGCACTCACAAGTACCCACAAGTACTTACAAACAACCACAAGTACGTACATGAACCCACAAGTACCTACAAGAACCTACAAGCACCCACAAGTACCTACAAGCACCCACAAGTGCCCACAAGTACCTACAAGTACCTACAAACACCCACAAGCACCTAAAAACACCCACAAGTACCTACAAAGACCCACAAGCACCTAAAAACACCCACAAGCACCTACAAGCACCCACAAGTACCTACTAGTACTCGGGGCAAGCACCCACAAGTACCCGGGACAAGCACCCACAAGTACCTACTAGAACTCACAAGTGCCCACAAATGCCTACAAGTATCTAAAAACACCCACAAGTACCTACATGAACCCACAAGTACCTACAAGTACCTACAAGCACCCACAAGTACCCACAAGTACCTACAAACACCTACAAGCACCTACAAGTACCTACAAGCACCCACAAGTACCCACAAGTACCTACAAGCACCCACAAGTACCTAGAAACACCCACAAGCACATAAAAACACCCACAAGCACCTACAACCACCCACAAGTACCTACTAGTACTCGGAGCAAGCACCCACAAGTACCCGGGGCAAGCACCCACAAGTACCTACTAGCACTCACAAGTGCCCACAAGTACCTACAAGTATCTACAAACACCCACAAGTACCTACAAGTATCTTCAAACACCCACAAGTACCTACATGAACCCACAAGTACCTACAAGTACCTACAAGTACCCACAAGTACCTACAAGCACGAACGAGCACCCACAAGTACCCTCAAGTACCTACAAACACCCACAAGCACCTGCAAGTACCTACAAGCACCCACAAGCACCTACAAGCACGCACGAGCACCCACAAGTACCCACAAGTACCTACAAACACCCACAAGAACCTAGAAGTACCTACAAGCACCCACAAGCACCTAAAAACACCCACAAGCACCTACAAGCACCTACAAGCACCCACAAGTACCTACTAGTACTCGGGGAAAGCACCCACAAGTACCTACTAGCACTCACAAGTGCCCACAAGTACCTACAAGTTTCTACAAACACCCACAAAAACCTACATGAACCCACAAGAACCTACAAGTACCTACAAGCACCCACAAGTACCTACTAGTACTCGGAGCAAGCACCCACAAGTACCCGCGGCAAGAACCCACAAGTACCTAAAAACACCCACAAGCACCCACAACTACCCACAAGAACCCACAAGTACCTACAAGCACCCACAAGTACTACAAGCACCCTCTAGTACCTACAAGCACCTACAAGCACCCACAAGTACCTACTAGTACTCGGGGCAAGCACCCACAAGTACCCGGGACAAGCACCCACAAGTAACTACTAGCACTCACAAGTGCCCACAAATACCTACAAGTATCTAAAAACACCCACAAGTACCTACATGAACCCACAAGTACCTACAAGTACCCACAAGTACCTACAAGCACCCACAAGTACCCACAAGTACCCACAAGTACCTACAAACACCCACAAGCACCTAAAAACACCCACAAGCACCTACAAGCACCCACAAGTACCTACTAGTACTCGGAGCAAGCACCCACAAGTACCCGGGGCAAGCACCCACAAGTACCTACTAGCACTCACAAGTGCCCACAAGTACCTACAAGTATCTACAAACACCCACAAGTACCTACAAGTATCTTCAAACACCCACAAGTACCTACATGAACCCACAAGTACCTACAAGTACCCACAAGTACCTACAAGCACGAACGAGCACCCACAAGTACCCACAAGTACCTACAAACACCCACAAGCACCTACAAGTACCTACAAGCACCCACAAGCACCTAAAAACACCCACAAGCACCTACAAGCACCCACAAGTACCTACTAGTACTCGGGGAAAGCACCCACAAGTACCTACTAGCACTCACAAGTGCCCACAAGTACCTACAAGTATCTACAAACACCCACAAGTACCTTCATGAACCCACAAGTACCTACAAGTACCCACAAGTACCTACAAGCACCCACAAGTACCCACAAGTACCTAGAAACACCCACAAGCACCTACAAGTACCTACAAGCACCCACAAGTACCCAAAAGTACCTACAAGCACCCACAAGTACCTACAAACACCCACAAGCACCTAAAATCACCCACAAGCACCTACAAGCACCCACAAGTACCTACTAGTACTTGGAGCAAGCACCCACAAGTACCCGGGGCAAGCACCCACAAGTACCTACTAGCACTCACAAGTGCCCACAAGTACCTACAAGTATCTACAAACACCCACAAGTACCTACAAGTATCTTCAAACACCCACAAGTACCTACATGAACCCACAAGTACCTACAAGTACCTACAAGTACCCACAAGTACCTACAAGCACGAACGAGCACCCACAAGTACCCACTTGTACCTACAAACACCCACAAGCACCTACAAGTACCTAAAAGCACCCACAAGCACCTAAAAACACCCACAAGCACCTACAAGCACCCACAAGTACCTACTAGTACTCGGGGAAAGCACCCACAAGTACCTACTAGTACTCGGGGAAAGCACCCACAAGTACCTACTAGCACTCACAAGTGCCCACAAGTACCTACAAGTTTCTACAAACACCCACAAAAACCTACATGAACCCACAAGAACCTACAAGTACCTACAAGCACCCACAAGTACCTACTAGTACTCGGAGCAAGCACCCACAAGTACCCGCGGCAAGAATCCACAAGTACCTAAAAACACCCACAAGCACCCACAACTACCCACAAGAACCCACAAGTACCTACAAGCACCCACAAGTACTACAAGCACCCACAAGTACCTACAAGCACCTACAAGTACCTAAAAATACCCACAATACCTACAAGCACCCACAAGTATCCATAAGTACCTACAAGACACCACAAGTACCTACAAGCACCCACAAGTACCTACAAGCAACCACAAGTACCCAAAAGTACCCACAAGTACTTACAAACACCCACAAGTACCTACACGAACCCACAAGTACCTACTAGTACCCACAAGTACCTACAAGCACCCACAAGCACCTACAAGCACCCACAAGTACCTACAAGAACCCACGTGTACTACAAGCACCCACAAGTACCTACAAGCACTCACAAATACCCACAAGCACCTACAAGCACCCACAAGTACCTACTAGTACTCGGGGAAAGCACCCACAAGTACCTACTAGTACTCGGGGAAAGCACCCACAAGTACCTACTAGCACTCACAAGTGCCCAAAAGTACCTACAAGTTTCTACAAACACCCACAAAAACCTACATGAACCCACAAGTACCTACAAGTACCTACAAGCACCCACAAGTACCTACTAGTACTCGGAGCAAGCACCCACAAGTACCCGCGGCAAGCACCCACAAGTACCTACTAGCACTCACAAGTGCCCACAAGTACCTACAAGTTTCTACAAACACCCACAAAAACCTACATGAACCCACATGTACCTACAATTACCTACAAGCACCCACAAGTACCCACAAGTACCTACAAGCACCCACAAGTACCTACAAGCACCCACAAGTACCTAGAAGCACCCACAAGTACCCACAAGTACCTACAAGCACCAACAAGTACCTACAAGCACCAACAAGTACCTACAAGCACCCACAAGCACCTACAAGCACCCTCGAGTACTCGGGGCAAGCCCCCACAAGTACCCGTTGCAAGCCCCCACAAGTACCCGGGGCAAGCACCCACAAGTACCCGGGGCAAGCACCCACAAGTACCCGGGGAGAGCACCCACAAGTTCCTACAAGCAACCACAAGTACCTACAAGCACTCACAAGTACCCACAAGTACTTACAAACAACCACAAGTACGTACATGAACCCACAAGTACCTACAAGAACCTACAAGCACCCACAAGTACCTACAAGCACCCACAAGTACCCACAAGTACCTACAAGTACCTACAAACACCCACAAGCACCTAAAAACACCCACAAGTACCTACAAACACCCACAAGCACCTAAAAACACCCACAAGCACCTACAAGCACCCACAAGTACCTACTAGTACTCGGGGCAAGCACCCACAAGTACCCGGGACAAGCACCCACAAGTACCTACTAGCACTCACAAGTGCCCACAAATACCTACAAGTATCTAAAAACACCCACAAGTACCTACATGAACCCACAAGTACCTACAAGTACCTACAAGCACCCACAAGTACCCACAAGTACCTACAAACACCTACAAGCACCCACAAGTACCTACAAACACCCACAAGCACATAAAAACACCCACAAGCACCTACAACCACCCACAAGTACCTACTAGTACTCGGAGCAAGCACCCACAAGTACCCGGGGCAAGCACCCACAAGTACCTACTAGCACTCACAAGTGCCCACAAGTACCTACAAGTATCTACAAACACCCACAAGTACCTACAAGTATCTTCAAACACCCACAAGTACCTACATGAACCCACAAGTACCTACAAGTACCTACAAACACCCACAAGCACCTGCAAGTACCTACAAGCACCCACAAGCACCTACAAGCACGCACGAGCACCCACAAGTACCCACAAGTACCTACAAACACCCACAAGAACCTACAAGTACCTACAAGCACCCACAAGCACCTAAAAACACCCACAAGCACCTACAAGCACCTACAAGCTCCCACAAGTACCTACTAGTACTCGGGGAAAGCACCCACAAGTACCTACTAGCACTCACAAGTGCCCACAAGAACCTACAAGTTTCTACAAACACCCACAAAAACCTACATGAACCCACAAGAACCTACAAGTACCTACAAGCACCCACAAGTACCTACTAGTACTCGGAGCAAGCACCCACAAGTACCCGCGGCAAGAACCCACAAGTACCTAAAAACACCCACAAGCACCCACAACTACCCACAAGAACCCACAAGTACCTACAAGCACCCACAAGTACTACAAGCACCCACAAGTACCTACAAGCACCTACAAGCACCCACAAGTACCTACTAGTACTCGGGGCAAGCACCCACAAGTACCCGGGACAAGCACCCACAAGTAACTACTAGCACTCACAAGTGCCCACAAATACCTACAAGTATCTAAAAACACCCACAAGTACCTACATGAACCCACAAGTACCTACAAGTACCCACAAGTACCTACAAGCACCCACAAGTACCCACAAGTACCTACAAACACCCACAAGCACCTAAAAACACCCACAAGCACCTACAAGCACCCACAAGTACCTACTAGTACTCGGAGCAAGCACCCACAAGTACCCGGGGCAAGCACCCACAAGTACCTACTAGCACTCACAAGTGCCCACAAGTACCTACAAGTATCTACAAACACCCACAAGTACCTACAAGTATCTTCAAACACCCACAAGTACCTACATGAACCCACAAGTACCTACAAGTACCCACAAGTACCTACAAGTACCCACAAGTACCTACAAGCACGAACGAGCACCCACAAGTACCCACAAGTACCTACAAACACTCACAAGCACCTACAAGTACCTACAAGCACCCACAAGCACCTAAAAACACCCACAAGCACCTACAAGCACCCACAAGTACCTACTAGTACTCGGGGAAAGCACCCACAAGTACCTACTAGCACTCACAAGTGCCCACAAGTACCTACAAGTATCTACAAACACCCACAAGTACCTTCATGAACCCACAAGTACCTACAAGTACCCACAAGTACCTACAAGCACCCACAAGTACCCACAAGTACCTAGAAACACCCACAAGCACCTACAAGTACCTACAAGCACCCACAAGTACCCACAAGTACCTACAAGCACCCACAAGTACCTACAAACACCCACAAGCACCTAAAATCACCCACAAGCACCTACAAGCACCCACAAGTACCTACTAGTACTTGGAGCAAGCACCCACAAGTACCCGGGGCAAGCACCCACAAGTACCTACTAGCACTCACAAGTGCCCACAAGTACCTACAAGTATCTACAAACACCCACAAGTACCTACAAGTATCTTCAAACACCCACAAGTACCTACATGAACCCACAAGTACCTACAAGTACCTACAAGTACCCACAAGTACCTACAAGCACGAACGAGCACCCACAAGTACCCACTAGTACCTACAAACACCCACAAGCACCTACAAGTACCTAAAAGCACCCACAAGCACCTAAAAACACCCACAAGCACCTACAAGCACCCACAAGTACCTACTAGTACTCGGGGAAAGCACCCACAAGTACCTACTAGTACTCGGGGAAAGCACCCACAAGTACCTACTAGCACTCACAAGTGCCCACAAGTACCTACAATTTTCTACAAACACCCACAAAAACCTACATGAACCCACAAGAACCTACAAGTACCTACAAGCACCCACAAGTACCTACTAGTACTCGGAGCAAGCACCCACAAGTACCCGCGGCAAGAATCCACAAGTACCTAAAAACACCCACAAGCACCCACAACTACCCACAAGAACCCACAAGTACCTACAAGCACCCACAAGTACTACAAGCACCCACAAGTACCTACAAGCACCTACAAGTACCTAAAAATACCCACAATACCTACAAGCACCCACAAGTATCCATAAGTACCTACAAGACACCACAAGTACCTACAAGCACCCACAAGTACCTACAAGCAACCACAAGTACCCAAAAGTACCCACAAGTACTTACAAACACCCACAAGTACCTACACGAACCCACAAGTACCTACTAGTACCCACAAGTACCTACAAGCACCCACAAGCACCTACAAGCACCCACAAGTACCTACAAGAACCCACGTGTACTACAAGCACCCACAAGTACCTACAAGCACTCACAAATACCCACAAGCACCTACAAGCACCCACAAGTACCTACTAGTACTCGGGGAAAGCACCCACAAGTACCTACTAGTACTCGGGGAAAGCACCCACAAGTACCTACTAGCACTCACAAGTGCCCAAAAGTACCTACAAGTTTCTACAAACACCCACAAAAACCTACATGAACCCACAAGTACCTACAAGTACCTACAAGCACCCACAAGTACCTACTAGTACTCGGAGCAAGCACCCACAAGTACCCGCGGCAAGCACCCACAAGTACCTACTAGCACTCACAAGTGCCCACAAGTACCTACAAGTTTCTACAAACACCCACAAAAACCTACATGAACCCACATGTACCTACAATTACCTACAAGCACCCACAAGTACCCACAAGTACCTACAAGCACCCACAAGTACCTACCAGCACCCACAAGTACCCACAAGTACCTACAAGCACCAACAAGTACCTACAAGCACCAACAAGTACCTACAAGCACCCACAAGCACCTACAAGCACCCTCGAGTACTCGGGGCAAGCACCCACAAGTACCCGGAACAAGCCCCCACAAGTACCCGGGGCAAGCCCCCACAAGTACCCGTTGCAAGCCCCCACAAGTACCCGGGGCAAGCACCCACAAGTACCCGGGGCAAGCACCCACAAGTACCCGGGGAGAGCACCCACAAGTTCCTACAAGCAACCACAAGTACCTACAAGCACTCACAAGTACCCACAAGTACTTACAAACAACCACAAGTACGTACATGAACCCACAAGTACTTACAAACAACCACAAGTACGTACATGAACCCACAAGTACCTACAAGAACCTACAAGCACCCACAAGTACCTACAAGCACCCACAAGTACCCACAAGTACCTACAAGTACCTACAAACACCCACAAGCACCTAAAAACACCCACAAGTACCTACAAACACCCACAAGCACCTAAAAACACCCACAAGCACCTACAAGCACCCACAAGTACCTACTAGTACTTGGAGCAAGCACCCACAAGTACCCGGGGCAAGCACCCACAAGTACCTACTAGCACTCACAAGTGCCCACAAGTACCTACAAGTATCTACAAACACCCACAAGTACCTACAAGTATCTTCAAACACCCACAAGTACCTACATGAACCCACAAGTACCTACAAGTACCTACAAGTACCCACAAGTACCTACAAGCACGAACGAGCACCCACAAGTACCCACTAGTACCTACAAACACCCACAAGCACCTACAAGTACCTAAAAGCACCCACAAGCACCTAAAAACACCCACAAGCACCTACAAGCACCCACAAGTACCTACTAGTACTCGGGGAAAGCACCCACAAGTACCTACTAGTACTCGGGGAAAGCACCCACAAGTACCTACTAGCACTCACAAGTGCCCACAAGTACCTACAAGTTTCTACAAACACCCACAAAAACCTACATGAACCCACAAGAACCTACAAGTACCTACAAGCACCCACAAGTACCTACTAGTACTCGGAGCAAGCACCCACAAGTACCCGCGGCAAGAATCCACAAGTACCTAAAAACACCCACAAGCACCCACAACTACCCACAAGAACCCACAAGTACCTACAAGCACCCACAAGTACTACAAGCACCCACAAGTACCTACAAGCACCTACAAGTACCTAAAAATACCCACAATACCTACAAGCACCCACAAGTATCCATAAGTACCTACAAGACACCACAAGTACCTACAAGCACCCACAAGTACCTACAAGCAACCACAAGTACCCAAAAGTACCCACAAGTACTTACAAACACCCACAAGTACCTACACGAACCCACAAGTACCTACTAGTACCCACAAGTACCTACAAGCACCCACAAGCACCTACAAGCACCCACAAGTACCTACAAGAACCCACGTGTACTACAAGCACCCACAAGTACCTACAAGCACTCACAAATACCCACAAGCACCTACAAGCACCCACAAGTACCTACTAGTACTCGGGGAAAGCACCCACAAGTACCTACTAGTACTCGGGGAAAGCACCCACAAGTACCTACTAGCACTCACAAGTGCCCAAAAGTACCTACAAGTTTCTACAAACACCCACAAAAACCTACATGAACCCACAAGTACCTACAAGTACCTACAAGCACCCACAAGTACCTACTAGTACTCGGAGCAAGCACCCACAAGTACCCGCGGCAAGCACCCACAAGTACCTACTAGCACTCACAAGTGCCCACAAGTACCTACAAGTTTCTACAAACACCCACAAGAACCTACATGAACCCACATGTACCTACAATTACCTACAAGCACCCACAAGTACCCACAAGTACCTACAAGCACCCACAAGTACCTACAAGCACCCACAAGTACCCACAAGTACCTACAAGCACCAACAAGTACCTACAAGCACCAACAAGTACCTACAAGCACCCACAAGCACCTACAAGCACCCTCGAGTACTCGGGGCAAGCACCCACAAGTACCCGGAACAAGCCCCCACAAGTACCCGGGGCAAGCCCCCACAAGTACCCGTTGCAAGCCCCCACAAGTACCCGGGGCAAGCACCCACAAGTACCCGGGGCAAGCACCCACAAGTACCCGGGGAGAGCACCCACAAGTTCCTACAAGCAACCACAAGTACCTACAAGCACTCACAAGTACCCACAAGTACTTACAAACAACCACAAGTACGTACATGAACCCACAAGTACCTACAAGAACCTACAAGCACCCACAAGTACCTACAAGCACCCACAAGTACCCACAAGTACCTACAAGTACCTACAAACACCCACAAGCACCTAAAAACACCCACAAGTACCTACAAACACCCACAAGCACCTAAAAACACCCACAAGCACCTACAAGCACCCACAAGTACCTACTAGTACTCGGGGCAAGCACCCACAAGTACCCGGGACAAGCACCCACAAGTACCTACTAGCACTCACAAGTGCCCACAAATACCTACAAGTATCTAAAAACACCCACAAGTACCTACATGAACCCACAAGTACCTACAAGTACCTACAAGCACCCACAAGTACCCACAAGTACCTACAAACACCTACAAGCACCCACAAGTACCTACAAACACCCACAAGCACATAAAAACACCCACAAGCACCTACAACCACCCACAAGTACCTACTAGTACTCGGAGCAAGCACCCACAAGTACCCGGGGCAAGCACCCACAAGTACCTACTAGCACTCACAAGTGCCCACAAGTACCTACAAGTATCTACAAACACCCACAAGTACCTACAAGTATCTTCAAACACCCACAAGTACCTACATGAACCCACAAGTACCCACAAGTACCTACTAGCACTCACAAGTGCCCACAAGTACCTACAAGTTTCTACAAACACCCACAAGAACCTACATGAACCCACATGTACCTACAATTACCTACAAGCACCCACAAGTACCCACAAGTACCTACAAGCACCCACAAGTACCTACCAGCACCCACAAGTACCCACAAGTACCTACAAGCACCAACAAGTACCTACAAGCACCAACAAGTACCTACAAGCACCCACAAGCACCTACAAGCACCCTCGAGTACTCGGGGCAAGCACCCACAAGTACCCGGAACAAGCCCCCACAAGTACCCGGGGCAAGCCCCCACAAGTACCCGTTGCAAGCCCCCACAAGTACCCGGGGCAAGCACCCACAAGTACCCGGGGCAAGCACCCACAAGTACCCGGGGAGAGCACCCACAAGTTCCTACAAGCAACCACAAGTACCTACAAGCACTCACAAGTACCCACAAGTACTTACAAACAACCACAAGTACGTACATGAACCCACAAGTACTTACAAACAACCACAAGTACGTACATGAACCCACAAGTACCTACAAGAACCTACAAGCACCCACAAGTACCTACAAGCACCCACAAGTACCCACAAGTACCTACAAGTACCTACAAACACCCACAAGCACCTAAAAACACCCACAAGTACCTACAAACACCCACAAGCACCTAAAAACACCCACAAGCACCTACAAGCACCCACAAGTACCTACTAGTACTTGGAGCAAGCACCCACAAGTACCCGGGGCAAGCACCCACAAGTACCTACTAGCACTCACAAGTGCCCACAAGTACCTACAAGTATCTACAAACACCCACAAGTACCTACAAGTATCTTCAAACACCCACAAGTACCTACATGAACCCACAAGTACCTACAAGTACCTACAAGTACCCACAAGTACCTACAAGCACGAACGAGCACCCACAAGTACCCACTAGTACCTACAAACACCCACAAGCACCTACAAGTACCTAAAAGCACCCACAAGCACCTAAAAACACCCACAAGCACCTACAAGCACCCACAAGTACCTACTAGTACTCGGGGAAAGCACCCACAAGTACCTACTAGTACTCGGGGAAAGCACCCACAAGTACCTACTAGCACTCACAAGTGCCCACAAGTACCTACAAGTTTCTACAAACACCCACAAAAACCTACATGAACCCACAAGAACCTACAAGTACCTACAAGCACCCACAAGTACCTACTAGTACTCGGAGCAAGCACCCACAAGTACCCGCGGCAAGAATCCACAAGTACCTAAAAACACCCACAAGCACCCACAACTACCCACAAGAACCCACAAGTACCTACAAGCACCCACAAGTACTACAAGCACCCACAAGTACCTACAAGCACCTACAAGTACCTAAAAATACCCACAATACCTACAAGCACCCACAAGTATCCATAAGTACCTACAAGACACCACAAGTACCTACAAGCACCCACAAGTACCTACAAGCAACCACAAGTACCCAAAAGTACCCACAAGTACTTACAAACACCCACAAGTACCTACACGAACCCACAAGTACCTACTAGTACCCACAAGTACCTACAAGCACCCACAAGCACCTACAAGCACCCACAAGTACCTACAAGAACCCACGTGTACTACAAGCACCCACAAGTACCTACAAGCACTCACAAATACCCACAAGCACCTACAAGCACCCACAAGTACCTACTAGTACTCGGGGAAAGCACCCACAAGTACCTACTAGTACTCGGGGAAAGCACCCACAAGTACCTACTAGCACTCACAAGTGCCCAAAAGTACCTACAAGTTTCTACAAACACCCACAAAAACCTACATGAACCCACAAGTACCTACAAGTACCTACAAGCACCCACAAGTACCTACTAGTACTCGGAGCAAGCACCCACAAGTACCCGCGGCAAGCACCCACAAGTACCTACTAGCACTCACAAGTGCCCACAAGTACCTACAAGTTTCTACAAACACCCACAAGAACCTACATGAACCCACATGTACCTACAATTACCTACAAGCACCCACAAGTACCCACAAGTACCTACAAGCACCAACAAGTACCTACAAGCACCAACAAGTACCTACAAGCACCCACAAGCACCTACAAGCACCCTCGAGTACTCGGGGCAAGCACCCACAAGTACCCGGAACAAGCCCCCACAAGTACCCGGGGCAAGCCCCCACAAGTACCCGTTGCAAGCCCCCACAAGTACCCGGGGCAAGCACCCACAAGTACCCGGGGCAAGCACCCACAAGTACCCGGGGAGAGCACCCACAAGTTCCTACAAGCAACCACAAGTACCTACAAGCACTCACAAGTACCCACAAGTACTTACAAACAACCACAAGTACGTACATGAACCCACAAGTACCTACAAGAACCTACAAGCACCCACAAGTACCTACAAGCACCCACAAGTACCCACAAGTACCTACAAGTACCTACAAACACCCACAAGCACCTAAAAACACCCACAAGTACCTACAAACACCCACAAGCACCTAAAAACACCCACAAGCACCTACAAGCACCCACAAGTACCTACTAGTACTCGGGGCAAGCACCCACAAGTACCCGGGACAAGCACCCACAAGTACCTACTAGCACTCACAAGTGCCCACAAATACCTACAAGTATCTAAAAACACCCACAAGTACCTACATGAACCCACAAGTACCTACAAGTACCTACAAGCACCCACAAGTACCCACAAGTACCTACAAACACCTACAAGCACCCACAAGTACCTACAAACACCCACAAGCACATAAAAACACCCACAAGCACCTACAACCACCCACAAGTACCTACTAGTACTCGGAGCAAGCACCCACAAGTACCCGGGGCAAGCACCCACAAGTACCTACTAGCACTCACAAGTGCCCACAAGTACCTACAAGTATCTACAAACACCCACAAGTACCTACAAGTATCTTCAAACACCCACAAGTACCTACATGAACCCACAAGTACCTACAAGTACCTACAAGTACCCACAAGTACCTACAAGCACGAACAAGCACCCACAAGTACCCTCAAGTACCTACAAACACCCACAAGCACCTGCAAGTACCTACAAGCACCCACAACCACCTACAAGCACGCACGAGCACCCACAAGTACCCACAAGTACCTACAAACACCCACAAGAACCTACAAGTACCTACAAGCACCCACAAGTACCTACTAGTACTCGGGGAAAGCACCCACAAGTACCTACTAGCACTCACAAGTGCCCACAAGAACCTACAAGTTTCTACAAACACCCACAAAAACCTACATGAACCCACAAGAACCTACAAGTACCTACAAGCACCCACAAGTACCTACTAGTACTCGGAGCAAGCACCCACAAGTACCCGCGGCAAGAACCCACAAGTACCTAAAAACACCCACAAGCACCCACAACTACCCACAAGAACCCACAAGTACCTACAAGCACCCACAAGTACTACAAGCACCCACAAGTACCTACAAGCACCTACAAGCACCCACAAGTACCTACTAGTACTCGGGGCAAGCACCCACAAGTACCCGGGACAAGCACCCACAAGTAACTACTAGCACTCACAAGTGCCCACAAATACCTACAAGTATCTAAAAACACCCACAAGTACCTACATGAACCCACAAGTACCTACAAGTACCCACAAGTACCTACAAGCACCCACAAGTACCCACAAGTACCCACAAGTACCTACAAACACCCACAAGCACCTAAAAACACCCACAAGCACCTACAAGCACCCACAAGTACCTACTAGTACTCGGAGCAAGCACCCACAAGTACCCGGGGCAAGCACCCACAAGTACCTACTAGCACTCACAAGTGCCCACAAGTACCTACAAGTATCTACAAACACCCACAAGTACCTACAAGTATCTTCAAACACCCACAAGTACCTACATGAACCCACAATTACCTACAAGTACCCACAAGTACCTACAAGCACGAACGAGCACCCACAAGTACCCACAAGTACCTACAAACACCCACAAGCACCTACAAGTACCTACAAGCACCCACAAGCACCAAAAAACACCCACAAGCACCTACAAGCACCCACAAGTACCTACTAGTACTCGGGGAAAGCACCCACAAGTACCTACTAGCACTCACAAGTGCCCACAAGTACCTACAAGTATCTACAAACACCCACAAGTACCTACATGAACCCACAAGTACCTACAAGTACCCACAAGTACCTACAAGCACCCACAAGTACCCACAAGTACCTAGAAACACCCACAAGCACCTACAAGTACCTACAAGCACCCACAAGTACCCACAAGTACCTACAAGCACCCACAAGTACCTACAAACACCCACAAGCACCTAAAATCACCCACAAGCACCTACAAGCACCCACAAGTACCTACTAGTACTTGGAGCAAGCACCCACAAGTACCCGGGGCAAGCACCCACAAGTACCTACTAGCACTCACAAGTGCCCACAAGTACCTACAAGTATCTACAAACACCCACAAGTACCTACAAGTATCTTCAAACACCCACAAGTACCTACATGAACCCACAAGTACCTACAAGTACCTACAAGTACCCACAAGTACCTACAAGCACGAACGAGCACCCACAAGTACCCACTAGTACCTACAAACACCCACAAGCACCTACAAGTACCTAAAAGCACCCACAAGCACCTAAAAACACCCACAAGCACCTACAAGCACCCACAAGTACCTACTAGTACTCGGGGAAAGCACCCACAAGTACCTACTAGTACTCGGGGAAAGCACCCACAAGTACCTACTAGCACTCACAAGTGCCCACAAGTACCTACAAGTTTCTACAAACACCCACAAAAACCTACATGAACCCACAAGAACCTACAAGTACCTACAAGCACCCACAAGTACCTACTAGTACTCGGAGCAAGCACCCACAAGTACCCGCGGCAAGAACCCACAAGTACCTAAAAACACCCACAAGCACCCACAACTACCCACAAGAACCCACAAGTACCTACAAGCACCCACAAGTACTACAAGCACCCACAAGTACCTACAAGCACCTACAAGTACCTAAAAATACCCACAATACCTACAAGCACCCACAAGTATCCATAAGTACCTACAAGACACCACAAGTACCTACAAGCACCCACAAGTACCTACAAACACCCACAAGCACCTAAAATCACCCACAAGCACCTACAAGCACCCACAAGTACCTACTAGTACTTGGAGCAAGCACCCACAAGTACCCGGGGCAAGCACCCACAAGTACCTACTAGCACTCACAAGTGCCCACAAGTACCTACAAGTATCTACAAACACCCACAAGTACCTACAAGTATCTTCAAACACCCACAAGTACCTACATGAACCCACAAGTACCTACAAGTACCTACAAGTACCCACAAGTACCTACAAGCACGAACGAGCACCCACAAGTACCCACTAGTACCTACAAACACCCACAAGCACCTACAAGTACCTAAAAGCACCCACAAGCACCTAAAAACACCCACAAGCACCTACAAGCACCCACAAGTACCTACTAGTACTCGGGGAAAGCACCCACAAGTACCTACTAGTACTCGGGGAAAGCACCCACAAGTACCTACTAGCACTCACAAGTGCCCACAAGTACCTACAAGTTTCTACAAACACCCACAAAAACCTACATGAACCCACAAGAACCTACAAGTACCTACAAGCACCCACAAGTACCTACTAGTACTCGGAGCAAGCACCCACAAGTACCCGCGGCAAGAACCCACAAGTACCTAAAAACACCCACAAGCACCCACAACTACCCACAAGAACCCACAAGTACCTACAAGCACCCACAAGTACTACAAGCACCCACAAGTACCTACAAGCACCTACAAGTACCTAAAAATACCCACAATACCTACAAGCACCCACAAGTATCCATAAGTACCTACAAGACACCACAAGTACCTACAAGCACCCACAAGTACCTACAAGCAACCACAAGTACCCAAAAGTACCCACAAGTACTTACAAACACCCACAAGTACCTACACGAACCCACAAGTACCTACTAGTACCCACAAGTACCTACAAGCACCCACAAGCACCTACAAGCACCCACAAGTACCTACAAGAACCCACGTGTACTACAAGCACCCACAAGTACCTACAAGCACTCACAAATACCCACAAGCACCTACAAGCACCCACAAGTACCTACTAGTACTCGGGGAAAGCACCCACAAGTACCTACTAGTACTCGGGGAAAGAACCCACAAGTACCTACTAGCACTCACAAGTGCCCAAAAGTACCTACAAGTTTCTACAAACACCCACAAAAACCTACATGAACCCACAAGTACCTACAAGTACCTACAAGCACCCACAAGTACCTACTAGTACTCGGAGCAAGCACCCACAAGTACCCACGGCAAGCACCCACAAGTACCTACTAGCACTCACAAGTGCCCACAAGTACCTACAAGTTTCTACAAACACCCACAAAAACCTACATGAACCCACATGTACCTACAAGTACCTACAAGCACCCACAAGTACCCACAAGTATCTACAAGCACCCACAAGTACCTACAAGCACCCACAAGTACCCACAAGTACCTACAAGCACCAACAAGTACCTACAAGCACCAACAAGTACCTACAAGCACCCACAAGCACCTACAAGCACCCTCGAGTACTCGGGGCAAGCACCCACAAGTACCCGGAACAAGCCCCCACAAGTACCCGGGGCAAGCCCCCACAAGTACCCGTTGCAAGCCCCCACAAGTACCCGGGGCAAGCACCCACAAGTACCCGGGGCAAGCACCCACAAGTACCCGGGGAGAGCACCCACAAGTTCCTACAAGCAACCACAAGTACCTACAAGCACTCACAAGTACCCACAAGTACTTACAAACAACCACAAGTACGTACATGAACCCACAAGTACCTACAAGAACCTACAAGCACCCACAAGTACCTACAAGCACCCACAAGTACCTATAAGTACCTACAAACACCCACAAGCACCTAAAAACACCCACAAGCACCTACAAGCACCCACAAGTACCTACTAGTACTCGGGGCAAGCACCCACAAGTACCCGGGACAAGCACCCACAAGTACCTACTAGCACTCACAAGTGCCCACAAATACCTACAAGTATCTAAAAACACCCACAAGTACCTACATGAACCCACAAGTACCTACAAGTACCTACAAGCACCCACAAGTACCCACAAGTACCTACAAACACCTACAAGCACCTACAAGTACCTACAAGCACCCACAAGTACCCACAAGTACCTACAAGCACCCACAAGTACCTACAAACACCCACAAGCACATAAAAACACCCACAAGCACCTACAACCACCCACAAGTACCTACTAGTACTCGGAGCAAGCACCCACAAGTACCCGGGGCAAGCACCCACAAGTACCTACTAGCACTCACAAGTGCCCACAAGTACCTACAAGTATCTACAAACACCCACAAGTACCTACAAGTATCTTCAAACACCCACAAGTACCTACATGAACCCACAAGTACCTACAAGTACCTACAAGTACCCACAAGTACCTACAAGCACGAACGAGCACCCACAAGTACCCACAAGTACCTACAAGTATCTACAAACACCCACAAGTACCTACAAGTGTCTTCAAACACCCACAAGTACCTACATGAACTCACAAGTACCTACAAGTACCTACAAGTACCCACAAGTACCTACTAGCACTCACAAGTGCCCACAAGTACCTACAAGTTTCTACAAACACCCACAAAAACCTACATGAACCCACATGTACCTACAAACACCTACAAGCACCCACAAGTACCCACAACTACCTACAAGCACCCACAAGTACCCACAAGTACCTACAAGCACCCACAAGTACCCACAAGTACCTACAAGCACCAACAAGTACCTACAAGCAGCAACAAGTACCTACAAGCACCCACAAGCACCTACAAGCACCCTCGAGTACTCGGGGCAAGCACCCACAAGTACCCGGGGCAAGCCCCCACAAGTACCCGTTGCAAGCCCCCACAAGTACCCGGGGCAAGCACCCACAAGTACCCGGGGCAAGCACCCACAAGTACCCGGGGAGAGCACCCACAAGTTCCTACAAGCAACCACAAGTACCTACAAGCACTCACAAGTACCCACAAGTACGTACATGAACCCACAAGTACCCACAAGTACCTACAAGTACCTACAAACACCCACAAGCACCTAAAAACACCCACAAGTACCTACAAACACCCACAAACACCTAAAAACACCCACAAGCACCTACAAGCACCCACAAGTACCTACTAGTACTCGGGGCAAGCACCCACAAGTACCCGGGACAAGCACCCACAAGTACCTACTAGCACTCACAAGTGCCCACAAATACCTACAAGTATCTAAAAACACCCACAAGTACCTACATGAACCCACAAGTACCTACAAGTACCTACAAGCACCCACAAGTACCCACAAGTACCTACAAGCACCCACAAGTACCTACAAACACCCACAAGCACATAAAAATACCCACAAGCACCTACAACCACCCACAAGTACCTACTAGTACTCGGAGCAAGCACCCACAAGTACCCGAGGCAAGCACCCACAAGTACCTACTAGCACTCACAAGTGCCCACAAGTACCTACAAGTATCTACAAACACCCACAAGTACCTACAAGTATCTTCAAACACCCACAAGTACCTACATGAACCCACAAGTACCAACAAGTACCTACAGGTACCCACAAGTACCTACAAGCACGAACGAGCACCCACAAGTACCTACAAGTATCTACAAACACCCACAAGTACCTACAAGTATCTTCAAACACCCACAAGTACCTACATGAACCCACAAGTACCTACAAGTACCTACAAGTACCCACAAGTACCTACTAGCACTCACAAGTGCCCACAAGTACCTACAAGTTTCTACAAACACCCACAAAAACCTACATGAACCCACATGTACCTACAAGTACCTACAAGCACCCACAAGTACCCACAAGTACCTACAAGCACCCACAAGTACCCACAAGTACCTACAAGCACCCACAAGTACCCACAAGTACCTACAAGCACCAACAAGTACCTACAAGCACCAACAAGTACCTACAAGCACCCACAAGCACCTACAAGCACCCTCGAGTACTCGGGGCAAGCACCCACAAGTACCCGGAACAAGCCCCACAAGTACCCGGGGCAAGCCCCCACAAGTACCCGTTGCAAGCCCCCACAAGTACCCGGGGCAAGCACCCACAAGTACCCGGGGCAAGCACCCACAAGTACCCGGGGCAAGCACCCACAAGTACCCGGGGAGAGCACCCACAAGTTCCTACAAGCAACCACAAGTACCTACAAGCACTCACAAGTACCCACAAGTACTTACAAACACCCACAAGTACGTACATGAACCCACAAGTACCTACAAGAACCTACAAGCACCCACAAGTACCTACAAGCACCCACAAGTACCCACAAGTACCTACAAGTACCTACAAACACCCACAAGCACCTAAAAACACCCACAAGTACCTACAAACACCCACAAGCACCTAAAAACACCCACAAGCACCTACAAGCACCCACAAGTACCTACTAGTACTCGGGGCAAGCACCCACAAGTACCCGGGACAAGCACCCACAAGTACCTACTAGCACTCACAAGTGCCCACAAATACCTACAAGTATCTAAAAACACCCACAAGTACCTACATGAACCCACAAGTACCTACAAGTACCTACAAGCACCCACAAGTACCCACAAGTACCTACAAACACCTACAAGCACCTACAAGTACCTACAAGCACCCACAAGTACCCACAAGTACCTACAAGCACCCACAAGTACCTACAAACACCCACAAGCACATAAAAACACCCACAAGCACCTACAAGCACCCACAAGTACCTACTAGTACTCGGAGCAAGCACCCACAAGTACCCGGGGCAAGCACCCACAAGTACCTACTAGCACTCACAAGTGCCCACAAGTACCTACAAGTATCTACAAACACCCACAAGTACCTACAAGTATCTTCAAACACCCACAAGTACCTACATGAACCCACAAGTACCTACAAGTACCTACAAGTACCCACAAGTACCTACAAGCACGAACGAGCACCCACAAGTACCCACAAGTACCTACAAACACCCACAAGCACCTACAAGTACCTAGAAGCACCCACAAGCACCTAAAAACACCCACAAGTACCTACATGAACCCACAAGTACCTACAAGTACCCACAAGTACCTACAAGCACCCACAAGTACCCACAAGTACCTAGAAACACCCACAAGCACCTACAAGTACCTACAAGCACCCACAAGTACCCACAAGTACCTACAAGCACCCACAAGTACCTACAAACACCCACAAGCACCTAAAAACACCCACAAGCACCTACAAGCACCCACAAGTACCTACTAGTACTCGGAGAAAGCACCCACAAGTACCCGGGGCAAGCACCCACAAGTACCTACTAGCACTCACAAGTGCCCACAAGTACCTACAAGTATCTACAAACACCCACAAGTACCTACAAGTATCTTCAAACACCCACAAGTACCTACATGAACCCACAAGTACCTACAAGTACCTACAAGTACCCACAAGTACCTACAAGCACGAACGAGCACCCACAAGTACCCACTAGTACCTACAAACACCCACAAGCACCTACAAGTACCTAAAAGCACCCACAAGCACATAAAAACACCCACAAGCACCTACAAGCACCCACAAGTACCTACTAGTACTCGGGGAAAGCACCCACAAGTACCTACAAGTACCTACAAGTACCCACAAGTACCTACAAGCACGAACGAGCACCCACAAGTACCCACTAGTACCTACAAACACCCACAAGCACCTACAAGTACCAAAAACACCCACAAGCACCTAAAAACACCCACAAGCACCTACAAGCACCCACAAGTACCTACTAGTACTCGGGGAAAGCACCCACAAGTACCTACTAGTACTCGGGGAAAGCACCCACAAGTACCTACTAGCACTCACAAGTGCCCAAAAGTACCTACAAGTTTCTACAAACACCCACAAAAACCTACATGAACCCACAAGTACCTACAAGCACCCACAAGTACCTACTAGTACTCGGAGCAAGCACCCACAAGTACCCGCGGCAAGCACCCACAAGTACCTACTAGCACTCACAAGTGCCCACAAGTACCTACAAGTTTCTACAAACACCCACAAAAACCTACATGAACCCACATGTACCTACAAGTACCTACAAGCACCCACAAGTACCCACAAGTACCTACAAGCACCCACAAGTACCCACAAGAACCTACAAGCACCCACAAGTACCCACAAGTACCTACAAGCACCAACAAGTACCTACAAGCACCAACAAGTACCTACAAGCACCCACAAGCACCTACAAGCACCCTCGAGTACTCGGGGCAAGCACCCACAAGTACCCGGAACAAGCCCCCACAAGTACCCGGGGCAAGCCACCACAAGTACCCGTTGCAAGCCCCCACAAGTACCCGGGGCAAGCACCCACAAGTACCCGGGGCAAGCACCCACAAGTACCTGGGGAGAGCACCCACAAGTTCCTACAAGCAACCACAAGTACCTACAAGTATCTTCAAACACCCACAAGTACCTACATGAACCCACAAGTACCTACAAGTACCTACAAGTACCCACAAGTACCTACAAGCACGAACGAGCACCCACAAGTACCCACTAGTACCTACAAACACCCACAAGCACCTACAAGTACCTAAAAGCACCCACAAGCACCTAAAAACACCCACAAGCACCTACAAGCACCCACAAGTACCTACTAGTACTCGGGGAAAGCACCCACAAGTACCTACAAGTACCTACACGTACCCACAAGTACCTACAAGTACTTACAAACACCCACAAGTACCTACAAGTACCTACAAGTACTTACAAACACCCACAAGTACCTACACGAACCCACAAGTACCTACTAGTACCCACAAGTACCTACAAGCACCCACAAGCACCTACAAGCACCCACAAGTACCTACAAGCACCCACAAGTACTACAAGCACCCACAAGTACCTACTAGTACCCACAAGTACCTACAAGCACCCACAAGCACCTACAAGCACCCACAAGTACCTACAAGCACCCACAAGTACTACAAGCACCCACAAGTACCTACAAGCACTCACAAATACCCACAATACCCACAAATACCGATAAGTACCTACAAGCACCCACAAGTACCTACAAGAACCCACAAGTACCTACAAGCACACACAAGAACCCACAAGCACCTACAAGCACCCACAAGTACCTACAAGTACTCGGGGCAAGCACCCACAAGTTCTCGGGGCAAGCACCCACAAGTACCCGGGGCAAGCACCCACAAGTACCCGGGGCAAGCACCCACAAGTATCCGGGGCAAGCCCCCACAAGTACCCGGGGCAAGCACCCACTAGTACCCGGGACAAGCCCCCACAAGTACCCGGGGCAAGCACCCACAAGTTCCTACAAGCAACCACAAGTACCTACAAGCACTCACAAGTACCCACAAGTACTTACAAACACCCACAAGTACGTACATGAACCCACAAGTACCTACAAGAACCTACAAGCACCCACAAGTACCTACAAGCACCCACAAGTACCCACAAGTACCTACAAGTACCTACAAACACCCACAAGCACCTAAAAACACCCACAAGTACCTACAAGTACCTACAAACACCCACAAGCACCTAAAAACACCCACAACCACCTACAAGCACCCACAAGTACCTACTAGTACTCGGGGCAAGCACCCACAAGTACCCGGGACAAGCCCCCACAAGTACCCGGGGCAAGCACCCACAAGTTCCTACAAGCACCTACAAGCACCCACAAGTACCTACAAGTACTCGGGGCAAGCACCCACAAGTTCTCGGGGCAAGCACCCACAAGTAACCGGGGCAAGCACCCCCAAGTACCCGGGGCAAGCCCCCACAAGTACCCTGGGCAAGCACCCACAAGTACCTTCTAGCACTCACAAGTGCCCACAAGTACCTACAAGTATCTACAAACACCCACAAGTACCTACAAGTATCTTCAAACACCCACAAGTACCTACATGAACCCACAAGTACCTACAAGTACCTACAAGTACCCACAAGTACCTACAAGCAGTCACAAGTACCCACAAGTACTTACAAACACCCACAAGTACGTACATGAACCCACAAGTACCTACAAGAACCTACAAGCACCCACAAGCACCCGCAAGTACCTACAAGCACCTACAAGTACCTACAAATACCTACAAGTACCTAAAAATACCCACAATACCTAAAAGCACCCACAAGTACCCATGAGTACCTACAAGCACCCACAAGTACCTACAAGCACCCACAAGTACCTACAAGCAACCACAAGTACCCACAAGTACCCACACGTACCCACAAGTACCTACAAGTACTTACAAACACCCACAAGTACCTACAAGTACCTACAAGTACTTACAAACACCCACAAGTACCTACACGAACCCACAAGTACCTACTAGTACCCACAAGTACCTACAAGCACCCACAAGCACCTACAAGCACCCACAAGTACCTACAAGCACCCACAAGTACTACAAGCACCCACAAGTACCTACTAGTACCCACAAGTACCTACAAGCACCCACAAGCACCTACAAGCACCCACAAGTACCTACAAGCACCCACAAGTACTACAAGCACCCACAAGTACCTACAAGCACTCACAAATACCCACAATACCCACAAATACCGATAAGTACCTAAAAGCACCCACAAGTACCTACAAGAACCCACAAGTACCTACAAGCACACACAAGAACCCACAAGCACCTACAAGCACCCACAAGTACCTACAAGTACTCGGGGCAAGCACCCACAAGTTCTCGGGGCAAGCACCCACAAGTACCCGGGGCAAGCACCCACAAGTACCCGGGGCAAGCACCCACAAGTATCCGGGGCAAGCCCCCACAAGTACCCGGGGCAAGCACCCACTAGTACCCGGGACAAGCCCCCACAAGTACCCGGGGCAAGCACCCACAAGTACCTACAAGCATTCACAAGTACCCACAAGTACTTACAAACACCCACAAGTACGTACATGAACCCACAAGTACCTACAAGAACCTACAAGCACCCACAAGTACCTACAAGCACCCACAAGTACCCACAAGTACCTACAAGTACCTACAAACACCCACAAGCACCTAAAAACACCCACAAGTACCTACAAGTACCTACAAACACCCAAAAGCACCTAAAAACACCCACAACCACCTACAAGCACCCACAAGTACCTACTAGTACTCGGGGCAAGCACCCACAAGTACCCGGGACAAGCCCCCACAAGTACCCGGGGCAAGCACCCACAAGTTCCTACAAGCACCTACAAGCACCCACAAGTACCTACAAGTACTCGGGGCAAGCACCCACAAGTTCTCGGGGCAAGCACCCACAAGTACCCGGGGCAAGCACCCCCAAGTACCCGGGGCAAGCCCCCACAAGTACCCTGGGCAAGCACCCACAAGTACCTTCTAGCACTCACAAGTGCCCACAAGTACCTACAAGTATCTACAAACACCCACAAGTACCTACATGAACCCACAAGTACCTACAAGTACCCACAAGTACCTACAAGCACCCACAAGTACCTACAAACACCCACAAGCACCTACAAGTACCTACAAGCACCCACAAGTACCTACAAACACCCACAAGCACCTAAAAACACCCACAACCACCTACAAGCACCCACAAGTACCTACTAGTACTCGGGGCAAGCACCCACAAGTACCCGGGACAAGCACCCACAAGTACCTACTAGCACTCACAAGTGCCCACAAGTACCCGGGGCAAGCACCCACAAGTTCCTACAAGCAACCACAAGTACCTACAAGCACTCACAAGTACCCACAAGTACTTACAAACACCCACAAGTACGTACATGAACCCACAAGTACCTACAAGAACCTACAAGCACCCACAAGTACCTACAAGCACCCACAAGTACCCACAAGTACCTACAAGTACCTACAAACACCCACAAGCACCTAAAAACACCCACAAGTACCTACAAGTACCTACAAACACCCACAAGCACCTAAAAACACCCACAACCACCTACAAGCACCCACAAGTACCTACTAGTACTCGGGGCAAGCACCCACAAGTACCCGGGACAAGCCCCCACAAGTACCCGGGGCAAGCACCCACAAGTTCCTACAAGCACCGACAAGCACCCACAAGTACCTACAAGTACTCGGGGCAAGCACCCTCAAGTTCTCGGGGCAAGCACCCACAAGTACCCGGGGCAAGCACCCACAAGTACCCGGGGCAAGCCCCCACAAGTACCCGGGGCAAGCACCCACAAGTACCCGGGACAAGCACCCACAAGTACCTTCTAGCACTCACAAGTGCCCACAAGTACCTACAAGTATCTACAAACACCCACAAGTACCTACATGAACCCACAAGTACCTACAAGTACCCACAAGTACCTACAAGCACCCACAAGTACCTACAAACACCCACAAGCACCTACAAGTACCTACAAGCACCCACAAGTACCTACAAACACCCACAAGCACCTAAAAACACCCACAACCACCTACAAGCACCCACAAGTACCTACTAGTACTCGGGGCAAGCACCCACAAGTACCCGGGACAAGCACCCACAAGTACCTACTAGCACTCACAAGTGCCCACAAGTACCTACAAGTATCTACAAACACCCACAAGTACCTATATGAACCCACAAGTACCTACAAGTACCCACAAGTACCTACAAGCACCCACAAGTACCCACAAGTACCTACAAACACCCACAAGCACCCACAAGTACCTACAAACACCCACAAGCACCTAAAACACCCACAAGTACCTACATGAACCCACAAGTACCTACAAGTACCCACAAGTACCTACAAGAACCCACAAGTACCTACAAGCACCCACAAGTACTACAAGCACCCACAAGTACCTACAAGCACTCACAAATACCCACAATACCCACAAGTACCGATAAGTACCTACAAGCACCCACAAGTACCCGGGGCAAGCACCCACAAGTACCCGGGGCAAGCACCCACAAGTACCCGGGGCAAGCACCCACAAGTTCCTACAAGCAACCACAAGTACCCGGGGCCAACCCCCACAAGTACCCGGGGCAAGCACCCACAAGTACCCGGGACAAGCCCCCACAAGTACCCGGGGCAAGCACCCACAAGTTCCTACAAGCAACCACAAGTACCTACAAGCACTCACAAGTACCCACAAGTACTTACAAACACCCACAAGTACGTACATGAATCCACAAGTACCTACAAGAACCTACAAGCACCCACAAGTACCTACAAGCACCCACAAGTACCCACAAGTACCTACAAGTACCTACAAACACCCACAAGCACCTAAAAACACCCACAAGTACCTACAAGCACCCACAAGTACTACAAGCACCCACAAGTACCTACTAGTACCCACAAGTACCTACAAGCACCCACAATCACCTACAAGCACCCACAAGTACCTACAAGCACCCACAAGTACTACAAGCACCCACAAGTACCTACAAGCACTCACAAATACCCACAATACCCACAAGTACCGATAAGTACCTACAAGCACCCACAAGTACCCACAAGTACCCACAAGCACCTACAAGCACCCACAAGTACCCACAAGTACCTACAAGCACGCACAAGTACCTACAAGTACTCGGGGCAAGCACCCACAAGTTCCCGGGGCAAGCACCCACAAGTACCCACAAGTACCCGGGGCAAGCACCCACAAGTACCCGGGGCAAGCACCCACAAGTTCCTACAAGCAACCACGAGTACCCGGGGCCAACCCCCACAAGTACCCGGGGCAAGCACCCACAAGTACCCGTTACAAGCCCCCACAAGTACCCGGGGCAAGCACCCACAAGTTCCTACAAGCAACCACAAGTACCTACAAGCACTCACATGTACCCACAAGTGCTTTCAAACACCCACAAGTACGTACATGAACCCACAAGTACCTACAAGAACCTACAAGCACCCACAAGCACCCACAAGTACCTACAAGTACCTACAAACACCCACAAGCACCTAAAAACACCCACAAGTACCTACAAGCACCCACAAGTACCTTAAAACACCCACAAGCACCCACAACTACCCACAAGAACCCACAGGTACCTACAAGCACCCACAAGTACTACAAGCACCCACAAGTACCCACAAGCACCTACAAGTACCTACAAATACCTACAAGTACCTAAAAATTACCACAATACCTAAAAGCACCCACAAGTACCCATGAGTATCTACAAGCACCCACAAGTACCTACAAGCACCCACAAGTACCTACAAGCAACCACAAGTACCCACAAGTACCCACACGTACCCACACGTACCCACAAGTACCTACAAGTACTTACAAACACCCACAAGTACCTACACGAACCCACAAGTACCTACTAGTACCCACAAGTACCTACAAGCACCCACAAGCACCTACAAGCACCCACAAGTACCTACAAGCACCCACAAGTACTACAAGCACCCACAAGTACCTACTAGTACCCACAAGTACCTACAAGCACCCACAAGCACCTACAAGCACCCACAAGTACCTACAAGCACCCACAAGTACTACAAGCACCCACAAGTACCTACAAGCATTCACAAATACCCACAATACCCACAAGTACCGATAAGTACCTACAAGCACCCACAAGTACCCACAAGTACCTACAAGAACCCACAAGTACCTACAAGCACACACAAGAACCCACAAGCACCTACAAGCACCCACAAGTACCTACAAGTACTCGGGGCAAGCACCCACAAGTTCTCGGGGCAAGCACCCACAAGTACCCGGGGCAAGCACCCACAAGTACCCGGGGCAAGCACCCACAAGTACCCGGGGCAAGCACCCACAAGTATCCGGGGCAAGCCCCCACAAGTACCCGGGGCAAGCACCCACTAGTACCCGGGACAAGCCCCCACAAGTACCCGGGGCAAGCACCCACAAGTTCCTACAAGCAACCACAAGTACCTACAAGCACTCACAAGTACCCACAAGTTCCTACAAGCAACCACAAGTACCTACAAGCACTCACAAGTACCCACAAGTACTTATAAACACCCACAAGTACGTACATGAACCCACAAGTACCTACAAGAACCTACAAGCACCCACAAGTACCTACAAGCACCCACAAGTACCCACAAGTACCTACAAGTACCTACAAACACCCACAAGCACCTAAAAACACCCACAAGTACCTACAAGTACCTACAAACACCCACAAGCACCTAAAAACACCCACAACCACCTACAAGCACCCACAAGTACCTACTAGTACTCGGGGCAAGCACCCACAAGTACCCGGGACAAGCCCCCACAAGTACCCGGGGCAAGCACCCACAAGTTCCTACAAGCACCTACAAGCACCCACAAGTACCTACAAGTTCTCGGGGCAAGCACCCACAAGTTCTCGGGGCAAGCACCCACAAGTACCCGGGACAAGCACCCACAAGTACCCGGGGCAAGCCCCCACAAGTACCCGGGGCAAGCACCCACAAGTACCCGGGACAAGCACCCACAAGTACCTTCTACCACTCACAAGTGCCCACAAGTACCTACAAGTATCTACAAACACCCACAAGTACCTACATGAACCCACAAGTACCTACAAGTACCCACAAGTACCTACAAGCACCCACAAGTACCTACAAACACCCACAAGCACCTACAAGTACCTACAAGCACCCACAAGTACCTACAAACACCCACAAGCACCTAAAAACACCCACAACCACCTACAAGCACCCACAAGTACCTACTAGTACTCGGGGCAAGCACCCACAAGTACCCGGGACAAGCACCCACAAGTACCTACTAGCACTCACAAGTGCCCACAAGTACCTACAAGTATCTACAAACACCCACAAGTACCTACATGAACCCACAAGTACCTACAAGTACCCACAAGTACCTACAAGAACCCACAAGTACCTACAAGCACCCACAAGTACTACAAGCACCCACAAGTACCTAGAAGCACTCACAAATACCCACAATACCCACAAGTACCGATAAGTACCTACAAGCACCCACAAGTACCCGGGGCAAGCACCCACAAGTACCCGGGGCAAGCACCCACAAGTACCCGGGGCAAGCACCCACAAGTACCCGGGGCAAGCACCCACAAGTTCCTACAAGCAACCACAAGTACCCGGGGCCAACCCCCACAAGTACCCGGGGCAAGCACCCACAAGTACCCGGGACAAGCCCCCACAAGTACCCGGGGCAAGCACCCACAAGTTCCTACAAGCAACCACAAGTACCTACAAGCACTCACAAGTACCCACAAGTACTTACAAACACCCACAAGTACGTACATGAACCCACAAGTACCTACAAGAACCTACAAGCACCCACAAGCACCCACAAGTATCTACAAGTACCTATAAACACCCACAAGCACCTAAAACACCCACAAGTACCTACAAGCACCCACAAGTACCTAAAAACACCCACAAGCACCCACAACTACCCACAAGAACCCACAGGTACCTACAAGCACCCACAAGTACTACAAGCACCCACAAGTACCTACAAGCACCTACAAGTACCTACAAATACCTACAAGTACCTAAAAATACCCACAATACCTAAAAGCACCCACAAGTACCCATGAGTACCTACAAGCACCCACAAGTACCTACAAGCACCCACAAGTACCTACAAGCAACCACAAGTACCCACAAGTACCCACACGTACCCACAAGTACCTACAAGTACTTACAAACACCCACAAGTACCTACACGAACCCACAAGTACCTACTAGTACCCACAAGTACCTACAAGCACCCACAAGCACCTACAAGCACCCACAAGTACCTACAAGCACCCACAAGTACTACAAGCACCCACAAGTACCTACTAGTACCCACAAGTACCTACAAGCACCCACAAGCACCTACAAGCACCCACAAGTACCTACAAGCACCCACAAGTACTACAAGCACCCACAAGTACCTACAAGCACTCACAAATACCCACAATACCCACAAGTACCGATAAGTACCTACAAGCACCCACAAGTACCTACAAGAACCCACAAGTACCTACAAGCACACACAAGAACCCACAAGCACCTACAAGCACCCACAAGTACCTACAAGTACTCGGGGCAAGCACCCACAAGTTCTCGGGGCAAGCACCCACAAGTACCCGGGGCAAGCACCCACAAGTACCCGGGGCAAGCACCCACAAGTATCCGGGGCAAGCCCCCACAAGTACCCGGGGCAAGCACCCACTAGTACCCGGGACAAGCCCCCACAAGTACCCGGGGCAAGCACCCACAAGTTCCTACAAGCAACCACAAGTACCTACAAGCACTCACAAGTACCCACAAGTACTTACAAACACCCACAAGTACGTACATGAACCCACAAGTACCTACAAGAACCTACAAGCACCCACAAGTACCTACAAGCACCCACAAGTACCCACAAGTACCTACAAGTACCTACAAACACCCACAAGCACCTAAAAACACCCACAAGTACCTACAAGTACCTACAAACACCCACAAGCACCTAAAAACACCCACAACCACCTACAAGCACCCACAAGTACCTACTAGTACTCGGGGCAAGCACCCACAAGTACCCGGGACAAGCCCCCACAAGTACCCGGGGCAAGCACCCACAAGTTCCTACAAGCACCTACAAGCACCCACAAGTACCTACAAGTACTCGGGGCAAGCACCCACAAGTTCTCGGGGCAAGCACCCACAAGTACCCGGGGCAAGCACCCACAAGTACCCGGGGCAAGCCCCCACAAGTACCCTGGGCAAGCACCCACAAGTACCCGGGACAAGCACCCACAAGTACCTTCTAGCACTCACAAGTGCCCACAAGTACCTACAAGTATCTACAAACACCCACAAGTACCTACATGAACCCACAAGTACCTACAAGTACCCACAGGTACCTACAAGCACCCACAAGTACCTACAAACACCCACAAGCACCTACAAGTACCTACAAGCACCCACAAGTACCTACAAACACCCACAAGCACCTAAAAACACCCTCAACCACCTACAAGCACCCACAAGTACCTACTAGTACTCGGGGCAAGCACCCACAAGTACCCGGGACAAGCACCCACAAGTACCTAAAAGTACCCACAAGCACCTACAAGCACCCACAAGTACCTACAAGTACCCACAAGTACCTACAAGTACCCACAAATACCCACAAGTACCTACAAGTACCCACAAGTACCCACAAGTACCCACAAGTACTCACAAGCACCCACAAGCACCTACAAGCACCCACAAGTACCTACAAGTACCCATAAGTACCTAAAAGTACCCACAAGTACCTAAAAGTACCCACAAGCACCTACAAGCACCCACAAGTACCTACAAGTACCCACAAGTAATTACAAGTACCCACAAGTACCTACAAGTACCCACAAACACCCACAAGCACCCATAAGTACCGACAAGCACCTACAAGTACCCACAAGCACCTACAAGTACCCACAAGCACCCACAAGCACCTACAAGTATCCACAAGCACCTACAAGCACCCACAAGTACCTACAACTACCCACAAGTACCTACAAGCACCCACAAGTACCTACAAGCACCCTAAAGAACCCACAAGTACCCACAAGCACCCACAAGTACCCACAAGCACCCACAAGTACCTACAAGTACCCACAAGTACCAACAAGAACCCACAAGTACCTAAAAGTACCAACAAGTACCTAAAAGTACCCACAAGCACCTACAAGCACCCACAAGTACCCACAAGTACTTACAAGTACCCACAAGTACCTACAAGTACCCACAAGTACCTACAAGTACCCACAAGTACCTACAAGCACCCACAAGTACCTACAAACACCCACAAGTACCTACAAGCACCCACAAGTACCTACAAGCACCCACAAGTACCCACAAGTACCTACAAGCACCCACAAGCACCTACAAGTATCCACAAGCACCCACAAGTACCCACAAGCACCTACAAGTACCCACAAGTACCTACAAGTACCCACAAGTACCCACAAGCACCCACAAGCACCCACAAGTACCCACAAGTACCTACAAGTACCCACAAGTACTCACAAGCACCCACAAGCACCCACAAGTACCTACAAGTACCCATAAGTACCTAAAAGTACCCACAAGTAAGTAAAAGTACCCACAAGCACCTACAAGCACCCACAAGTACCTACAAGTATCCACAAGTACTTACAAGTACCTAAAAGTACCCACAAGTACCTAAAAGTACCCACAAGCACCTACAAGCACCCACAAGTACCTACAAGTACCCACAAGTACTTACAAGTACCCACAAGTACTTACAAGTACCCACAAGTACCTACAAGTACCCACAAGTACCCACAAGTACCTACAAGTACCCACAAGTACCAACAAGCACCCACAAGCACCTACAAGCACCCACAAGTACCCAAAAGCACCCACAAGCACCTACAAGCACCCACAAGTGCCCACAAGTACCTACAAGTACCCACAAGTACTCACAAGCACCCACAAGCACCTACAAGCACCCACAAGTACCTACAAGTACCCATAAGTACCTAAAAGCACCCACAAGTACCCACAAGTACCTACAAGTACCCACAAGTACCTACAAGTACCCACAAGTACCTACAAGTACCCACAAGTACCAACAAGTACCCACAAGCACCCACAAGTACCCACAAGCACCTACAAGTACCCACAAGTACCTACAAGTACCCACAAGCACCCACAAGCACCTACAAGCACCCACAAGTACCCACAAGTACCTACAAGTACCCACAAGTACTCACAAGCACCCACAAGCACCCACAAGCACCCACAAGTACCTACAAGTACCCATAAGTACCTAAAAGTACCCACAAGTAAGTAAAAGTACCCACAAGCACCTACAAGCACCCACAAGTACCTACAAGTATCCACAAGTACTTACAAGTACCTAAAAGTACCCACAAGTACCTAAAAGTACCCACAAGCACCTACAAGCACCCACAAGTACATACAAGTACCCACAAGTACCTACAAGTACCCACAAGTACCCACAAGTACCTACAAGTACCCACAAGTACCAACAAGCACCCACAAGCACCTACAAGCACCCACAAGTACCCAAAAGCACCCACAAGCACCTACAAGCACCCACAAGTGCCCACAAGTACCTACAAGTACCTACAAGTACCCACAAGTACTCACAAGCACCCACAAGCACCTACAAGCACCCACAAGTACCTACAAGTACCCATAAGTACCTAAAAGCACCCACAAGTACCCACAAGTACCTACAAGTACCCACAAGTACCTACAAGTACCCACAAGTACCTACAAGTACCCACAAGTACCAACAAGTACCCACAAGCACCCACAAGTACCTACAAGCACCCACAAGTACCTACAAGCACCCACAAGTACCTACAAGCATCCACAAGTACCCACAAGTACCCACAAGCACCCACAAGTACCTACAAGTACCCACAAGTACCCACAAGCACCCACAAGCACCCATAAGTACCCACAAGCACCTACAAGCACCCACAAGCACCTACAAGTATCCACAAGCACCTACAAGCACCCACAAGTACCTACAAGCACCCACAAGTACCTACAAGAACCCACAAGTACCTACAAGCACCCACAAGCACCCACAAGTACCCCCAAGCACCCACAAGTACCTACAAGCACCCACAAGTACCTACAAGTACCCACAAGTACCTACAAGAACCCACAAGTACCTAAAAGTACCCACAAGTACCTAAAAGTACCCACAAGCACCTACAAGCACCCACAAGTACCTACAAGTACCCACAAGTACCTACAAGTACCCACAAATACCCACAAGCACCTACAAGCACCCACAAGTACCCACAAGTACCTACAAGTACCTACAAGTACCTAAAAGTACCCACAAGTACCTAAAAGTACCCACAAGCACCTACAAGCACCCACAAGTACCTACAAGTACCCACAAGTACTTACAAGTACCCACAAGTACCTACAAGTACCCACAAGTACCCACAAGTACCTACAAGTACCCACAAGTACCCACAAGCACCCACAAGCACCTACAAGCACCCACAAGTACCCACAAGTACCTACAAGTACCCACAAGTACCTACAAGTACCTACAAGTACCCACAAGTACTCACAAGCACCCACAAGCACCTACAAGCACCCACAAGTACCTTCAAGTACCCATAAGTACCTAAAAGTACCCACAAGTAAGTAAAAGTACCCACAAGCTCCTACAAGCACCCACAAGTACCTACAAGTACCCACAAGTACCCACAAGTACCCACAAGTACCTACAAGTACCCACAAGTACCTACAAGTACCCACAAGTACCTACAAGTACCCACAAGTACCAACAAGTACCCACAAGCACCCACAAGTACCTACAAGCACCCACAAGTACCTACAAGCACCCACAAGTACCTACAAGCATCCACAAGTACCCACAAGTACCCACAAGCACCCACAAGTACCTACAAGTACCCACAAGTACCCACAAGCACCCACAAGCACCCATAAGTACCCACAAGCACCTACAAGCACCCACAAGCACCTACAAGTATCCACAAGCACCTACAAGCACCCACAAGTACCTACAAGCACCCACAAGTACCTACAAGAACCCACAAGTACCTACATGCACCCACAATCACCCACAAGTACCCCCAAGCACCCACAAGTACCTACAAGCACCCACAAGTACCTACAAGTACCCACAAGTACCTACAAGAACCCACAAGTACCTAAAAGTACCCACAAGTACCTAAAAGTACCCACAAGCACCTACAAGCACCCACAAGTACCTACAAGTACCCACAAGTACCTACAAGTACCCACAAATACCCACAAGTACCTACAAGTACCCACTAGTACCCACAAGCACCCACAAGCACCTACAAGCACCCACAAGTACCCACAAGTACCTACAAGTACCTACAAGTACCTACAAGTACCCACAAGTACTCACAAGCACCCACAAGCACCTACAAGCACCCACAAGTACCTACAAGTACCCATAAGTACCTAAAAGTACCCACAAGTACCTAAAAGTACCCACAAGCACCTACAAGCACCCACAAGTACCTACAAGTACCCACAAGTACTTACAAGTACCCACAAGTACCTACAAGTACCCACAAGTACCCACAAGTACCTACAAGTACCCACAAGTACCCACAAGCACCCACAAGCACCTACAAGCACCCACAAGTTTCCACAAGTACCTACAAGTACCCACAAGTACCTACAAGTACCCACAAGTACTCACAAGCACCCACAAGCACCTACAAGCACCCACAAGTACCTACAAGTACCCATAAGTACCTAAAAGTACCCACAAGTAAGTAAAAGTACCCACAAGCTCCTACAAGCACCCACAAGTACCTACAAGTACCCACAAGTACTTACAAGAACCCACAAGTACGTACAAGTACCCACAAGTACCTACAAGTACCCACAAGTACCTACAAGAACCCACAAGTACCTAAAAGTACCCACAAGTACCTAAAAGTACCCACAAGCACCTACAAGCACCCACAAGTACCTACAAGTACCCACAAGTACTTACAAGTACCCACAAGTACTTACAAGTACCCACAAGTACCTACAAGTACCCACAAGTACCTACAAGTACCCACAAGTACCAACAAGCACCCACAAGCACCTACAAGCACCCACAAGTACCCACAAGTACCTACAAGTACCCACAAGTACCTAAAAGTACCCACAAGCACCTACAAGCACCCACAAGTACCCACAAGAACTTAAAAGTACCCACAAGTACCCACAAGTACCCACAAGCGCCCACAAGTACCCACAAGCACCCACAAGAACCCACAAGCACCCACAAGCACCCACAAGCACCCACAAGTACCTAAAAGTACCCACAAGTACCCACAAGTACCCACAAGCACCCATAAGTACCCACAAGCACCTACAAGTACCCACAAGCACCTACAAGTATCCACAAGCACCTACAAGCACCCACAAGTACCTACAAGCACCCACAAGTACCTTCAAGCACCCACAAGTACCTACAAGAACCCACAAGAACCCACAAGTACCCACAAGCACCCACAAGTACCCACAAGCACCCATAAGTACCCACAAGCACCTACAAGCACCCACAAGCACCTACAAGTATCCACAAGCACCTACAAGCACCCACAAGTACCTACAAGCACCCACAAGTACCTACAAGAACCCACAAGTACCTACAAGCACCCACAAGCACCCACAAGTACCCCCAAGCACCCACAAGTACCTACAAGCACCCACAAGTACCTACAAGTACCCACAAGTACCTACAAGAACCCACAAGTACCTAAAAGTACCCACAGGCACCTACAAGCACCCACAAGTACCCACAAGAACTTAAAAGTACCCACAAGTACCCACAAGTACCCACAAGCGCCCACAAGTACCCACAAGCACCCACAAGAACCCACAAGCACCCACAAGCACCCACAAGCACCCACAAGTACCTAAAAGTACCCACAAGTACCCACAAGTACCCACAAGCACCCATAAGTACCCACAAGCACCTACAAGTACCCACAAGCACCCACAAGCACCTACAAGTATCCACAAGCACCTACAAGCACCCACAAGTACCTACAAGCACCCACAAGTACCTTCAAGCACCCACAAGTACCTACAAGAACCCACAAGAACCCACAAGTACCCACAAGCACCCACAAGTACCCACAAGCACCCATAAGTACCCACAAGCACCTACAAGCACCCACAAGCACCTACAAGTATCCACAAGCACCTACAAGCACCCACAAGTACCTACAAGCACCCACAAGTACCTACAAGAACCCACAAGTACCTACAAGCACCCACAAGCACCCACAAGTACCCCCAAGCACCCACAAGTACCTACAAGCACCCACAATTACCTACAAGTACCCACAAGTACCTACAAGAACCCACAAGTACCTAAAAGTACCCACAAGTACCTAAAAGTACCCACAGGCACCTACAAGCACCCACAAGTACCTACAAGTACCCACAAGTACCTACAAGTACCCACAAATACCCACAAGTACCTACAAGTACCCACAAGTACCCACAAGCACCCACAAGCACCTACAAGCACCCACAAGTACCCACAAGTACCTACAAGTACCTACAAGTACCTACAAGTACCCACAAGTACTCACAAGCACCCACAAGCACCTACAAGCACCCACAAGTACCTACAAGTACCCATAAGTACCTTAAAGTACCCACAAGTACCTAAAAGTACCCACAAGCACCTACAAGCACCCACAAGTACCTACAAGTACCCACAAGTAATTACAAGTACCCACAAGTACCTACAAGTACCCACAAGTACCCACAAGTACCTACAAGTACCCACAAGCACCTACAAGCACCCACAAGTACCCAAAAGCACCCACAAGCACCTACAAGCACCCACAAGTGCCCACAAGTACCTACAAGTACCCACAAGTACTCACAAGCACCCACAAGCACCTACAAGCACCCACAAGTACCTACAAGTACCCATAAGTACCTAAAAGCACCCACAAGTACCCACAAGTACCTACAAGTACCCACAAGTACCTACAAGTACCCACAAGTACCTACAAGTACCCACAAGTACCAACAAGTACCCACAAGCACCCACAAGTACCCACAAGCACCTACAAGTACCCACAAGTACCTACAAGTACCCACAAGTACCCACAAGCACCCACAAGCACCTACAAGCACCCACAAGTACCCACAAGTACCTACAAGTACCCACAAGTACTCACAAGCACCCACAAGCACCCACAAGCACCCACAAGTACCTACAAGTACCCATAAGTACCTAAAAGTACCCACAAGTAAGTAAAAGTACCCACAAGCACCTACAAGCACCCACAAGTACCTACAAGTATCCACAAGTACTTACAAGTACCTAAAAGTACCCACAAGTACCTAAAAGTACCCACAAGCACCTACAAGCACCCACAAGTACCTACAAGTACCCACAAGTACCTACAAGTACCCACAAGTACCCACAAGTACCTACAAGTACCCACAAGTACCAACAAGCACCCACAAGCACCTACAAGCACCCACAAGTACCCAAAAGCACCCACAAGCACCTACAAGCACCCACAAGTGCCCACAAGTACCTACAAGTACCTACAAGTACCCACAAGTACTCACAAGCACCCACAAGCACCTACAAGCACCCACAAGTACCTACAAGTACCCATAAGTACCTAAAAGCACCCACAAGTACCCACAAGTACCTACAAGTACCCACAAGTACCTACAAGTACCCACAAGTACCTACAAGTACCCACAAGTACCAACAAGTACCCACAAGCACCCACAAGTACCTACAAGCACCCACAAGTACCTACAAGCACCCACAAGTACCTACAAGCATCCACAAGTACCCACAAGTACCCACAAGCACCCACAAGTACCTACAAGTACCCACAAGTACCCACAAGCACCCACAAGCACCCATAAGTACCCACAAGCACCTACAAGCACCCACAAGCACCTACAAGTATCCACAAGCACCTACAAGCACCCACAAGTACCTACAAGCACCCACAAGTACCTACAAGAACCCACAAGTACCTACAAGCACCCACAAGCACCCACAAGTACCCCCAAGCACCCACAAGTACCTACAAGCACCCACAAGTACCTACAAGTACCCACAAGTACCTACAAGAACCCACAAGTACCTAAAAGTACCCACAAGTACCTAAAAGTACCCACAAGCACCTACAAGCACCCACAAGTACCTACAAGTACCCACAAGTACCTACAAGTACCCACAAATACCCACAAGTACCTACAAGTACCCACAAGTACCCACAAGCACCCACAAGCACCTACAAGCACCCACAAGTACCCACAAGTACCTACAAGTACCTAAAAGTACCCACAAGTACCTAAAAGTACCCACAAGCACCTACAAGCACCCACAAGTACCTACAAGTACCCACAAGTACTTACAAGTACCCACAAGTACCTACAAGTACCCACAAGTACCCACAAGTACCTACAAGTACCCACAAGTACCCACAAGCACCCACAAGCACCTACAAGCACCCACAAGTACCCACAAGTACCTACAAGTACCCACAAGTACCTACAAGTACCTACAAGTACCCACAAGTACTCACAAGCACCCACAAGCACCTACAAGCACCCACAAGTACCTACAAGTACCCATAAGTACCTAAAAGTACCCACAAGTAAGTAAAAGTACCCACAAGCTCCTACAAGCACCCACAAGTACCTACAAGTACCCACAAGTACCCACAAGTACCCACAAGTACCTACAAGTACCCACAAGTACCTACAAGTACCCACAAGTACCTACAAGTACCCACAAGTACCAACAAGTACCCACAAGCACCCACAAGTACCTACAAGCACCCACAAGTACCTACAAGCACCCACAAGTACCTACAAGCATCCACAAGTACCCACAAGTACCCACAAGCACCCACAAGTACCTACAAGTACCCACAAGTACCCACAAGCACCCACAAGCACCCATAAGTACCCACAAGCACCTACAAGTACCCATAAGTACCTAAAAGTACCCACAAGTACCTAAAAGTACCCACAAGCACCTACAAGCACCCACAAGTACCTACAAGTACCCACAAGTACTTACAAGTACCCACAAGTACCTACAAGTACCCACAAGTACCCACAAGTACCTACAAGTACCCACAAGTACCCACAAGCACCCACAAGCACCTACAAGCACCCACAAGTACCCACAAGTACCTACAAGTACCCACAAGTACCTACAAGCACCCACAAGTACCCACAAGTACCTACAAGTACCCACAAGTACCTACAAGTACCTACAAGTACCCACAAGTACTCACAAGCACCCACAAGCACCTACAAGCACCCACAAGTACCTACAAGTACCCATAAGTACCTAAAAGTACCCACAAGTAAGTAAAAGTACCCACAAGCTCCTACAAGCACCCACAAGTACCTACAAGTACCCACAAGTACTTACAAGAACCCACAAGTACGTACAAGTACCCACAAGTACCTACAAGTACCCACAAGTACCTACAAGAACCCACAAGTACCTAAAAGTACCCACAAGTACCTAAAAGTACCCACAAGCACCTACAAGCACCCACAAGTACCTACAAGTACCCACAAGTACTTACAAGTACCCACAAGTACTTACAAGTACCCACAAGTACCTACAAGTACCCACAAGTACCTACAAGTACCCACAAGTACCAACAAGCACCCACAAGCACCTACAAGCACCCACAAGTACCCACAAGTACCTACAAGTACCCACAAGTACCTACAAGTACCTACAAGTACCTACAAGTACCCACAAGTACTCACAAGCACCCACAAGCACCTACAAGCACCCACAAGTACCCACAAGTACCTACAAGTACCCACAAGTACCAACAAGCACCCACAAGCACCTACAAGCACCCACAAGTACCCAAAAGCACCCACAAGCACCTACAAGCACCCACAAGTGCCCACAAGTACCTACAAGTACCTACAAGTACCCACAAGTACTCACAAGCACCCACAAGCACCTACAAGCACCCACAAGTACCTACAAGTACCCATAAGTACCTAAAAGCACCCACAAGTACCCACAAGTACCTACAAGTACCCACAAGTACCTACAAGTACCCACAAGTACCTACAAGTACCCACAAGTACCAACAAGTACCCACAAGCACCCACAAGTACCTACAAGCACCCACAAGTACCTACAAGCACCCACAAGTACCTACAAGCATCCACAAGTACCCACAAGTACCCACAAGCACCCACAAGTACCTACAAGTACCCACAAGTACCCACAAGCACCCACAAGCACCCATAAGTACCCACAAGCACCTACAAGCACCCACAAGCACCTACAAGTATCCACAAGCACCTACAAGCACCCACAAGTACCTACAAGCACCCACAAGTACCTACAAGAACCCACAAGTACCTACAAGCACCCACAAGCACCCACAAGTACCCCCAAGCACCCACAAGTACCTACAAGCACCCACAAGTACCTACAAGTACCCACAAGTACCTACAAGAACCCACAAGTACCTAAAAGTACCCACAAGTACCTAAAAGTACCCACAAGCACCTACAAGCACCCACAAGTACCTACAAGTACCCACAAGTACCTACAAGTACCCACAAATACCCACAAGCACCTACAAGCACCCACAAGTACCCACAAGTACCTACAAGTACCTACAAGTACCTAAAAGTACCCACAAGTACCTAAAAGTACCCACAAGCACCTACAAGCACCCACAAGTACCTACAAGTACCCACAAGTACTTACAAGTACCCACAAGTACCTACAAGTACCCACAAGTACCCACAAGTACCTACAAGTACCCACAAGTACCCACAAGCACCCACAAGCACCTACAAGCACCCACAAGTACCCACAAGTACCTACAAGTACCCACAAGTACCTACAAGTACCTACAAGTACCCACAAGTACTCACAAGCACCCACAAGCACCTACAAGCACCCACAAGTACCTACAAGTACCCATAAGTACCTAAAAGTACCCACAAGTAAGTAAAAGTACCCACAAGCTCCTACAAGCACCCACAAGTACCTACAAGTACCCACAAGTACCCACAAGTACCCACAAGTACCTACAAGTACCCACAAGTACCTACAAGTACCCACAAGTACCTACAAGTACCCACAAGTACCAACAAGTACCCACAAGCACCCACAAGTACCTACAAGCACCCACAAGTACCTACAAGCACCCACAAGTACCTACAAGCATCCACAAGTACCCACAAGTACCCACAAGCACCCACAAGTACCTACAAGTACCCACAAGTACCCACAAGCACCCACAAGCACCCATAAGTACCCACAAGCACCTACAAGCACCCACAAGCACCTACAAGTATCCACAAGCACCTACAAGCACCCACAAGTACCTACAAGCACCCACAAGTACCTACAAGAACCCACAAGTACCTACAAGCACCCACAATCACCCACAAGTACCCCCAAGCACCCACAAGTACCTACAAGCACCCACAAGTACCTACAAGTACCCACAAGTACCTACAAGAACCCACAAGTACCTAAAAGTACCCACAAGTACCTAAAAGTACCCACAAGCACCTACAAGCACCCACAAGTACCTACAAGTACCCACAAGTACCTACAAGTACCCACAAATACCCACAAGTACCTACAAGTACCCACAAGTACCCACAAGCACCCACAAGCACCTACAAGCACCCACAAGTACCCACAAGTACCTACAAGTACCTACAAGTACCTACAAGTACCCACAAGTACTCACAAGCACCCACAAGCACCTACAAGCACCCACAAGTACCTACAAGTACCCATAAGTACCTAAAAGTACCCACAAGTACCTAAAAGTACCCACAAGCACCTACAAGCACCCACAAGTACCTACAAGTACCCACAAGTACTTACAAGTACCCACAAGTACCTACAAGTACCCACAAGTACCCACAAGTACCTACAAGTACCCACAAGTACCCACAAGCACCCACAAGCACCTACAAGCACCCACAAGTTTCCACAAGTACCTACAAGTACCCACAAGTACCTACAAGTACCCACAAGTACTCACAAGCACCCACAAGCACCTACAAGCACCCACAAGTACCTACAAGTACCCATAAGTACCTAAAAGTACCCACAAGTAAGTAAAAGTACCCACAAGCTCCTACAAGCACCCACAAGTACCTACAAGTACCCACAAGTACTTACAAGAACCCACAAGTACGTACAAGTACCCACAAGTACCTACAAGTACCCACAAGTACCTACAAGAACCCACAAGTACCTAAAAGTACCCACAAGTACCTAAAAGTACCCACAAGCACCTACAAGCACCCACAAGTACCTACAAGTACCCACAAGTACTTACAAGTACCCACAAGTACTTACAAGTACCCACAAGTACCTACAAGTACCCACAAGTACCTACAAGTACCCACAAGTACCAACAAGCACCCACAAGCACCTACAAGCACCCACAAGTACCCACAAGTACCTACAAGTACCCACAAGTACCTAAAAGTACCCACAAGCACCTACAAGCACCCACAAGTACCCACAAGAACTTAAAAGTACCCACAAGTACCCACAAGTACCCACAAGCGCCCACAAGTACCCACAAGCACCCACAAGAACCCACAAGCACCCACAAGCACCCACAAGCACCCACAAGTACCTAAAAGTACCCACAAGTACCCACAAGTACCCACAAGCACCCATAAGTACCCACAAGCACCTACAAGTACCCACAAGCACCTACAAGTATCCACAAGCACCTACAAGCACCCACAAGTACCTACAAGCACCCACAAGTACCTTCAAGCACCCACAAGTACCTACAAGAACCCACAAGAACCCACAAGTACCCACAAGCACCCACAAGTACCCACAAGCACCCATAAGTACCCACAAGCACCTACAAGCACCCACAAGCACCTACAAGTATCCACAAGCACCTACAAGCACCCACAAGTACCTACAAGCACCCACAAGTACCTACAAGAACCCACAAGTACCTACAAGCACCCACAAGCACCCACAAGTACCCCCAAGCACCCACAAGTACCTACAAGCACCCACAAGTACCTACAAGTACCCACAAGTACCTACAAGAACCCACAAGTACCTAAAAGTACCCACAGGCACCTACAAGCACCCACAAGTACCCACAAGAACTTAAAAGTACCCACAAGTACCCACAAGTACCCACAAGCGCCCACAAGTACCCACAAGCACCCACAAGAACCCACAAGCACCCACAAGCACCCACAAGCACCCACAAGTACCTAAAAGTACCCACAAGTACCCACAAGTACCCACAAGCACCCATAAGTACCCACAAGCACCTACAAGTACCCACAAGCACCCACAAGCACCTACAAGTATCCACAAGCACCTACAAGCACCCACAAGTACCTACAAGCACCCACAAGTACCTTCAAGCACCCACAAGTACCTACAAGAACCCACAAGAACCCACAAGTACCCACAAGCACCCACAAGTACCCACAAGCACCCATAAGTACCCACAAGCACCTACAAGCACCCACAAGCACCTACAAGTATCCACAAGCACCTACAAGCACCCACAAGTACCTACAAGCACCCACAAGTACCTACAAGAACCCACAAGTACCTACAAGCACCCACAAGCACCCACAAGTACCCCCAAGCACCCACAAGTACCTACAAGCACCCACAATTACCTACAAGTACCCACAAGTACCTACAAGAACCCACAAGTACCTAAAAGTACCCACAAGTACCTAAAAGTACCCACAGGCACCTACAAGCACCCACAAGTACCTACAAGTACCCACAAGTACCTACAAGTACCCACAAATACCCACAAGTACCTACAAGTACCCACAAGTACCCACAAGCACCCACAAGCACCTACAAGCACCCACAAGTACCCACAAGTACCTACAAGTACCTACAAGTACCTACAAGTACCCACAAGTACTCACAAGCACCCACAAGCACCTACAAGCACCCACAAGTACCTACAAGTACCCATAAGTACCTTAAAGTACCCACAAGTACCTAAAAGTACCCACAAGCACCTACAAGCACCCACAAGTACCTACAAGTACCCACAAGTAATTACAAGTACCCACAAGTACCTACAAGTACCCACAAGTACCCACAAGTACCTACAAGTACCCACAAGCACCTACAAGCACCCACAAGTACCCAAAAGCACCCACAAGCACCTACAAGCACCCACAAGTGCCCACAAGTACCTACAAGTACCCACAAGTACTCACAAGCACCCACAAGCACCTACAAGCACCCACAAGTACCTACAAGTACCCATAAGTACCTAAAAGCACCCACAAGTACCCACAAGTACCTACAAGTACCCACAAGTACCTACAAGTACCCACAAGTACCTACAAGTACCCACAAGTACCAACAAGTACCCACAAGCACCCACAAGTACCCACAAGCACCTACAAGTACCCACAAGTACCTACAAGTACCCACAAGTACCCACAAGCACCCACAAGCACCTACAAGCACCCACAAGTACCCACAAGTACCTACAAGTACCCACAAGTACTCACAAGCACCCACAAGCACCCACAAGCACCCACAAGTACCTACAAGTACCCATAAGTACCTAAAAGTACCCACAAGTAAGTAAAAGTACCCACAAGCACCTACAAGCACCCACAAGTACCTACAAGTATCCACAAGTACTTACAAGTACCTAAAAGTACCCACAAGTACCTAAAAGTACCCACAAGCACCTACAAGCACCCACAAGTACCTACAAGTACCCACAAGTACCTACAAGTACCCACAAGTACCCACAAGTACCTACAAGTACCCACAAGTACCAACAAGCACCCACAAGCACCTACAAGCACCCACAAGTACCCAAAAGCACCCACAAGCACCTACAAGCACCCACAAGTGCCCACAAGTACCTACAAGTACCTACAAGTACCCACAAGTACTCACAAGCACCCACAAGCACCTACAAGCACCCACAAGTACCTACAAGTACCCATAAGTACCTAAAAGCACCCACAAGTACCCACAAGTACCTACAAGTACCCACAAGTACCTACAAGTACCCACAAGTACCTACAAGTACCCACAAGTACCAACAAGTACCCACAAGCACCCACAAGTACCTACAAGCACCCACAAGTACCTACAAGCACCCACAAGTACCTACAAGCATCCACAAGTACCCACAAGTACCCACAAGCACCCACAAGTACCTACAAGTACCCACAAGTACCCACAAGCACCCACAAGCACCCATAAGTACCCACAAGCACCTACAAGCACCCACAAGCACCTACAAGTATCCACAAGCACCTACAAGCACCCACAAGTACCTACAAGCACCCACAAGTACCTACAAGAACCCACAAGTACCTACAAGCACCCACAAGCACCCACAAGTACCCCCAAGCACCCACAAGTACCTACAAGCACCCACAAGTACCTACAAGTACCCACAAGTACCTACAAGAACCCACAAGTACCTAAAAGTACCCACAAGTACCTAAAAGTACCCACAAGCACCTACAAGCACCCACAAGTACCTACAAGTACCCACAAGTACCTACAAGTACCCACAAATACCCACAAGTACCTACAAGTACCCACAAGTACCCACAAGCACCCACAAGCACCTACAAGCACCCACAAGTACCCACAAGTACCTACAAGTACCTAAAAGTACCCACAAGTACCTAAAAGTACCCACAAGCACCTACAAGCACCCACAAGTACCTACAAGTACCCACAAGTACTTACAAGTACCCACAAGTACCTACAAGTACCCACAAGTACCCACAAGTACCTACAAGTACCCACAAGTACCCACAAGCACCCACAAGCACCTACAAGCACCCACAAGTACCCACAAGTACCTACAAGTACCCACAAGTACCTACAAGTACCTACAAGTACCCACAAGTACTCACAAGCACCCACAAGCACCTACAAGCACCCACAAGTACCTACAAGTACCCATAAGTACCTAAAAGTACCCACAAGTAAGTAAAAGTACCCACAAGCTCCTACAAGCACCCACAAGTACCTACAAGTACCCACAAGTACCCACAAGTACCCACAAGTACCTACAAGTACCCACAAGTACCTACAAGTACCCACAAGTACCTACAAGTACCCACAAGTACCAACAAGTACCCACAAGCACCCACAAGTACCTACAAGCACCCACAAGTACCTACAAGCACCCACAAGTACCTACAAGCATCCACAAGTACCCACAAGTACCCACAAGCACCCACAAGTACCTACAAGTACCCACAAGTACCCACAAGCACCCACAAGCACCCATAAGTACCCACAAGCACCTACAAGTACCCATAAGTACCTAAAAGTACCCACAAGTACCTAAAAGTACCCACAAGCACCTACAAGCACCCACAAGTACCTACAAGTACCCACAAGTACTTACAAGTACCCACAAGTACCTACAAGTACCCACAAGTACCCACAAGTACCTACAAGTACCCACAAGTACCCACAAGCACCCACAAGCACCTACAAGCACCCACAAGTACCCACAAGTACCTACAAGTACCCACAAGTACCTACAAGCACCCACAAGTACCCACAAGTACCTACAAGTACCCACAAGTACCTACAAGTACCTACAAGTACCCACAAGTACTCACAAGCACCCACAAGCACCTACAAGCACCCACAAGTACCTACAAGTACCCATAAGTACCTAAAAGTACCCACAAGTAAGTAAAAGTACCCACAAGCTCCTACAAGCACCCACAAGTACCTACAAGTACCCACAAGTACTTACAAGAACCCACAAGTACGTACAAGTACCCACAAGTACCTACAAGTACCCACAAGTACCTACAAGAACCCACAAGTACCTAAAAGTACCCACAAGTACCTAAAAGTACCCACAAGCACCTACAAGCACCCACAAGTACCTACAAGTACCCACAAGTACTTACAAGTACCCACAAGTACTTACAAGTACCCACAAGTACCTACAAGTACCCACAAGTACCTACAAGTACCCACAAGTACCAACAAGCACCCACAAGCACCTACAAGCACCCACAAGTACCCACAAGTACCTACAAGTACCCACAAGTACCTACAAGTACCTACAAGTACCTACAAGTACCCACAAGTACTCACAAGCACCCACAAGCACCTACAAGCACCCACAAGTACCTACAAGTACCCATAAGTACCCACAAGTACCTAAAAGTACCCACAAGCACCTACAAGCACCCACAAGTACCCACAAGAACTTAAAAGTACCCACAAGTACCCACAAGTACCCACAAGCGCCCACAAGTACCCACAAGCACCCACAAGAACCCACAAGCACCCACAAGCACCCACAAGCACCCACAAGTACCTAAAAGTACCCACAAGTACCCACAAGTACCCACAAGCACCCATAAGTACCCACAAGCACCTACAAGTACCCACAAGCACCCACAAGCACCTACAAGTATCCACAAGCACCTACAAGCACCCACAAGTACCTACAAGCACCCACAAGTACCTTCAAGCACCCACAAGTACCTACAAGAACCCACAAGAACCCACAAGTACCCACAAGCACCCACAAGTACCCACAAGCACCCATAAGTACCCACAAGCACCTACAAGCACCCACAAGCACCTACAAGTATCCACAAGCACCTACAAGCACCCACAAGTACCTACAAGCACCCACAAGTACCTACAAGAACCCACAAGTACCTACAAGCACCCACAAGCACCCACAAGTACCCCCAAGCACCCACAAGTACCTACAAGCACCCACAAGTACCTACAAGTACCCACAAGTACCTACAAGAACCCACAAGTACCTAAAAGTACCCACAAGTACCTAAAAGTACCCACAAGCACCTACAAGCACCCACAAGTACCTACAAGTACCCACAAGTACCTACAAGTACCCACAAATACCCACAAGTACCTACAAGTACCCACAAGTACCCACAAGCACCCACAAGCACCTACAAGCACCCACAAGTACCCACAAGTACCTACAAGTACCTACAAGTACCCACAAGTACTCACAAGCACCCACAAGCACCTACAAGCACCCACAAGTACCTACAAGTACCCATAAGTACCTTAAAGTACCCACAAGTACCTAAAAGTACCCACAAGCACCTACAAGCACCCACAAGTACCTACAAGTACCCACAAGTACTTACAAGTACCCACAAGTACTTACAAGTACCCACAAGTACCTACAAGTACCCACAAGTACCTACAAGTACCCACAAGTACTAACATGCACCCACAAGCACCTACAAGCACCCACAAGTACCCACAAGTACCTACAAGTACCCACAAGTACCTACAAGTACCTACAAGTACCCACAAGTACTCACAAGCACCCACAAGCACCTACAAGCACCCACAAGTACCTACAAGTACCCATAAGTACCCACAAGTACCTAAAAGTACCCACAAGCACCTACAAGCACCCACAAGTACCCACAAGAACTTAAAAGTACCCACAAGTACCCACAAGTACCCACAAGCGCCCACAAGTACCCACAAGCACCCACAAGAACCCACAAGCACCCACAAGCACCCACAAGCACCCACAAGTACCTAAAAGTACCCACAAGTACCCACAAGTACCCACAAGTACCCACAAGCACCCATAAGTACCCACAAGCACCTACAAGTACCCACAAGCACCCACAAGCACCTACAAGTATCCACAAGCACCTACAAGCACCCACAAGTACCTACAAGCACCCACAAGTACCTTCAAGCACCCACAAGTACCTACAAGAACCCACAAGAACCCACAAGTACCCACAAGTACCCACAAGTACCCACAAGCACCCATAAGTACCCACAAGCACCTACAAGCACCCACAAGCACCTACAAGTATCCACAAGCACCTACAAGCACCCACAAGTACCTACAAGCACCCACAAGTACCTACAAGAACCCACAAGTACCTACAAGCACCCACAAGCACCCACAAGTACCCCCAAGCACCCACAAGTACCTACAAGCACCCACAAGTACCTACAAGTACCCACAAGTACCTACAAGAACCCACAAGTACCTAAAAGTACCCACAAGTACCCACAAGCACCTACAAGCACCCACAAGTACCTACAAGTACCCACAAGTACCTACAAGTACCCACAAATACCCACAAGTACCTACAAGTACCCACAAGTACCCACAAGCACCCACAAGCACCTACAAGCACCCAAAAGTACCCACAAGTACCTACAAGTACCTACAAGTACCTACAAGTACCCACAAGTACTCACAAGCACCCACAAGCACCTACAAGCACCCACAAGTACCTACAAGTACCCATAAGTACCTTAAAGTACCCACAAGTACCTAAAAGTACCCACAAGCACCTACAAGCACCCACAAGTACCTACAAGTACCCACAGGTAATTACAAGTACCCACAAGTACCTACAAGTACCCACAAGTACCCACAAGTACCTACAAGTACCCACAAGCACCTACAAGCACCCACAAGTACCCAAAAGCACCCACAAGCACCTACAAGCACCCACAAGTGCCCACAAGTACCTACAAGTACCCACAAGTACTCACAAGCACCCACAAGAACCCACAAGCACCCACAAGCACCCACAAGCACCCACAAGTACCTAAAAGTACCCACAAGTACCCACAAGTACCCACAAGCACCCATAAGTACCCACAAGCACCTACAAGTACCCACAAGCACCCACAAGCACCTACAAGTATCCACAAGCACCTACAAGCACCCACAAGTACCTACAAGCACCCACAAGTACCTTCAAGCACCCACAAGTACCTACAAGAACCCACAAGAACCCACAAGTACCCACAAGCACCCACAAGTACCCACAAGCACCCATAAGTACCCACAAGCACCCACAAGCACCTACAAGTATCCACAAGCACCTACAAGCACCCACAAGTACCTACAAGCACCCACAAGTACCTACAAGAACCCACAAGTACCTACAAGCACCCACAAGCACCCACAAGTACCCCCAAGCACCCACAAGTACCTACAAGCACCCACAAGTACCTACAAGTACCCACAAGTACCTACAAGAACCCACAAGTACCTAAAAGTACCCACAAGTACCTAAAAGTACCCACAAGCACCTACAAGCACCCACAAGTACCTACAAGTACCCACAAGTACCTACAAGTACCCACAAATACCCACAAGTACCTACAAGTACCCACAAGTACCCACAAGCACCCACAAGCACCTACAAGCACCCACAAGTACCCACAAGTACCTACAAGTACCTACAAGTACCTACAAGTACCCACAAGTACTCACAAGCACCCACAAGCACCTACAAGCACCCACAAGTACCTACAAGTACCCATAAGTACCTTAAAGTACCCACAAGTACCTAAAAGTACCCACAAGCACCTACAAGCACCCACAAGTACCTACAAGTACCCACAAGTAATTACAAGTACCCACAAGTACCTACAAGTACCCACAAGTACCCACAAGTACCTACAAGTACCCACAAGCACCTACAAGCACCCACAAGTACCCAAAAGCACCCACAAGCACCTACAAGCACCCACAAGTGCCCACAAGTACCTACAAGTACCCACAAGTACTCACAAGCACCCACAAGCACCTACAAGCACCCACAAGTACCTACAAGTACCCATAAGTACCTAAAAGCACCCACAAGTACCCACAAGTACCTACAAGTACCCACAAGTACCTACAAGTACCCACAAGTACCTACAAGTACCCACAAGTACCAACAAGTACCCACAAGCACCCACAAGTACCCACAAGCACCTACAAGTACCCACAAGTACCTACAAGTACCCACAAGTACCCACAAGCACCCACAAGCACCTACAAGCACCCACAAGTACCCACAAGTACCTACAAGTACCCACAAGTACTCACAAGCACCCACAAGCACCCACAAGCACCCACAAGTACCTACAAGTACCCATAAGTACCTAAAAGTACCCACAAGTAAGTAAAAGTACCCACAAGCACCTACAAGCACCCACAAGTACCTACAAGTATCCACAAGTACTTACAAGTACCTAAAAGTACCCACAAGTACCTAAAAGTACCCACAAGCACCTACAAGCACCCACAAGTACCTACAAGTACCCACAAGTACCTACAAGTACCCACAAGTACCCACAAGTACCTACAAGTACCCACAAGTACCAACAAGCACCCACAAGCACCTACAAGCACCCACAAGTACCCAAAAGCACCCACAAGCACCTACAAGCACCCACAAGTGCCCACAAGTACCTACAAGTACCTACAAGTACCCACAAGTACTCACAAGCACCCACAAGCACCTACAAGCACCCACAAGTACCTACAAGTACCCATAAGTACCTAAAAGCACCCACAAGTACCTACAAGTACCCACAAGTACCTACAAGTACCCACAAGTACCTACAAGTACCCACAAGTACCAACAAGTACCCACAAGCACCCACAAGTACCTACAAGCACCCACAAGTACCTACAAGCACCCACAAGTACCTACAAGCATCCACAAGTACCCACAAGTACCCACAAGCACCCACAAGTACCTACAAGTACCCACAAGTACCCACAAGCACCCACAAGCACCCATAAGTACCCACAAGCACCTACAAGCACCCACAAGCACCTACAAGTATCCACAAGCACCTACAAGCACCCACAAGTACCTACAAGAACCCACAAGTACCTACAAGCACCCACAAGCACCCACAAGTACCCCCAAGCACCCACAAGTACCTACAAGCACCCACAAGTACCTACAAGTACCCACAAGTACCTACAAGAACCCACAAGTACCTAAAAGTACCCACAAGTACCTAAAAGTACCCACAAGCACCTACAAGCACCCACAAGTACCTACAAGTACCCACAAGTACCTACAAGTACCCACAAATACCCACAAGTACCTACAAGTACCCACAAGTACCCACAAGCACCCACAAGCACCTACAAGCACCCACAAGTACCCACAAGTACCTACAAGTACCTAAAAGTACCCACAAGTACCTAAAAGTACCCACAAGCACCTACAAGCACCCACAAGTACCTACAAGTACCCACAAGTACTTACAAGTACCCACAAGTACCTACAAGTACCCACAAGTACCCACAAGTACCTACAAGTACCCACAAGTACCCACAAGCACCCACAAGCACCTACAAGCACCCACAAGTACCCACAAGTACCTACAAGTACCCACAAGTACCTACAAGTACCTACAAGTACCCACAAGTACTCACAAGCACCCACAAGCACCTACAAGCACCCACAAGTACCTACAAGTACCCATAAGTACCTAAAAGTACCCACAAGTAAGTAAAAGTACCCACAAGCTCCTACAAGCACCCACAAGTACCTACAAGTACCCACAAGTACCCACAAGTACCCACAAGTACCTACAAGTACCCACAAGTACCTACAAGTACCCACAAGTACCTACAAGTACCCACAAGTACCAACAAGTACCCACAAGCACCCACAAGTACCTACAAGCACCCACAAGTACCTACAAGCACCCACAAGTACCTACAAGCATCCACAAGTACCCACAAGCACCCACAAGTACCTACAAGTACCCACAAGTACCCACAAGCACCCACAAGCACCCATAAGTACCCACAAGCACCTACAAGTACCCATAAGTACCTAAAAGTACCCACAAGTACCTAAAAGTACCCACAAGCACCTACAAGCACCCACAAGTACCTACAAGTACCCACAAGTACTTACAAGTACCCACAAGTACCTACAAGTACCCACAAGTACCCACAAGTACCTACAAGTACCCACAAGTACCCACAAGCACCCACAAGCACCTACAAGCACCCACAAGTACCCACAAGTACCTACAAGTACCCACAAGTACCTACAAGCACCCACAAGTACCCACAAGTACCTACAAGTACCCACAAGTACCTACAAGTACCTACAAGTACCCACAAGTACTCACAAGCACCCACAAGCACCTACAAGCAGCCACAAGTACCTACAAGTACCCATAAGTACCTAAAAGTACCCACAAGTAAGTAAAAGTACCCACAAGCTCCTACAAGCACCCACAAGTACCTACAAGTACCCACAAGTACTTACAAGAACCCACAAGTACGTACAAGTACCCACAAGTACCTACAAGTACCCACAAGTACCTACAAGAACCCACAAGTACCTAAAAGTACCCACAAGTACCTAAAAGTACCCACAAGCACCTACAAGCACCCACAAGTACCTACAAGTACCCACAAGTACTTACAAGTACCCACAAGTACCTACAAGTACCCACAAGTACCTACAAGTACCCACAAGTACCAACAAGCACCCACAAGCACCTACAAGCACCCACAAGTACCCACAAGTACCTACAAGTACCCACAAGTACCTACAAGTACCTACAAGTACCTACAAGTACCCACAAGTACTCACAAGCACCCACAAGCACCTACAAGCACCCACAAGTACCTACAAGTACCCATAAGTACACACAAGTACCTAAAAGTACCCACAAGCACCTACAAGCACCCACAAGTACCCACAAGAACTTAAAAGTACCCACAAGTACCCACAAGTACCCACAAGCGCCCACAAGTACCCACAAGTACCTACAAGTACCCACAAGTACCTACAAGCACCCACAAGTACCCACAAGTACCTACAAGTACCCACAAGTACCTACAAGTACCTACAAGTACCCACAAGTACTCACAAGCACCCACAAGCACCTACAAGCAGCCACAAGTACCTACAAGTACCCATAAGTACCTAAAAGTACCCACAAGTAAGTAAAAGTACCCACAAGCTCCTACAAGCACCCACAAGTACCTACAAGTACCCACAAGTACTTACAAGAACCCACAAGTACGTACAAGTACCCACAAGTACCTACAAGTACCCACAAGTACCTACAAGAACCCACAAGTACCTAAAAGTACCCACAAGTACCTAAAAGTACCCACAAGCACCTACAAGCACCCACAAGTACCTACAAGTACCCACAAGTACTTACAAGTACCCACAAGTACCTACAAGTACCCACAAGTACCTACAAGTACCCACAAGTACCAACAAGCACCCACAAGCACCTACAAGCACCCACAAGTACCCACAAGTACCTACAAGTACCCACAAGTACCTACAAGTACCTACAAGTACCTACAAGTACCCACAAGTACTCACAAGCACCCACAAGCACCTACAAGCACCCACAAGTACCTACAAGTACCCATAAGTACACACAAGTACCTAAAAGTACCCACAAGCACCTACAAGCACCCACAAGTACCCACAAGAACTTAAAAGTACCCACAAGTACCCACAAGTACCCACAAGCGCCCACAAGTACCCACAAGCACCCACAAGAACCCACAAGCACCCACAAGCACCCACAAGTACCTAAAAGTACCCACAAGTACCCACAAGTACCCACAAGCACCCATAAGTACCCACAAGCACCTACAAGTACCCACAAGCACCCACAAGCACCTACAAGTATCCACAAGCACCTACAAGCACCCACAAGTACCTACAAGCACCCACAAGTACCTTCAAGCACCCACAAGTACCTACAAGAACCCACAAGAACCCACAAGTACCCACAAGCACCCACAAGTACCCACAAGCACCCATAAGTACCCACAAGCACCTACAAGCACCCACAAGCACCTACAAGTATCCACAAGCACCTACAAGCACCCACAAGTACCTACAAGCACCCACAAGTACCTACAAGAACCCACAAGTACCTAAAAGTACCCACAAGTACCTAAAAGTACCCACAAGCACCTACAAGCACCCACAAGTACCTACAAGTACCCACAAGTACCTACAAGTACCCACAAATACCCACAAGTACCTACAAGTACCCACAAGTACCCACAAGCACCCACAAGCACCTACAAGCACCCACAAGTACCCACAAGTACCTACAAGTACCTACAAGTACCTACAAGTACCCACAAGTACTCACAAGCACCCACAAGCACCTACAAGCACCCACAAGTACCTACAAGTACCCATAAGTACCTTAAAGTACCCACAAGTACCTAAAAGTACCCACAAGCACCTACAAGCACCCACAAGTACCTACAAGTACCCACAAGTAATTACAAGTACCCACAAGTACCTACAAGTACCCACAAGTACCCACAAGTACCTACAAGTACCCACAAGTACCCACAAGCACCCACAAGCACCTACAAGCACCCACAAGTACCCACAAGTACCTACAAGTACCCACAAGTACCTACAAGTACCTACAAGTACCCACAAGTACTCACAAGCACCCACAAGCACCTACAAGCACCCACAAGTACCTACAAGTACCCATAAGTACCTAAAAGTACCCACAAGTAAGTAAAAGTACCCACAAGCTCCTACAAGCACCCACAAGTACCTACAAGTACCCACAAGTACTTACAAGTACCCACAAGTACCCACAAGTACCTACAAGTACCCACAAGTACCTACAAGAACCCACAAGTACCTAAAAGTACCCACAAGTACCTAAAAGTACCCACAAGCACCTAAAAGTACCCACAAGTACCTAAAAGTACCCACAAGCACCTACAAGCACCCACAAGTACCTACAAGTACCCACAAGTACTTACAAGTACCCACAAGTACTTACAAGTACCCACAAGTACCCACAAGCACCCACAAGCACCCATAAGTACGCACAAGCACCTACAAGCACCCACAAGCACCTACAAGTATCCACAAGCACCTACAAGCACCCACAAGTACCTACAAGCACCCACAAGTACCTACAAGAACCCACAAGTACCTACAAGCACCCACAAGCACCCACAAGTACCCCCAAGCACCCACAAGTACCTACAAGCACCCACAAGTACCTACAAGTACCCACAAGTACCTACAAGAACCCACAAGTACCTAAAAGTACCCACAAGTACCTAAAAGTACCCACAAGCACCTACAAGCACCCACAAGTACCTACAAGTACCCACAAGTACCTACAAGTACCCACAAATACCCACAAGTACCTACAAGTACCCACAAGTACCCACAAGCACCCACAAGCACCTACAAGCACCCACAAGTACCCACAAGTACCTACAAGTACCTAAAAGTACCCACAAGTACCTAAAAGTACCCACAAGCACCTACAAGCACCCACAAGTACCTACAAGTACCCACAAGTACTTACAAGTACCCACAAGTACCTACAAGTACCCACAAGTACCCACAAGTACCTACAAGTACCCACAAGTACCCACAAGCACCCACAAGCACCTACAAGCACCCACAAGTACCCACAAGTACCTACAAGTACCCACAAGTACCTACAAGTACCTACAAGTACCCACAAGTACTCACAAGCACCCACAAGCACCTACAAGCACCCACAAGTACCTACAAGTACCCATAAGTACCTAAAAGTACCCACAAGTAAGTAAAAGTACCCACAAGCTCCTACAAGCACCCACAAGTACCTACAAGTACCCACAAGTACTTACAAGTACCCACAAGTACTTACAAGTACCCACAAGTACCTACAAGTACCCACAAGTACCCACAAGTACCTACAAGTACCCACAAGTACCCACAAGTACCTACAAGTACCCACAAATACCAACAAGCACCCACAAGCACCTACAAGCACCCACAAGTACCCAAAAGCACCCACAAGCACCTACAAGCACCCACAAGTGCCCACAAGTACCTACAAGTACCTACAAGTACCCACAAGTACTCACAAGCACCCACAAGCACCTACAAGCACCCACAAGTACCTACAAGTACCCATAAGTACCTAAAAGCACCCACAAGTACCCACAAGTACCTACAAGTACCCACAAGTACCTACAAGTACCCACAAGTACCTACAAGTACCCACAAGTACCAACAAGTACCCACAAGCACCCACAAGTACCCACAAGCACCTACAAGTACCCACAAGTACCTACAAGTACCCACAAGTACCCACAAGCACCCACAAGCACCTACAAGCACCCACAAGTACCCACAAGTACCTACAAGTACCCACAAGTACTCACAAGCACCCACAAGCACCCACAAGCACCCACAAGTACCTACAAGTACCCATAAGTACCTAAAAGTACCCACAAGTAAGTAAAAGTACCCACAAGCACCTACAAGCACCCACAAGTACCTACAAGTATCCACAAGTACTTACAAGTACCTAAAAGTACCCACAAGTACCTAAAAGTACCCACAAGCACCTACAAGCACCCACAAGTACCTACAAGTACCCACAAGTACCTACAAGTACCCACAAGTACCCACAAGTACCTACAAGTACCCACAAGTACCAACAAGCACCCACAAGCACCTACAAGCACCCACAAGTACCCAAAAGCACCCACAAGCACCTACAAGCACCCACAAGTGCCCACAAGTACCTACAAGTACCTACAAGTACCCACAAGTACTCACAAGCACCCACAAGCACCTACAAGCACCCACAAGTACCTACAAGTACCCATAAGTACCTAAAAGCACCCACAAGTACCCACAAGTATCTACAAGTACCCACAAGTACCTACAAGTACCCACAAGTACCTACAAGTACCCAAAAGTACCAACAAGTACCCACAAGCACCCACAAGTACCTACAAGCACCCACAAGTACCTACAAGCACCCACAAGTACCTACAAGCATCCACAAGTACTTACAAGTACCCACAAGTACCTACAAGTACCCACAAGTACCCACAAGTACCTACAAGTACCCACAAGTACCCACAAGCACCCACAAGCACCTACAAGCACCCACAAGTACCCACAAGTACCTACAAGTACCCACAAGTACCTACAAGTACCTACAAGTACCCACAAGTACTCACAAGCACCCACAAGCACCTACAAGCACCCACAAGTACCTACAAGTACCCATAAGTACCCACAAATACCCACAAGTACCTACAAGTACCCACAAGTACCCACAAGCACCCACAAGCACCTACAAGCACCCACAAGTACCCACAAGTACCTACAAGTACCTACAAGTACCTACAAGTACCCACAAGTACTCACAAGCACCCACAAGCACCTACAAGCACCCACAAGTACCTACAAGTACCCATAAGTACCTAAAAGTACCCACAAGTACCTAAAAGTACCCACAAGCACCTACAAGCACCCACAAGTACCTACAAGTACCCACAAGTACTTACAAGTACCCACAAGTACCTACAAGTACCCACAAGTACCCACAAGTACCTACAAGTACCCACAAGTACCCACAAGCACCCACAAGCACCTACAAGCACCCACAAGTACCCACAAGTACCTACAAGTACCCACAAGTACCTACAAGTACCTACAAGTACCCACAAGTACTCACAAGCACCCACAAGCACCTACAAGCACCCACAAGTACCTACAAGTACCCATAAGTACCTAAAAGTACCCACAAGTAAGTAAAAGTACCCACAAGCTCCTACAAGCACCCACAAGTACCTACAAGTACCCACAAGTACTTACAAGAACCCACAAGTACGTACAAGTACCCACAAGTACCTACAAGTACCCACAAGTACCTACAAGAACCCACAAGTACCTAAAAGTACCCACAAGTACCTAAAAGTACCCACAAGCACCTACAAGCACCCACAAGTACCTACAAGTACCCACAAGTACTTACAAGTACCCACAAGTACTTACAAGTACCCACAAGTACCTACAAGTACCCACAAGTACCTACAAGTACCCACAAGTACCAACAAGCACCCACAAGCACCTACAAGCACCCACAAGTACCCACAAGTACCTACAAGTACCCACAAGTACCTACAAGTACCTACAAGTACCTACAAGTACCCACAAGTACTCACAAGCACCCACAAGCACCTACAAGCACCCACAAGTACCTACAAGTACCCATAAGTACCCACAAGTACCTAAAAGTACCCACAAGCACCTACAAGCACCCACAAGTACCCACAAGAACTTAAAAGTACCCACAAGTACCCACAAGCGCCCACAAGTACCCACAAGCACCCACAAGAACCCACAAGCACCCACAAGCACCCACAAGTACCTAAAAGTACCCACAAGTACCCACAAGCACCCATAAGTACCCACAAGCACCTACAAGTACCCACAAGCACCCACAAGCACCTACAAGTATCCACAAGCACCTACAAGCACCCACAAGCACCTACAAGCACCCACAAGTACTCACAAGCACCCACAAGCACCTACAAGCACCCACAAGTACCTACAAGTACCCATAAGTACCTAAAAGTACCCACAAGTACCTAAAAGTACCCACAAGCACCTACAAGCACCCACAAGTACCTACAAGTACCCACAAGTACTTACAAGTACCCACAAGTACCTACAAGTACCCACAAGTACCCACAAGTACCTACAAGTACCCACAAGTACCCACAAGCACCCACAAGCACCTACAAGCACCCACAAGTACCCACAAGTACCTACAAGTACCCACAAGTACCTACAAGTACCTACAAGTACCCACAAGTACTCACAAGCACCCACAAGCACCTACAAGCACCCACAAGTACCTACAAGTACCCATAAGTACCTAAAAGTACCCACAAGTAAGTAAAAGTACCCACAAGCTCCTACAAGCACCCACAAGTACCTACAAGTACCCACAAGTACTTACAAGAACCCACAAGTACGTACAAGTACCCACAAGTACCTACAAGTACCCACAAGTACCTACAAGAACCCACAAGTACCTAAAAGTACCCACAAGTACCTAAAAGTACCCACAAGCACCTACAAGCACCCACAAGTACCTACAAGTACCCACAAGTACTTACAAGTACCCACAAGTACTTACAAGTACCCACAAGTACCTACAAGTACCCACAAGTACCTACAAGTACCCACAAGTACCAACAAGCACCCACAAGCACCTACAAGCACCCACAAGTACCCACAAGTACCTACAAGTACCCACAAGTACCTACAAGTACCTACAAGTACCTACAAGTACCCACAAGTACTCACAAGCACCCACAAGCACCTACAAGCACCCACAAGTACCTACAAGTACCCATAAGTACCCACAAGTACCTAAAAGTACCCACAAGCACCTACAAGCACCCACAAGTACCCACAAGAACTTAAAAGTACCCACAAGTACCCACAAGCGCCCACAAGTACCCACAAGCACCCACAAGAACCCACAAGCACCCACAAGCACCCACAAGCACCCACAAGTACCTAAAAGTACCCACAAGTACCCTCAAGCACCCATAAGTACCCACAAGCACCTACAAGTACCCACAAGCACCCACAAGCACCTACAAGTATCCACAAGCACCTACAAGCACCCACAAGTACCTACAAGCACCCACAAGTACCTTCAAGCACCCACAAGTACCTACAAGAACCCACAAGAACCCACAAGTACCCACAAGCACCCACAAGTACCCACAAGCACCCATAAGTACCCACAAGCACCTACAAGCACCCACAAGCACCTACAAGTATCCACAAGCACCTACAAGCACCCACAAGTACCTACAAGCACCCACAAGTACCTACAAGAACCCACAAGTACCTACAAGCACCCACAAGCACCCACAAGTACCCCCAAGCACCCACAAGTACCTACAAGCACCCACAAGTACCTACAAGTACCCACAAGTACCTACAAGAACCCACAAGTACCTAAAAGTACCCACAAGTACCTAAAAGTACCCACAAGCACCTACAAGCACCCACAAGTACCTACAAGTACCCACAAGTACCTACAAGTACCCGCAAATACCCACAAGTACCTACAAGTACCCACAAGTACCCACAAGCACCCACAAGCACCTACAAGCACCCACAAGTACCCACAAGTACCTACAAGTACCTACAAGTACCTACAAGTACCCACAAGTACTCACAAGCACCCACAAGCACCTACAAGCACCCACAAGTACCTACAAGTACCCATAAGTACCTTAAAGTACCCACAAGTACCTAAAAGTACCCACAAGCACCTACAAGCACCCACAAGTACCTACAAGTACCCACAAGTAATTACAAGTACCCACAAGTACCTACAAGCACCCACAAGTACCTACAAGTACCCACAAGTAATTACAAGTACCTACAAGTACCCACAAGCACCCACAAGCACCTACAAGCACCCACAAGTACCTACAAGTACCCATAAGTACCTAAAAGTACCCACAAGTAAGTAAAAGTACCCACAAGCTCCTACAAGCACCCACAAGTACCTACAAGTACCCACAAGTACTTACAAGAACCCACAAGTACGTACAAGTACCCACAAGTACCTACAAGTACCCACAAGTACCTACAAGAACCCACAAGTACCTAAAAGTACCCACAAGTACCTAAAAGTACCCACAAGCACCTACAAGCACCCACAAGTACCTACAAGTACCCACAAGTACTTACAAGTACCCACAAGTACTTACAAGTACCCACAAGTACCTACAAGTACCCACAAGTACCTACAAGTACCCACAAGTACCAACAAGCACCCACAAGCACCTACAAGCACCCACAAGTGCCCACAAGTACCTACAAGTACCTACAAGTACCCACAAGTACTCACAAGCACCCACAAGCACCTACAAGCACCCACAAGTACCTACAAGTACCCATAAGTACCTAAAAGCACCCACAAGTACCCACAAGTACCTACAAGTACCCACAAGTACCTACAAGTACCCACAAGTACCTACAAGTACCCACAAGTACCAACAAGTACCCACAAGCACCCACAAGTACCCACAAGCACCTACAAGTACCCACAAGTACCTACAAGTACCCACAAGTACCCACAAGCACCCACAAGCACCTACAAGCACCCACAAGTACCCACAAGTACCTACAAGTACCCACAAGTACTCACAAGCACCCACAAGCACCCACAAGCACCCACAAGTACCTACAAGTACCCATAAGTACCTAAAAGTACCCACAAGTAAGTAAAAGTACCCACAAGCACCTACAAGCACCCACAAGTACCTACAAGTATCCACAAGTACTTACAAGTACCTAAAAGTACCCACAAGTACCTAAAAGTACCCACAAGCACCTACAAGCACCCACAAGTACCTACAAGTACCCACAAGTACCTACAAGTACCCACAAGTACCCACAAGTACCTACAAGTACCCACAAGTACCAACAAGCACCCACAAGCACCTACAAGCACCCACAAGTACCCAAAAGCACCCACAAGCACCTACAAGCACCCACAAGTGCCCACAAGTACCTACAAGTACCTACAAGTACCCACAAGTACTCACAAGCACCCACAAGCACCTACAAGCACCCACAAGTACCTACAAGTACCCATAAGTACCTAAAAGCACCCACAAGTACCCACAAGTATCTACAAGTACCCACAAGTACCTACAAGTACCCACAAGTACCTACAAGTACCCAAAAGTACCAACAAGTACCCACAAGCACCCACAAGTACCTACAAGCACCCACAAGTACCTACAAGCACCCACAAGTACCTACAAGCATCCACAAGTACTTACAAGTACCCACAAGTACCTACAAGTACCCACAAGTACCCACAAGTACCTACAAGTACCCACAAGTACCCACAAGCACCCACAAGCACCTACAAGCACCCACAAGTACCCACAAGTACCTACAAGTACCCACAAGTACCTACAAGTACCTACAAGTACCCACAAGTACTCACAAGCACCCACAAGCACCTACAAGCACCCACAAGTACCTACAAGTACCCATAAGTACCCACAAATACCCACAAGTACCTACAAGTACCCACAAGTACCCACAAGCACCCACAAGCACCTACAAGCACCCACAAGTACCCACAAGTACCTACAAGTACCTACAAGTACCTACAAGTACCCACAAGTACTCACAAGCACCCACAAGCACCTACAAGCACCCACAAGTACCTACAAGTACCCATAAGTACCTAAAAGTACCCACAAGTACCTAAAAGTACCCACAAGCACCTACAAGCACCCACAAGTACCTACAAGTACCCACAAGTACTTACAAGTACCCACAAGTACCTACAAGTACCCACAAGTACCCACAAGTACCTACAAGTACCCACAAGTACCCACAAGCACCCACAAGCACCTACAAGCACCCACAAGTACCCACAAGTACCTACAAGTACCCACAAGTACCTACAAGTACCTACAAGTACCCACAAGTACTCACAAGCACCCACAAGCACCTACAAGCACCCACAAGTACCTACAAGTACCCATAAGTACCTAAAAGTACCCACAAGTAAGTAAAAGTACCCACAAGCTCCTACAAGCACCCACAAGTACCTACAAGTACCCACAAGTACTTACAAGAACCCACAAGTACGTACAAGTACCCACAAGTACCTACAAGTACCCACAAGTACCTACAAGAACCCACAAGTACCTAAAAGTACCCACAAGTACCTAAAAGTACCCACAAGCACCTACAAGCACCCACAAGTACCTACAAGTACCCACAAGTACTTACAAGTACCCACAAGTACTTACAAGTACCCACAAGTACCTACAAGTACCCACAAGTACCTACAAGTACCCACAAGTACCAACAAGCACCCACAAGCACCTACAAGCACCCACAAGTACCCACAAGTACCTACAAGTACCCACAAGTACCTACAAGTACCTACAAGTACCTACAAGTACCCACAAGTACTCACAAGCACCCACAAGCACCTACAAGCACCCACAAGTACCTACAAGTACCCATAAGTACCCACAAGTACCTAAAAGTACCCACAAGCACCTACAAGCACCCACAAGTACCCACAAGAACTTAAAAGTACCCACAAGTACCCACAAGCGCCCACAAGTACCCACAAGCACCCACAAGAACCCACAAGCACCCACAAGCACCCACAAGTACCTAAAAGTACCCACAAGTACCCACAAGCACCCATAAGTACCCACAAGCACCTACAAGTACCCACAAGCACCCACAAGCACCTACAAGTATCCACAAGCACCTACAAGCACCCACAAGCACCTACAAGCACCCACAAGTACTCACAAGCACCCACAAGCACCTACAAGCACCCACAAGTACCTACAAGTACCCATAAGTACCTAAAAGTACCCACAAGTACCTAAAAGTACCCACAAGCACCTACAAGCACCCACAAGTACCTACAAGTACCCACAAGTACTTACAAGTACCCACAAGTACCTACAAGTACCCACAAGTACCCACAAGTACCTACAAGTACCCACAAGTACCCACAAGCACCCACAAGCACCTACAAGCACCCACAAGTACCCACAAGTACCTACAAGTACCCACAAGTACCTACAAGTACCTACAAGTACCCACAAGTACTCACAAGCACCCACAAGCACCTACAAGCACCCACAAGTACCTACAAGTACCCATAAGTACCTAAAAGTACCCACAAGTAAGTAAAAGTACCCACAAGCTCCTACAAGCACCCACAAGTACCTACAAGTACCCACAAGTACTTACAAGAACCCACAAGTACGTACAAGTACCCACAAGTACCTACAAGTACCCACAAGTACCTACAAGAACCCACAAGTACCTAAAAGTACCCACAAGTACCTAAAAGTACCCACAAGCACCTACAAGCACCCACAAGTACCTACAAGTACCCACAAGTACTTACAAGTACCCACAAGTACTTACAAGTACCCACAAGTACCTACAAGTACCCACAAGTACCTACAAGTACCCACAAGTACCAACAAGCACCCACAAGCACCTACAAGCACCCACAAGTACCCACAAGTACCTACAAGTACCCACAAGTACCTACAAGTACCTACAAGTACCTACAAGTACCCACAAGTACTCACAAGCACCCACAAGCACCTACAAGCACCCACAAGTACCTACAAGTACCCATAAGTACCCACAAGTACCTAAAAGTACCCACAAGCACCTACAAGCACCCACAAGTACCCACAAGAACTTAAAAGTACCCACAAGTACCCACAAGCGCCCACAAGTACCCACAAGCACCCACAAGAACCCACAAGCACCCACAAGCACCCACAAGCACCCACAAGTACCTAAAAGTACCCACAAGTACCCACAAGCACCCATAAGTACCCACAAGCACCTACAAGTACCCACAAGCACCCACAAGCACCTACAAGTATCCACAAGCACCTACAAGCACCCACAAGTACCTACAAGCACCCACAAGTACCTTCAAGCACCCACAAGTACCTACAAGAACCCACAAGAACCCACAAGTACCCACAAGCACCCACAAGTACCCACAAGCACCCATAAGTACCCACAAGCACCTACAAGCACCCACAAGCACCTACAAGTATCCACAAGCACCTACAAGCACCCACAAGTACCTACAAGCACCCACAAGTACCTACAAGAACCCACAAGTACCTACAAGCACCCACAAGCACCCACAAGTACCCCCAAGCACCCACAAGTACCTACAAGCACCCACAAGTACCTACAAGTACCCACAAGTACCTACAAGAACCCACAAGTACCTAAAAGTACCCACAAGTACCTAAAAGTACCCACAAGCACCTACAAGCACCCACAAGTACCTACAAGTACCCACAAGTACCTACAAGTACCCGCAAATACCCACAAGTACCTACAAGTACCCACAAGTACCCACAAGCCCCCACAAGCACCTACAAGCACCCACAAGTACCCACAAGTACCTACAAGTACCTACAATTACCTACAAGTACCCACAAGTACTCACAAGCACCCACAAGCACCTACAAGCACCCACAAGTACCTACAAGTACCCATAAGTACCTTAAAGTACCCACAAGTACCTAAAAGTACCCACAAGCACCTACAAGCACCCACAAGTACCTACAAGTACCCACAAGTAATTACAAGTACCCACAAGTACCTACAAGCACCCACAAGTACCTACAAGTACCCACAAGTAATTACAAGTACCTACAAGTACCCACAAGCACCCACAAGCACCTACAAGCACCCACAAGTACCTACAAGTACCCATAAGTACCTAAAAGTACCCACAAGTAAGTAAAAGTACCCACAAGCTCCTACAAGCACCCACAAGTACCTACAAGTACCCACAAGTACTTACAAGAACCCACAAGTACGTACAAGTACCCACAAGTACCTACAAGTACCCACAAGTACCTACAAGAACCCACAAGTACCTAAAAGTACCCACAAGTACCTAAAAGTACCCACAAGCACCTACAAGCACCCACAAGTACCTACAAGTACCCACAAGTACTTACAAGTACCCACAAGTACTTACAAGTACCCACAAGTACCTACAAGTACCCACAAGTACCTACAAGTACCCACAAGTACCAACAAGCACCCACAAGCACCTACAAGCACCCACAAGTACCCACAAGTACCTACAAGTACCCACAAGTACCTACAAGTACCTACAAGTACCTACAAGTACCCACAAGTACTCACAAGCACCCACAAGCACCTACAAGCACCCACAAGTACCTACAAGTACCCATAAGTACCCACAAGTACCTAAAAGTACCCACAAGCACCTACAAGCACCCACAAGTACCCACAAGAACTTAAAAGTACCCACAAGTACCCACAAGCGCTCACAAGTACCCACAAGCACCCACAAGAACCCACAAGCACCCACAAGCACCCACAAGTACCTAAAAGTACCCACAAGTACCCACAAGTACCCACAAGTACCCACAAGCACCCATAAGTACCCACAAGCACCTACAAGTACCCACAAGCACCCACAAGCACCTACAAGTATCCACAAGCACCTACAAGCACCCACAAGTACCTACAAGCACCCACAAGTACCTTCAAGCACCCACAAGTACCTACAAGAACCCACAAGAACCCACAAGTACCCACAAGCACCCACAAGTACCCACAAGCACCCATAAGTACCCACAAGCACCTACAAGCACCCACAAGCACCTACAAGTATCCACAAGCACCTACAAGCACCCACAAGTACCTACAAGCACCCACAAGTACCTACAAGAACCCACAAGTACCTACAAGCACCCACAAGCACCCACAAGTACCCCCAAGCACCCACAAGTACCTACAAGCACCCACAAGTACCTACAAGTACCCACAAGTACCTACAAGAACCCACAAGTACCTAAAAGTACCCACAAGTACCTAAAAGTACCCACAAGTACCTACAAGTACCCACAAATACCCACAAGTACCTACAAGTACCCACAAGTACCCACAAGCACCCACAAGCACCTACAAGCACCCACAAGTACCCACAAGTACCTACAAGTACCTACAAGTACCTACAAGTACCCACAAGTACTCACAAGCACCCACAAGCACCTACAAGCACCCACAAGTACCTACAAGTACCCATAAGTACCTTAAAGTACCCACAAGTACCTAAAAGTACCCACAAGCACCTACAAGCACCCACAAGTACCTACAAGTACCCACAAGTAATTACAAGTACCCACAAGTACCTACAAGTACCCACAAGTACCTACAAGTACCCACAAGTACCCACAAGCACCCACAAGCACCTACAAGCACCCACAAGTACCCACAAGTACCTACAAGTACCCACAAGTACCTACAAGTACCTACAAGTACCCACAAGTACTCACAAGCACCCACAAGCACCTACAAGCACCCACAAGTACCTACAAGTACCCATAAGTACCTAAAAGTACCCACAAGTAAGTAAAAGTACCCACAAGCTCCTACAAGCACCCACAAGTACCTACAAGTACCCACAAGTACTTACAAGTACCCACAAGTACCCACAAGTACCTACAAGTACCCACAAGTACCTACAAGAACCCACAAGTACCTAAAAGTACCCACAAGTACCTAAAAGTACCCACAAGCACCTAAAAGTACCCACAAGTACCTAAAAGTACCCACAAGCACCTACAAGCACCCACAAGTACCTACAAGTACCCACAAGTACTTACAAGTACCCACAAGTACTTACAAGTACCCACAAGTACCTACAAGTACCCACAAGTACCTACAAGTACCCACAAGTACCAACAAGCACCCACAAGCACCTACAAGCACCCACAAGTACCCACAAGTACCTACAAGTACCCAAAAGTACCTACAAGTACCTACAAGTACCCACAAGTACTCACAAGCACCCACAAGCACCTACAAGCACCCACAAGTACCTACAAGTACCCATAAGTACCTAAAAGTACCCACAAGTAAGTAAAAGTACCCACAAGCTCCTACAAGCACCCACAAGTACCTACAAGTACCCATAAGTACCTAAAAGTACCCACAAGTAAGTAAAAGTACCCACAAGCTCCTACAAGTACCCACAAGTACCTACAAGTACCCACAAGTACCTACAAGTACCCACAAGTACCAACAAGCACCCAAAAGCACCTACAAGCACCCACAAGTACCCACAAGTACCTACAAGTACCCACAAGTACCTACAAGTACCTACAAGTACCCACAAGTACTCACAAGCACCCACAAGCACCTACAAGCACCCACAAGTACCTACAAGTACCCATAAGTACCCACAAGTACCTAAAAGTACCCACAAGCACCTACAAGCACCCACAAGTACCTACAAGTACCCACAAGAACTTAAAAGTACCCACAAGTACCCACAAGTACCCACAAGCCCCCACAAGTACCCACAAGCACCCACAAGAACCCACAAGAACCCACAAGCACCCACAAGTACCTACAAGTACCCACAAGTACCCACAAGCACCCACAAGCACCTACAAGCACCCACAAGTACCCACAAGTACCTACAAGTACCCACAAGTACCTACAAGTACCTACAAGTACCCACAAGTACTCACAAGCACCCACAAGCACCCACAAGCACCTACAAGCACCCACAAGTACCTACAAGTACCCATAAGTACCTAAAAGTACCCACAAGTAAGTAAAAGTACCCACAAGCTCCTACAAGCACCCACAAGTACCTACAAGTACCCACAAGTACCTACAAGTACCCACAAGTACCAACAAGTACCCACAAGCACCCACAAGTACCTACAAGCACCCACAAGTACCTACAAGCACCCACAAGTACCTACAAGCATCCACAAGTACCCACAAGTACCCACAAGCACCCACAAGTACCTACAAGTACCCACAAGTACCCACAAGCACCCACAAGCATCCATAAGTACCCACAAGCACCTACAAGCACCCACAAGCACCTACAAGTATCCACAAGCACCTACAAGCACCCACAAGTACCTACAAGCACCCACAAGTACCTACAAGAACCCCCAAGTACCTACAAGCACCCACAAGCACCCACAAGTACCCCCAAGCACCCACAAGTACCTACAAGCACCCACAAGTACCTACAAGTACCCACAAGTACCTACAAGAACCCACAAGTACCTAAAAGTACCCACAAGTACCTAAAAGTACCCACAAGCACCTACAAGCACCCACAAGTACCTACAAGTACCCACAAGTACCTACAAGTACCCACAAATACCCACAAGTACCTACAAGTACCCACAAGTACCCACAAGCACCCACAAGCACCTACAAGCACCCACAAGTACCCACAAGTACCTACAAGTACCTACAAGTACCCACAAGTACTCACAAGCACCCACAAGTACCTAAAAGTACCCACAAGCACCTACAAGCACCCACAAGTACCTACAAGTACCCACAAGTAATTACAAGTACCCACAAGTACCTACAAGTACCCACAAGTACCCACAAGTACCTACAAGTACCCACAAGTACCCACAAGCACCCACAAGAACCTACAAGCACCCACAAGTACCCACAAGTACCTACAAGTACCCACAAGTACCTACAAGTACCTACAAGTACCCACAAGTACTCACAAGCACCCACAAGCACCTACAAGCACCCACAAGTACCTACAAGTACCCATAAGTACCTAAAAGTACCCACAAGTAAGTAAAAGTACCCACAAGCTCCTACAAGCACCCACAAGTACCTACAAGTACCCACAAGTACTTACAAGTACCCACAAGTACCCACAAGTACCTACAAGTACCCACAAGTACCTACAAGAACCCACAAGTACCTAAAAGTACCCACAAGTACCTAAAAGTACCCACAAGCACCTAAAAGTACCCACAAGTACCTAAAAGTACCCACAAGCACCTACAAGCACCCACAAGTACCTACAAGTACCCACAAGTACTTACAAGTACCCACAAGTACTTACAAGTACCCACAAGTACCTACAAGTACCCACAAGTACCTACAAGTACCCACAAGTACCAACAAGCACCCACAAGCACCTACAAGCACCCACAAGTACCCACAAGTACCTACAAGTACCCACAAGTACCTACAAGTACCTACAAGTACCCACAAGTACTCACAAGCACCCACAAGCACCTACAAGCACCCACAAGTACCTACAAGTACCCATAAGTACCCACAAGTACCTAAAAGTACCCACAAGCACCTACAAGCACCCACAAGTACCTACAAGTACCCACAAGTACCCACAAGCCCCCACAAGTACCCACAAGCACCCACAAGAACCCACAAGAACCCACAAGCACCCACAAGTACCTACAAGTACCCACAAGTACCCACAAGCACCCACAAGCACCTACAAGCACCCACAAGTACCCACAAGTACCTACAAGTACCCACAAGTACCTACAAGTACCTACAAGTACCCACAAGTACTCACAAGCACCCACAAGCACCCACAAGCACCTACAAGCACCCACAAGTACCTACAAGTACCCATAAGTACCTAAAAGTACCCACAAGTAAGTAAAAGTACCCACAAGCTCCTACAAGCACCCACAAGTACCTACAAGTACCCACAAGTACCTACAAGTACCCACAAGTACCAACAAGTACCCACAAGCACCCACAAGTACCTACAAGCACCCACAAGTACCTACAAGCATCCACAAGTACCCACAAGTACCCACAAGCACCCACAAGTACCTACAAGTACCCACAAGTACCCACAAGCACCCACAAGCACCCATAAGTACCCACAAGCACCTACAAGCACCTACAAGAACCCACAAGTACCTACAAGCACCCACAAGCACCCACAAGTACCCCCAAGCACCCACAAGTACCTACAAGCACCCACAAGTACCTACAAGTACCCACAAGTACCTACAAGAACCCACAAGTACCTAAAAGTACCCACAAGTACCTAAAAGTACCCACAAGCACCTACAAGCACCCACAAGTACCTACAAGTACCCACAAGTACCTACAAGTACCCACAATAACCCACAAGTACCTACAAGTACCCACAAGTACCCACAAGCACCCACAAGCACCTACAAGCACCCACAAGTACCCACAAGTACCTACAAGTACCTACAAGTACCTACAAGCACCCACAAGTACCTACAAGTACCCATAAGTACCTAAAAGTACCCACAAGTACCTAAAAGTACCCACAAGCACCTACAAGCACCCACAAGTACCTACAAGTACCCACAAGTACTTACAAGTACCCACAAGTACCTACAAGTACCCACAAGTACCCACAAGTACCTACAAGTACCCACAAGTACCCACAAGCACCCACAAGCACCTACAAGCACCCACAAGTACCCACAAGTACCTACAAGTACCCACAAGTACCTACAAGTACCTACAAGTACCCACAAGTACTCACAAGCACCCACAAGCACCTACAAGCACCCACAAGTACCTACAAGTACCCATAAGTACCTAAAAGTACCCACAAGTAAGTAAAAGTACCCACAAGTACTCACAAGCACCCACAAGCACCTACAAGCACCCACAAGTACCTACAAGTACCCATAAGTACCTAAAAGTACCCACAAGTAAGTAAAAGTACCCACAAGCACCCACAAGTACCTACAAGTACCCACAAGTACTTACAAGAACCCACAAGTACGTACAAGTACCCACAAGTACCTACAAGTACCCACAAGTACTTACAAGTACCCACAAGTACTTACAAGTACCCACAAGTACCTACAAGTACCCACAAGTACTTACAAGTACCCACAAGTACTTACAAGTACCCACAAGTACCTACAAGTACCCACAAGTACCTACAAGTACCCACAAGTACCAACAAGCACCCACAAGCACCTACAAGCACCCACAAGTACCCACAAGTACCTACAAGTACCCAAAAGTACCTACAAGTACCTACAAGTACCCACAAGTACTCACAAGCACCCACAAGCACCTACAAGCACCCACAAGTACCTACAAGTACCCATAAGTACCTAAAAGTACCCACAAGTAAGTAAAAGTACCCACAAGCTCCTACAAGCACCCACAAGTACCTACAAGTACCCATAAGTACCTAAAAGTACCCACAAGTAAGTAAAAGTACCCACAAGCTCCTACAAGTACCCACAAGTACCTACAAGTACCCACAAGTACCTACAAGTACCCACAAGTACCAACAAGCACCCACAAGCACCTACAAGCACCCACAAGTACCCACAAGTACCTACAAGTACCCACAAGTACCTACAAGTACCTACAAGTACCCACAAGTACTCACAAGCACCCACAAGCACCTACAAGCACCCACAAGTACCTACAAGTACCCATAAGTACCCACAAGTACTCACAAGCACCCACAAGCACCTACAAGCACCCACAAGTACCTACAAGTACCCATAAGTACCTAAAAGTACCCACAAGTACCTAAAAGTACCCACAAGTACCTAAAAGTACCCACAAGCACCTACAAGCACCCACAAGTACCTACAAGTACCCACAAGTACTTACAAGTACCCACAAGTACTTACAAGTACCCACAAGTACCTACAAGTACCCACAAGTACCCACAAGTACCAACAAGCACCCACAAGCACCTACAAGTACCCACAAGCACCTACAAGCACCCACAAGTACCCACAAGTACCTACAAGTACCCACAAGTACCTACAAGTACCTACAAGTACCCACAAGTACCCACAAGCACCCATAAGTACCCACAAGCACCTACAAGTACCCACAAGCACCCACAAGCACCTACAAGTATCCACAAGCACCTACAAGCACCCACAAGTACCTACAAGCACCCACAAGTACCTTCAAGCACCCACAAGTACCTACAAGAATCCACAAGAACCCACAAGTACCCACAAGCACCCACAAGTACCCACAAGCACCCACAAGTACCTACAAGAACCCACAAGTACCTAAAAGTACTCACAAGTACCTAAAAGTACCCATAAGTACCCACAAGTACCTACAAGTACCCTCAAGTACCTACAAGCACCCACAAGTACCTACAAACACCCACAAGTACCTACAAGCACCCACAAGTACCCACAAGTACATACAAGCACCCACAAGCACCTACAAGTATCCACAAGCACCCACAAGTACCCACAAACACCTACAAGTACCCACAAGTACCTACAAGTACACACAAGTACCCACAAGCACCCACAAGCACCTACAAGCACCCACAAGTACCTACAAGCACCCACAAGTACCTTCAAGCACCCACAAGAACCTACAAGAACCCACAAGAACCCACAAGTACCCACAAGCACCCACAAGTACCCACAAGCACCCACAAGTACCTACAAACACCCACAAGTACCTACAAGCACCCACAAGTACCCACAAGTACCTAAAAGTACCCACAAGTACCTAAAAGTACCCACAAGCACCTACAAGCACCCACAAGTACCTACAAGTACCCACAAGTACTTACAAGTACCCACAAGTACTTACAAGTACCCACAAGTACTTACAAGTACCCACAAGTACCTACAAGTACCCACAAGTACCTACAAGTACCCACAAGTACCTACAAGAACCCACAAGTACCTAAAAGTACCCACAAGTACCTAAAAGTACCCACAAGCACCTACAAGCACCCACAAGTACCTACAAGTACCCACAAGTACTTACAAGTACCCACAAGTACTTACAAGTACCCACAAGTACCTACAAGTACCCACAAGTACCCACAAGTACCTACAAGTACCCACAAGTACCAACAAGCACCCACAAGCACCTACAAGCACCCACAAGTACCCACAAGTACCTACAAGTACCCACAAGTACCTACAAGTACCTACAAGTACCCACAAGTACTCACAAGCACCCACAAGCACCTACAAGCACCCACAAGTATCTACAAGTACCCACAAGTACCTAAAAGTACCCACAAGTACCTAAAAGTACCCACAAGCACCTACAAGCACCCACAAGTACCTACAAGTACCCACAAGTACTTACAAGTACCCACAAGTACTTACAAGTACCCACAAGTACCTAAAAGTACCCACAAGCACCTACAAGCACCCACAAGTACCTACAAGTACCCACAAGTACTTACAAGTACCCACAAGTACTTACAAGTACCCACAAGTACCTACAAGTACCCACAAGTACCTACAAGTACCCACAAGTACTCACAAGCACCCACAAGCACCTACAAGCACCCACAAGTATCTACAAGTACCCACAAGTACCTAAAAGTACCCACAAGTACCTAAAAGTACCCACAAGCACCTACAAGCACCCACAAGTACCTACAAGTACCCACAAGTACTTACAAGTACCCACAAGTACCCACAAGTACCCACAAGCACCCACAAGCACCCACAAGCACCCACAAGCACCTACAAGTACCTACAAGTACCCACAAGTACCCACAAGTACCCACAAGCACCCACAAGTACCTACAAGCACCCACAAGTACCCACAAGCACCCACAAGTACCTACAAGTACCCACAAGTACCTACAAGAACCCACAAGTACCTAAAAGTACCCACAAGTACCTAAAAGTACCCACAAGCACCTACAAGCACCCACAAGCACCCACAAGTACCCACAAGTACTTACAAGTACCCACAAGTACCTACAAGTACCCACAAGTACCTACAAGTACCCACAAGTACCTACAAGCACCCACAAGTACCTACAAACACCCACAAGTACCTACAAGCACCCACAAGTAATTACAAGCACCCACAAGTACCTACAAACACCCACAAGTACCTACAAGCACCCACAAGTAATTACAAGTATCCACAAGCACCCACAAGTACCCACAAGCACCTACAAGTACCCACAAGTACCCACAAGCACCCACAAGCACCCACAAGCACCTACAAGTATCCACAAGCACCCACAAGTACCCACAAGCACCTACAAGTACCCACAAGTACCCACAAGTACCTACAAGTACCCACAAGTACTCACAAGCACCCACAAGCACCTACAAGTACCCACAAGTACCAACAAGCACCCACAAGCACCTACAAGCACCCACAAGTACCCACAAGTACCTACAAGTACCCACAAGTACCTACAAGTACCTACAAGTACCCACAAGTACTCACAAGCACCCACAAGCACCTACAAGCACCCACAAGTACCTACAAGTACCCATAAGTACCTAAAAGTACCCACAAGTACCTAAAAGTACCCACAAGTACCTAAAAGTACCCACAAGCACCTACAAGCACCCACAAGTACCTACAAGTACCCACAAGTACTTACAAGTACCCACAAGTACTTACAAGTACCCACAAGTACCTACAAGTACCCACAAGTACCCACAAGTACCAACAAGCACCCACAAGCACCTACAAGCACCCACAAGTACCCACAAGTACCTACAAGTACCCACAAGTACCTACAAGTACCTACAAGTACCTACAAGTACTCACAAGCACCCACAAGCACCTTCAAGCACCCACAAGTACCTACAAGTACCCATAAGTACCTAAAAGTACCCACAAGTACCTAAAAGTACCCACAAGCACCTACAAGCACCCACAAGTACCCACAAGTACCTACAAGTACCCACAAGTACCTACAAGTACCTACAAGTACCCACAAGTACTCACAAGCACCCACAAGCACCTACAAGCACCCACAAGTACCTACAAGTACCCATAAGTACCTAAAAGTACCCACAAGTACCTAAAAGTACCCACAAGTACCTAAAAGTACCCACAAGCACCTTCAAGCACCCACAAGTACCTACAAGTACCCACAAGTACTTACAAGTACCCACAAGTACTTACAAGTACCCACAAGTACCTACAAGTACCCACAAGTACCCACAAGTACCAACAAGCACCCACAAGCACCTACAAGCACCCACAAGTACCCACAAGTACCTACAAGTACCCACAAGTACCTACAAGTACCTACAAGTACCTACAAGTACTCACAAGCACCCACAAGCACCTTCAAGCACCCACAAGTACCTACAAGTACCCATAAGTACCTAAAAGTACCCACAAGTACCTAAAAGTACCCACAAGCACCTACAAGCACCCACAAGTACCTACAAGTACCCACAAGTACTTACAAGTACCCACAAGTACTTACAAGTACCCACAAGTACCTACAAGTACCCACAAGTACCTACAAGTACCCACAAGTACCAACAAGCACCCACAAGCACCTACAAGCACCCACAAGTACCCACAAGTACCTACAAGTACCCACAAGTACCTACAAGTACCTACAAGTACCCACAAGTACTCACAAGCACCCACAAGCACCTACAAGCACCCACAAGTACCTACAAGTACCCATAAGTACCCACAAGTACCTAAAAGTACCCACAAGCACCTACAAGCACCCACAAGTACCTACAAGTACCCACAAGTACCCACAAGCCCCCACAAGTACCCACAAGCACCCACAAGAACCCACAAGAACCCACAAGCACCCACAAGTACCTACAAGTACCCACAAGTACCCACAAGCACCCACAAGCACCTACAAGCACCCACAAGTACCCACAAGTACCTACAAGTACCCACAAGTACCTACAAGTACCTACAAGTACCCACAAGTACTCACAAGCACCCACAAGCACCCACAAGCACCTACAAGCACCCACAAGTACCTACAAGTACCCATAAGTACCTAAAAGTACCCACAAGTAAGTAAAAGTACCCACTAGCTCCTACAAGCACCCACAAGTACCTACAAGTACCCACAAGTACCTACAAGTACCCACAAGTACCAACAAGTACCCACAAGCACCCACAAGTACCTACAAGCACCCACAAGTACCTACAAGCATCCACAAGTACCCACAAGTACCCACAAGCACCCACAAGTACCTACAAGTACCCACAAGTACCCACAAGCACCCACAAGCACCCATAAGTACCCACAAGCACCTACAAGCACCTACAAGAACCCACAAGTACCTACAAGCACCCACAAGCACCCACAAGTACCCCCAAGCACCCACAAGTACCTACAAGCACCCACAAGTACCTACAAGTACCCACAAGTACCTACAAGAACCCACAAGTACCTAAAAGTACCCACAAGTACCTAAAAGTACCCACAAGCACCTACAAGCACCCACAAGTACCTACAAGTACCCACAAGTACCTACAAGTACCCACAATAACCCACAAGTACCTACAAGTACCCACAAGTACCCACAAGCACCCACAAGCACCTACAAGCACCCACAAGTACCCACAAGTACCTACAAGTACCTACAAGTACCCACAAGTACTCACAAGCACCCACAAGCACCTACAAGCACCCACAAGTACCTACAAGTACCCATAAGTACCTAAAAGTACCCACAAGTACCTAAAAGTACCCACAAGCACCTACAAGCACCCACAAGTACCTACAAGTACCCACAAGTACTTACAAGTACCCACAAGTACCTACAAGTACCCACAAGTACCCACAAGTACCTACAAGTACCCACAAGTACCCACAAGCACCCACAAGCACCTACAAGCACCCACAAGTACCCACAAGTACCTACAAGTACCCACAAGTACCTACAAGTACCTACAAGTACCCACAAGTACTCACAAGCACCCACAAGCACCTACAAGCACCCACAAGTACCTACAAGTACCCATAAGTACCTAAAAGTACCCACAAGTAAGTAAAAGTACCCACAAGTACTCACAAGCACCCACAAGCACCTACAAGCACCCACAAGTACCTACAAGTACCCATAAGTACCTAAAAGTACCCACAAGTAAGTAAAAGTACCCACAAGCACCCACAAGTACCTACAAGTACCCACAAGTACTTACAAGAACCCACAAGTACGTACAAGTACCCACAAGTACCTACAAGTACCCACAAGTACTTACAAGTACCCACAAGTACTTACAAGTACCCACAAGTACCTACAAGTACCCACAAGTACTTACAAGTACCCACAAGTACTTACAAGTACCCACAAGTACCTACAAGTACCCACAAGTACCTACAAGTACCCACAAGTACCAACAAGCACCCACAAGCACCTACAAGCACCCACAAGTACCCACAAGTACCTACAAGTACCCAAAAGTACCTACAAGTACCTACAAGTACCCACAAGTACTCACAAGCACCCACAAGCACCTACAAGCACCCAAAAGTACCTACAAGTACCCATAAGTACCTAAAAGTACCCACAAGTAAGTAAAAGTACCCACAAGCTCCTACAAGCACCCACAAGTACCTACAAGTACCCATAAGTACCTAAAAGTACCCACAAGTAAGTAAAAGTACCCACAAGCTCCTACAAGTACCCACAAGTACCTACAAGTACCCACAAGTACCTACAAGTACCCACAAGTACCAACAAGCACCCACAAGCACCTACAAGCACCCACAAGTACCCACAAGTACCTACAAGTACCCACAAGTACCTACAAGTACCCACAAGTACTCACAAGCACCCACAAGCACCTACAAGCACCCACAAGTACCTACAAGTACCCATAAGTACCCACAAGTACTCACAAGCACCCACAAGCACCTACAAGCACCCACAAGTACCTACAAGTACCCATAAGTACCTAAAAGTACCCACAAGTACCTAAAAGTACCCACAAGTACCTAAAAGTACCCACAAGCACCTACAAGCACCCACAAGTACCTACAAGTACCCACAAGTACTTACAAGTACCCACAAGTACTTACAAGTACCCACAAGTACTTACAAGTACCCACAAGTACCTACAAGTACCCACAAGTACCCACAAGTACCAACAAGCACCCACAAGCACCTACAAGTACCCACAAGCACCTACAAGCACCCACAAGTACCCACAAGTACCTACAAGTACCCACAAGTACCTACAAGTATCTACAAGTACCCACAAGTACCCACAAGCACCCATAAGTACCCACAAGCACCTACAAGTACCCACAAGCACCCACAAGCACCTACAAGTATCCACAAGCACCTACAAGCACCCACAAGTACCTACAAGCACCCACAAGTACCTTCAAGCACCCACAAGTACCTACAAGAATCCACAAGAACCCACAAGTACCCACAAGCACCCACAAGTACCCACAAGCACCCACAAGTACCTACAAGTACCCACAAGTACCTACAAGAACCCACAAGTACCTACAAGAACCCACAAGTACCTAAAAGTACTCACAAGTACCTAAAAGTACCCATAAGTACCCACAAGTACCTACAAGTACCCTCAAGTACCTACAAGCACCCACAAGTACCTACAAACACCCACAAGTACCTACAAGCACCCACAAGTACCCACAAGTACATACAAGCACCCACAAGCACCTACAAGTATCCACAAGCACCCACAAGTACCCACAAACACCTACAAGTACCCACAAGTACCTACAAGTACACACAAGTACCCACAAGCACCCACAAGCACCTACAAGCACCCACAAGTACCTACAAGCACCCACAAGTACCTTCAAGCACCCACAAGAACCTACAAGAACCCACAAGAACCCACAAGTACCCACAAGCACCCACAAGTACCCACAAGCACCCACAAGTACCTACAAACACCCACAAGTACCTACAAGCACCCACAAGTACCCACAAGTACCTAAAAGTACCCACAAGTACCTAAAAGTACCCACAAGCACCTACAAGCACCCACAAGTACCTACAAGTACCCACAAGTACTTACAAGTACCCACAAGTACTTACAAGTACCCACAAGTACTTACAAGTACCCACAAGTACCTACAAGTACCCACAAGTACCTACAAGTACCCACAAGTACCTACAAGAACCCACAAGTACCTAAAAGTACCCACAAGTACCTAAAAGTACCCACAAGCACCTACAAGCACCCACAAGTACCTACAAGTACCCACAAGTACTTACAAGTACCCACAAGTACTTACAAGTACCCACAAGTACCTACAAGTACCCACAAGTACCCACAAGTACCTACAAGTACCCACAAGTACCAACAAGCACCCACAAGCACCTACAAGCACCCACAAGTACCCACAAGTACCTACAAGTACCCACAAGTACCTACAAGTACCTACAAGTACCCACAAGTACTCACAAGCACCCACAAGCACCTACAAGCACCCACAAGTATCTACAAGTACCCACAAGTACCTAAAAGTACCCACAAGTACCTAAAAGTACCCACAAGCACCTACAAGCACCCACAAGTACCTACAAGTACCCACAAGTACTTACAAGTACCCACAAGTACTTACAAGTACCCACAAGTACCTAAAAGTACCCACAAGCACCTACAAGCACCCACAAGTACCTACAAGTACCCACAAGTACTTACAAGTACCCACAAGTACTTACAAGTACCCACAAGTACCTACAAGTACCCACAAGTACCTACAAGTACCCACAAGTACTCACAAGCACCCACAAGCACCTACAAGCACCCACAAGTATCTACAAGTACCCACAAGTACCTAAAAGTACCCACAAGTACCTAAAAGTACCCACAAGCACCTACAAGCACCCACAAGTACCTACAAGTACCCACAAGTACTTACAAGTACCCACAAGTACCCACAAGTACCCACAAGCACCCACAAGCACCCACAAGCACCCACAAGCACCTACAAGTACCTACAAGTACCCACAAGTACCCACAAGTACCCACAAGCACCCACAAGTACCTACAAGCACCCACAAGTACCCACAAGCACCCACAAGTACCTACAAGTACCCACAAGTACCTACAAGAACCCACAAGTACCTAAAAGTACCCACAAGTACCTAAAAGTACCCACAAGCACCTACAAGCACCCACAAGCACCCACAAGTACCCACAAGTACTTACAAGTACCCACAAGTACCTACAAGTACCCACAAGTACCTACAAGTACCCACAAGTACCTACAAGCACCCACAAGTACCTACAAACACCCACAAGTACCTACAAGCACCCACAAGTAATTACAAGCACCCACAAGTACCTACAAACACCCACAAGTACCTACAAGCACCCACAAGTAATTACAAGTATCCACAAGCACCCACAAGTACCCACAAGCACCTACAAGTACCCACAAGCACCCACAAGCACCCACAAGCACCTACAAGTATCCACAAGCACCCACAAGTACCCACAAGCACCTACAAGTACCCACAAGTACCCACAAGTACCTACAAGTACCCACAAGTACTCACAAGCACCCACAAGCACCTACAAGTACCCACAAGTACCAACAAGCACCCACAAGCACCTACAAGCACCCACAAGTACCCACAAGTACCTACAAGTACCCACAAGTACCTACAAGTACCTACAAGTACCCACAAGTACTCACAAGCACCCACAAGCACCTACAAGCACCCACAAGTACCTACAAGTACCCATAAGTACCTAAAAGTACCCACAAGTACCTAAAAGTACCCACAAGTACCTAAAAGTACCCACAAGCACCTACAAGCACCCACAAGTACCTACAAGTACCCACAAGTACTTACAAGTACCCACAAGTACTTACAAGTACCCACAAGTACCTACAAGTACCCACAAGTACCCACAAGTACCAACAAGCACCCACAAGCACCTACAAGCACCCACAAGTACCCACAAGTACCTACAAGTACCCACAAGTACCTACAAGTACCTACAAGTACCTACAAGTACTCACAAGCACCCACAAGCACCTTCAAGCACCCACAAGTACCTACAAGTACCCATAAGTACCTAAAAGTACCCACAAGTACCTAAAAGTACCCACAAGCACCTACAAGCACCCACAAGTACCCACAAGTACCTACAAGTACCCACAAGTACCTACAAGTACCTACAAGTACCCACAAGTACTCACAAGCACCCACAAGCACCTACAAGCACCCACAAGTACCTACAAGTACCCATAAGTACCTAAAAGTACCCACAAGTACCTAAAAGTACCCACAAGTACCTAAAAGTACCCACAAGCACCTACAAGCACCCACAAGTACCTACAAGTACCCACAAGTACTTACAAGTACCCACAAGTACTTACAAGTACCCACAAGTACCTACAAGTACCCACAAGTACCCACAAGTACCAACAAGCACCCACAAGCACCTACAAGCACCCACAAGTACCCACAAGTACCTACAAGTACCCACAAGTACCTACAAGTACCTACAAGTACCCACAAGCACCTTCAAGCACCCACAAGTACCTACAAGTACCCATAAGTACCTAAAAGTACCCACAAGTACCTAAAAGTACCCACAAGCACCTACAAGCACCCACAAGTACCTACAAGTACCCACAAGTACTTACAAGTACCCACATGTACCCACAAGTACCCACAAGCACCCACAAGTACCCACAAGCACCCACAAGCACCCACAAGCACCCACAAGTACCTACAAGCACCCACAAGCACCCACAAGCACCCTCAAGTACCCACAAGCACCCACAAGCACCCATAAGTACCGACAAGTACCCACAAGTACTTACAAGTACCCACAAGTACCTACAAGTACCCACAAGTACCCACAAGTACCTACAAGTACCCACAAGTACCTACAAGTACCCACAAGTACCCACAAGCATCCACAAGCACCTACAAGCACCCACAAGCACCCACAAGTACCTACAAGTACCCACAAGTACCTACAAGTACCCACAAGTACTCACAAGCACCCACAAGCACCTAAAAGTACCCAGAAGTAAGTAAAAGTACCCACAAGCACCTACAAGCACCCACAAGTACCCACAAGTACCTACAAGTACACACAAGTACCTACAAGAACCCACAAGTACCTACAAGCACCCACAAGTACTTACAAGTACCCACAAGTACTTACAAGTACCCACAAGTACCTACAAGTACCCACAAGTACCCACAAGTACCAACAAGCACCCACAAGCACCTACAAGCACCCACAAGTACCCACAAGTACCTACAAGTACCCACAAGTACCTACAAGTACCTACAAGTACCTACAAGTACTCACAAGCACCCACAAGCACCTTCAAGCACCCACAAGTACCTACAAGTACCCATAAGTACCTAAAAGTACCCACAAGTACCTAAAAGTACCCACAAGCACCTACAAGCACCCACAAGTACCTACAAGTACCCACAAGTACTTACAAGTACCCACATGTATCCACAAGTACCCACAAGCACCCACAAGTACCCACAAGCACCCACAAGCACCCACAAGCACCCACAAGTACCTACAAGCACCCACAAGCACCCACAAGCACCCTCAAGTACCCACAAGCACCCACAAGCACACATAAGTACCGACAAGTACCCACAAGTACTTACAAGTACCCACAAGTACCTACAAGTACCCACAAGTACCCACAAGTACCTACAAGTACCCACAAGTACCTACAAGTACCCACAAGTACCCACAAGCATCCACAAGCACCTACAAGCACCCACAAGCACCCACAAGTACCTACAAGTACCCACAAGTACCTACAAGTACCCACAAGTACTCACAAGCACCCACAAGCACCTACAAGCACCCACAAGTACCTACAAGTACCCATAAGTACCTAAAAGTACCCAGAAGTAAGTAAAAGTACCCACAAGCACCTACAAGCACCCACAAGTACCCACAAGTACCTACAAGTACACACAAGTACCTACAAGAACCCACAAGTACCTAAAAGTGCCCACAAGTACCTAAAAGTACCCACAAGCACCTACAAGCACCCACAAGTACCTACAAGTACCCACAAGTACTTACAAGTACCCACAAGTACTTACAAGTACCCACAAGTACTTACAAGTACCCACAAGTACCTACAAGTACCCACAAGTACCCACAAGTACCTACAAGTACCCACAAGTACCAACAAGCACCCACAAGCACCTACAAGCACCCACAAGTACCCACAAGCACTTACAAGTACCCACAAGTACCTACAAGTACCCACAAGTACCCACAAGTACCTACAAGTACCCACAAGTACCAACAAGCACCCACAAGCACCTACAAGCACCCACAAGTACCCACAAGTACCTACAAGTACTCACAAGTACCTACAAGTACCCACAAGTACTCACAAGCACCCACAAGCACCTACAAGCACCCACAAGTACCTACAAGTACCCATAAGTACCCACAAGTACCTAAAAGTACCCACAAGCACCTACAAGCACCCACAAGTACCTACAAGTACCCACAAGTACCCACAAGTACCCACAAGCACCCACAAGCACCCACAAGCACCCACAAGTACCTACAAGTACCCACAAGTACCCACAAGTACCCACAAGCACCCACAAGCACCCATAAGTACCGACAAGCACCTACAAGCACCCACAAGTACCTACAAGCACCCACAAGTACCTACAAGCACCCACAAGTACCTACAAGCACCCACAAGAACCCACAAGTACCCACAAGCACCCACAAGTACCCACAAGCACCCACAAGTACCCACAAGTACCTACAAGTACCCACAAGTACCTACAAGAACCCACAAGTACCTAAAAGTACCCACAAGTACCTAAAAGTACCCACAAGCACCTACAAACACCCACAAGTACCTACAAGTACCCACAAGTACTTACAAGTACCCACAAGTACCTACAAGTACCCACAAGTACCAACAAGCACCCACAAGCACCTACAAGCACCCACAAGTACCCACAAGTACCTACAAGTACCCGCAAGTACCTACAAGTACCTACAAGTACCCACAAGTACTCACAAGCACCCACAAGCACCTACAAGCACCCACAAGTACCTACAAGTACCCATAAGTACCTAAAAGTACCCACAAGTACCTAAAAGTACCCACAAGCACCTACAAGCACCCACAAGTACCTACAAGTACCCACAAGTACTTACAAGTACCCACAAGTACCCACAAGCACCCACAAGTACCCACAAGCACCCACAAGCACCTACAAGTACCTACAAGTACCCACAAGTACCTACAAGCACCCACAAGTACCTACAAGAACCCACAAGTACCTACAAGTACCCACAAGTACCAACAAGCACCCACAAGCACCTACAAGCACCCACAAGTACCCACAAGTACCTACAAGTACCCACAAGTACCTACAAGTACCTACAAGTACCCACAAGTACTCACAAGCACCCACAAGCACCTACAAGCACCCACAAGTATCTACAAGTACCCATAAGTACCCACAAGTACCTAAAAGTACCCACAAGCACCTACAAGCACCCACAAGTACCTACAAGTACCCACAAGTACTTACAAGTACCCACAAGTACCCACAAGTACTTACAAGTACCCACAAGTACTTACAAGTACCCACAAGTACCCACAAGTACCTACAAGTACCCACAAGTACCTACAAGTACCCACAAGTACCTACAAGAACCCACAAGTACCTAAAAGTACCCACAAGTACCTAAAAGTACCCACAAGCACCTACAATTACCCACAAGTACCTACAAGTACCCACAAGTACTTACAAGTACCCACAAGTACTTACAAGTACCCACAAGTACCTACAAGTACCCACAAGTACCCACAAGTACCTACAAGTACCCACAAGTACCAACAAGTACCCACAAGCACCTACAAGCACCCACAAGTACCCACAAGTACCTACAAGTACCCACAAGTACCTACAAGTACCCACAAGTACCCACAAGCACCCATAAGTACCCACAAGCACCTACAAGTACCCACAAGCACCCACAAGCACCTACAAGTATCCACAAGCACCTACAAGCACCCACAAGTACCTACAAGCACCCACAAGTACCTTCAAGCACCCACAAGTACCTACAAGAACCCACAAGAACCCACAAGTACCCACAAGCACCCACAAGTACCCACAAGCACCCACAAGTACCTACAAGTACCCACAAGTACCTACAAGAACCCACAAGTACCTACAAGAACCCACAAGTACCTAAAAGTACCCACAAGTACCTAAAAGTACCCACAAGTACCCACAAGTACCTACAAGTACCCTCAAGTACCTACAAGCACCCACAAGTACCTACAAACACCCACAAGTACCTACAAGCACCCACAAGTACCCACAAGTACATACAAGCACCCACAAGCACCTACAAGTATCCACAAGCACCCACAAGTACCCACAAGCACCCACAAGCACCCACAAGCACCTACAAGCACCCACAAGTACCTACAAGCACCCACAAGTACCTTCAAGCACCCACAAGAACCTACAAGAACCCACAAGAACCCACAAGTACCCACAAGCACCCACAAGTACCCACAAGCACCCACAAGTACCTACAAACACCCACAAGTACCTACAAGCACCCACAAGTACCCACAAGTACCTACAAGAACCCACAAGTACCTAAAAGTACCCACAAGTACCTAAAAGTACCCACAAGCACCTACAAGCACCCACAAGTACCTACAAGTACCCACAAGTACTTACAAGTACCCACAAGTACTTACAAGTACCCACAAGTACCTACAAGTACCCACAAGTACCTACAAGTACCCACAAGTACCTACAAGAACCCACAAGTACCTAAAAGTACCCACAAGTACCTAAAAGTACCCACAAGCACCTACAAGCACCCACAAGTACCTACAAGTACCCACAAGTACTTACAAGTACCCACAAGTACTTACAAGTACCCACAAGTACCTACAAGTACCCACAAGTACCCACAAGTACCTACAAGTACCCACAAGTACCAACAAGCACCCACAAGCACCCACAAGCACCCACAAGTACCCACAAGTACCTACAAGTACCCACAAGTACCTACAAGTACCTACAAGTACCCACAAGTACTCACAAGCACCCACAAGCACCTACAAGCACCCACAAGTATCTACAAGTACCCACAAGTACCTAAAAGTACCCACAAGTACCTAAAAGTACCCACAAGCACCTACAAGCACCCACAAGTACCTACAAGTACCCACAAGTACTTACAAGTACCCACAAGTACCCACAAGCACCCACAAGTACCCACAAGCACCCACAAGCACCCACAAGCACCCACAAGCACCTACAAGTACCTACAAGTACCCACAAGTACCCACAAGTACCCACAAGTACCCACAAGTACCCACAAGTACCTACAAGTACCCACAAGTACCTACAAGAACCCACAAGTACCTAAAAGTACCCACAAGTACCTAAAAGTACCCACAAGCACCTACAAACACCCACAAGTACCTACAAGTACCCACAAGTACTTACAAGTACCCACAAGTACCTACAAGTACCCACAAGTACCAACAAGCACCCACAAGCACCTACAAGCACCCACAAGTACCCACAAGTACCTACAAGTACCCGCAAGTACCTACAAGTACCTACAAGTACCCACAAGTACTCACAAGCACCCACAAGCACCTACAAGCACCCACAAGTACCTACAAGTACCCATAAGTACCTAAAAGTACCCACAAGTACCTAAAAGTACCCACAAGCACCTACAAGCACCCACAAGTACCTACAAGTACCCACAAGTACTTACAAGTACCCACAAGTACCCACAAGCACCCACAAGTACCCACAAGCACCCACAAGCACCCACAAGCACCTACAAGTACCTACAAGTACCCACAAGTACCTACAAGCACCCACAAGTACCTACAAGAACCCACAAGTACCTACAAGTACCCACAAGTACCAACAAGCACCCACAAGCACCTACAAGCACCCACAAGTACCCACAAGTACCTACAAGTACCCACAAGTACCTACAAGTACCTACAAGTACCCACAAGTACTCACAAGCACCCACAAGCACCTACAAGCACCCACAAGTATCTACAAGTACCCATAAGTACCCACAAGTACCTAAAAGTACCCACAAGCACCTACAAGCACCCACAAGTACCTACAAGTACCCACAAGTACTTACAAGTACCCACAAGTACCCACAAGTACTTACAAGTACCCACAAGTACTTACAAGTACCCACAAGTACCCACAAGTACCTACAAGTACCCACAAGTACCTACAAGTACCCACAAGTACCTACAAGAACCCACAAGTACCTAAAAGTACCCACAAGTACCTAAAAGTACCCACAAGCACCTACAAGCACCCACAAGTACCTACAAGTACCCACAAGTACTTACAAGTACCCACAAGTACTTACAAGTACCCACAAGTACCTACAAGTACCCACAAGTACCCACAAGTACCCACAAGTACCTACAAGTACCCACAAGTACCAACAAGTACCCACAAGCACCTACAAGCACCCACAAGTACCCACAAGTACCTACAAGTACCCACAAGTACCTACAAGTACCCACAAGTACCCACAAGCACCCATAAGTACCCACAAGCACCTACAAGTACCCACAAGCACCCACAAGCACCTACAAGTATCCACAAGCACCTACAAGCACCCACAAGTACCTACAAGCACCCACAAGTACCTTCAAGCACCCACAAGTACCTACAAGAACCCACAAGAACCCACAAGTACCCACAAGCACCCACAAGTACCCACAAGCACCCACAAGTACCTACAAGTACCCACAAGTACCTACAAGAACCCACAAGTACCTACAAGAACCCACAAGTACCTAAAAGTACCCACAAGTACCTAAAAGTACCCACAAGTACCCACAAGTACCTACAAGTACCCTCAAGTACCTACAAGCACCCACAAGTACCTACAAACACCCACAAGTACCTACAAGCACCCACAAGTACCCACAAGTACATACAAGCACCCACAAGCACCTACAAGTATCCACAAGCACCCACAAGTACCCACAAGCACCTACAAGTACCCACAAGTACCTACAAGTACACACAAGTACCCACAAGCACCCACAAGCACCTACAAGCACCCACAAGTACCTACAAGCACCCACAAGTACCTTCAAGCACCCACAAGAACCTACAAGCACCCACAAGAACCCACAAGTACCCACAAGCACCCACAAGTACCCACAAGCACCCACAAGTACCTACAAACACCCACAAGTACCTACAAGCACCCACAAGTACCCACAAGTACCTACAAGAACCCACAAGTACCTAAAAGTACCCACAAGTACCTAAAAGTACCCACAAGCACCTACAAGCACCCACAAGTACCTACAAGTACCCACAAGTACTTACAAGTACCCACAAGTACTTACAAGTACCCACAAGTACCTACAAGTACCCACAAGTACCTACAAGTACCCACAAGTACCTACAAGAACCCACAAGTACCTAAAAGTACCCACAAGTACCTAAAAGTACCCACAAGCACCTACAAGCACCCACAAGTACCTACAAGTACCCACAAGTACTTACAAGTACTTACAAGTACCCACAAGTACTTACAAGTACCCACAAGTACCTACAAGTACCCACAAGTACCCACAAGTACCTACAAGTACCCACAAGTACCAACAAGCACCCACAAGCACCCACAAGCACCCACAAGTACCCACAAGTACCTACAAGTACCCACAAGTACCTACAAGTACCTACAAGTACCCACAAGTACTCACAAGCACCCACAAGCACCTACAAGCACCCACAAGTATCTACAAGTACCCACAAGTACCTAAAAGTACCCACAAGTACCTAAAAGTACCCACAAGCACCTACAAGCACCCACAAGTACCTACAAGTACCCACAAGTACTTACAAGTACCCACAAGTACCCACAAGCACCCACAAGTACCCACAAGCACCCACAAGCACCCACAAGCACCCACAAGTACCTACAAGTACCCACAAGTACCCACAAGTACCCACAAGTACCCACAAGCACCCACAAGTACCTACAAGCACCCACAAGTACCCACAAGCACCCACAAGTACCTACAAGTACCCACAAGTACCCACAAGCACCCACAAGTACCCACAAGCACCCACAAGCACCCACAAGCACCCACAAGTACCTACAAGTACCCACAAGTACCTACAAGAACCCACAAGTACCTAAAAGTACCCACAAGTACCTAAAAGTACCCACAAGTACCTAAAAGTACCCACAAGCACCTACAAGCACCCACAAGTACCTACAAGTACCCACAAGTACTTACAAGTACCCACAAGTACCCACAAGCACCCACAAGCACCCACAAGTACCCACAAGTACCTACAAGTACCCACAAGTACCTACAAGTACCTACAAGTACCCACAAGTACTCACAAGCACCCACAAGCACCTACAAGCACCCACAAGTATCTACAAGTACCCACAAGTACCTAAAAGTACCCACAAGTACCTAAAAGTACCCACAAGCACCTACAAGCACCCACAAGTACCTACAAGTACCCACAAGTACTTACAAGTACCCACAAGTACCCACAAGCACCCACAAGTACCCACAAGCACCCACAAGCACCCACAAGTACCTACAAGCACCCACAAGTACCCACAAGCACCCACAAGTACCTACAAGCACCCACAAGTACCCACAAGCACCTACAAGCACCCACAAGTACCTACAAGTACCCACAAGTACTTACAAGTACCCACAAGTACCCACAAGCACCCACAAGTACCCACAAGCACCCACAAGCACCCACAAGCACCCACAAGTACCTACAAGTACCCACAAGTACCTACAAGAACCCACAAGTACCTAAAAGTACCCACAAGTACCTAAAAGTACCCACAAGTACCTAAAAGTACCCACAAGCACCTACAAGCACCCACAAGTACCTACAAGTACCCACAAGTACTTACAAGTACCCACAAGTACCCACAAGCACCCACAAGTACCCACAAGCACCCACAAGCACCCACAAGCACCCACAAGTACCTACAAGTACCCACAAGTACCCACAAGTACCCACAAGTACCCACAAGCACCCACAAGTACCTACAAGCACCCACAAGTACCCACAAGCACCCACAAGTACCTACAAGTACCCACAAGTACCTACAAGAACCCACAAGTACCTAAAAGTACCCACAAGTACCTAAAAGTACCCACAAGCACCTACAAGCACCCACAAACACCCACAAGTACCCACAAGTACTTACAAGTACCCACAAGTACCTACAAGTACCCACAAGTACCTACAAGTACCCACAAGTACCTACAAGCACCCACAAGTACCTACAAACACCCACAAGTACCTACAAGCACCCACAAGTAATTACAAGCACCCACAAGTACCTACAAACACCCACAAGTACCTACAAGCACCCACAAGTAATTACAAGTATCCACAAGCACCCACAAGTACCCACAAGCACCTACAAGCACCCACAAGTACCTACAAGTACCCACAAGTACTTACAAGTACCCACAAGTACTTACAAGTACCCACAAGTACCTACAAGTACCCACAAGTACCAACAAGCACCCACAAGCACCTACAAGCACCCACAAGTACCCACAAGTACCTACAAGTACCCGCAAGTACCTACAAGTACCTACAAGTACCCACAAGTACTCACAAGCACCCACAAGCACCTACAAGCACCCACAAGTACCTACAAGTACCCATAAGTACCTAAAAGTACCCACAAGTACCCACAAGCACCCACAAGCACCCACAAGCACCCACAAGTACCTACAAGTACCCACAAGTACCCACAAGTACCCACAAGCACCCACAAGCACCCATAAGTACCGACAAGCACCTACAAGCACCCACAAGTACCTACAAGCACCCACAAGTACCTACAAGCACCCACAAGTACCTACAAGCACCCACAAGAACCCACAAGTACCCACAAGCACCCACAAGTACCCACAAGCACCCACAAGTACCCACAAGTACCTACAAGTACCCACAAGTATCTACAAGAACCCACAAGTACCTAAAAGTACCCACAAGTACCTAAAAGTACCCACAAGCACCTACAAGCACCCACAAGTACCTACAAGTACCCACAAGTACTTACAAGTACCCACAAGTACCTACAAGTACCCACAAGTACCAACAAGCACCCACAAGCACCTACAAGCACCCACAAGTACCCACAAGTACCTACAAGTACCCGCAAGTACCTACAAGTACCTACAAGTACCCACAAGTACTCACAAGCACCCACAAGCACCTACAAGCACCCACAAGTACCTACAAGTACCCATAAGTACCTAAAAGTACCCACAAGTACCTAAAAGTACCCACAAGCACCTACAAGCACCCACAAGTACCTACAAGTACCCACAAGTACCTACAAGTACCCACAAGTACTTACAAGTACCCACAAGTACCCACAAGCACCCACAAGTACCCACAAGCACCCACAAGCACCCACAAGCACCTACAAGTACCTACAAGTACCCACAAGTACCCACAAGTACCCACAAGCACCCACAAGTACCTACAAGCACCCACAACTACCCACAAGCACCTACAAGTACCCACAAGTACCTACAAGAACCCACAAGTACCTAAAAGTACCCACAAGTACCTAAAAGTACCCACAAGCACCTACAAGCACCCACAAGCACCCACAAGTACCCACAAGTACTTACAAGTACCCACAAGTACCTACAAGTACCCACAAGTACCTACAAGTACCCACAAGTACCTACAAGCACCCACAAGTACCTACAAACACCCACAAGTACCTACAAGCACCCACAAGTAATTACAAGCACCCACAAGTACCTACAAGCACCCACAAGCACCTACAAGTATCCACAAGCACCCACAAGTACCCACAAGCACCTACAAGTACCCACAAGTACCCACAAGCACCCACAAGCACCTACAAGTATCCACAAGCACCCACAAGTACCCACAAGCACCTACAAGTACCCACAAGTACCCACAAGTACCCACAAGTACTCACAAGCACCCACAAGCACCTACAAGCACCCACAAGTACCTACAAGTACCCATAAGTACCCACAAGTACCTATAAGTACCCACAAGCACCTACAAGCACCCACAAGTACCTACAAGTACCCACAAGTACCTACAAGCACCCTCAAGCACCTACAAGTATCCACAAGCACCTACAAGTACCCACAAGCACCTACAAGCACCCACAAGCATTTACAAGCACCCACAAGCATTTACAAGCACCCACAAGCACCCACAAGCACCCACAAGTACCCACAAGCACCCACAAGTACCTACAAGCACCCACAAGAACCCACAAGTACCCATAAGCACCTACAAGCACCCACAAGCACCTACAGGCACCTACAATTACCCACAAGCACCCACAAGCACCCACAAGCACCCACAATCACCTACAAGCACCCACAAGTACCTACTAGTACCCACAAGCACCTACAAGCACCCACAAGCACCTACAAGCACCTACAAGTACCCACAAGCACCTACAAGCACCCACAAGCATTTACAAGCACCCACAAGCACCTACAAGTACCCATAAGTACCTAAAAGTACCCACAAGTACCTAAAAGTACCCACAAGCACCTACAAGCACCCACAACTACCTACAAGTACCCACAAGTACTTACAAGTACGCACATGTACCCACAAGTACCCACAAGCACCCACAAGTACCCACAAGTACCCACAAGCACCCACAAGCACCCACAAGCACCCACAAGTACCTACAAGCACCCACAAGTACCCACAAGCACCCACAAGTACCTACAAGTACCCACAAGTACCTACAAGCACCCACAAGTACCCACAAGCACCCACAAGTACCTACAAGTACCCACAAGTACCTACAAGAACCCACAAGTACCTAAAAGTACCCACAAGTACCTAAAAGTACCCACAAGCACCTACAAGCACCCACAAGCACCCACAACCACCCACAAGTACCCACAAGTACTTACAAGTACCCACAAGTACCTACAAGTACCCACAAGTACCTACAAGTACCCACAAGTACCTACAAGCACCCACAAGTACCTACAAACACCCACAAGTACCTACAAGCACCCACAAGTACCCACAAGTACCTACAAGCACCCACAAGTACCTACAAACACCCACAAGTACCTACAAGCACCCACAAGTAATTACAAGCACCCACAAGTACCCACAAGTACCTACAAGCACCCACAAGCACCTACAAGTATCCACAAGCACCCACAAGTACCCACAAGCACCTACAAGTACCCACAAGTACCCACAAGCACCCACAAGCACCTACAAGTATCCACAAGCACCCACAAGTACCCACAAGCACCTACAAGTACCCACAAGTACCCACAAGTACCTACAAGTACCCATAAGTACTCACAAGCACCCACAAGCACCTACAAGCACCCACAAGTACCTACAAGTACCCATAAGTACCCACAAGTACCTAAAAGTACCCACAAGCACCTACAAGCACCCACAAGTACCTACAAGTACCCACAAGTACCTACAAGCACCCTCAAGCACCTACAAGTATCCACAAGCACCTACAAGTACCCACAAGCACCTACAAGCACCCACAAGCATTTACAAGCACCCACAAGCATTTACAAGCACCCACAAGCACCCACAAGCACCCACAAGTACCCACAAGCACCCACAAGTACCTACAAGCACCCACAAGAACCCACAAGTACCCACAAGTACCTACAAGTACCCACAAGTACCTACAAGCACCCACAAGTACCTACAAACACCCACAAGTACCTACAAGCACCCACAAGTACCCACAAGTACCTACAAGCACCCACAAGTACCTACAAACACCCACAAGTACCTACAAGCACCCACAAGTAATTACAAGCACCCACAAGTACCCACAAGTACCTACAAGCACCCACAAGCACCTACAAGTATCCACAAGCACCCACAAGTACCCACAAGCACCTACAAGTACCCACAAGTACCCACAAGCACCCACAAGCACCTACAAGTATCCACAAGCACCCACAAGTACCCACAAGCACCTACAAGTACCCACAAGTACCCACAAGTACCTACTAGTACCCACAAGCACCTACAAGCACCCACAAGCACCTACAAGCACCTACAAGTACCCACAAGCACCTACAAGCACCCACAAGCATTTACAAGCACCCACAAGCACCTACAAGTACCCATAAGTACCTAAAAGTACCCACAAGTACCTAAAAGTACCCACAAGCACCTACAAGCACCCACAACTACCTACAAGTACCCACAAGTACTTACAAGTACGCACATGTACCCACAAGTACCCACAAGCACCCACAAGTACCCACAAGTACCCACAAGCACCCACAAGCACCCACAAGCACCCACAAGTACCTACAAGCACCCACAAGTACCTACAAGTACCCACAAGCACCTACAAGCACCCACAAGCATTTACAAGCACCCACAAGCATTTACAAGCACCCACAAGCACCCACAAGCACCCACAAGTACCCACAAGCACCCACAAGTACCTACAAGCACCCACAAGAACCCACAAGTACCCACAAGCACCTACAAGCACCCACAAGCACCTACAGGCACCTACAATTACCCACAAGCACCCACAAGCACCCACAAGCACCCACAATCACCTACAAGCACCCACAAGTACCTACTAGTACCCACAAGCACCTACAAGCACCCACAAGCACCTACAAGCACCTACAAGTACCCACAAGCACCTACAAGCACCCACAAGCATTTACAAGCACCCACAAGCACCTACAAGTACCCATAAGTACCTAAAAGTACCCACAAGTACCTAAAAGTACCCACAAGCACCTACAAGCACCCACAACTACCTACAAGTACCCACAAGTACTTACAAGTACGCACATGTACCCACAAGTACCCACAAGCACCCACAAGTACCCACAAGTACCCACAAGCACCCACAAGCACCCACAAGCACCCACAAGTACCTACAAGCACCCACAAGTACCCACAAGCACCCACAAGTACCTACAAGTACCCACAAGTACCTACAAGCACCCACAAGTACCCACAAGCACCCACAAGTACCTACAAGTACCCACAAGTACCTACAAGAACCCACAAGTACCTAAAAGTACCCACAAGTACCTAAAAGTACCCACAAGCACCTACAAGCACCCACAACCACCCACAAGTACCCACAAGTACTTACAAGTACCCACAAGTACCTACAAGTACCCACAAGTACCTACAAGTACCCACAAGTACCTACAAGCACCCACAAGTACCTACAAACACCCACAAGTACCTACAAGCACCCACAAGTACCCACAAGTACCTACAAGCACCCACAAGTACCTACAAACACCCACAAGTACCTACAAGCACCCACAAGTAATTACAAGCACCCACAAGTACCCACAAGTACCTACAAGCACCCACAAGCACCTACAAGTATCCACAAGCACCCACAAGTACCCACAAGCACCTACAAGTACCCACAAGTACCCACAAGCACCCACAAGCACCTACAAGTATCCACAAGCACCCACAAGTACCCACAAGCACCTACAAGTACCCACAAGTACCCACAAGTACCTACAAGTACCCACAAGCACCCACAAGCACCTACAAGCACCCACAAGTACCTACAAGTACCCATAAGTACCCACAAGTACCTAAAAGTACCCACAAGCACCTACAAGCACCCACAAGTACCTACAAGTACCCACAAGTACCTACAAGCACCCTCAAGCACCTACAAGTATCCACAAGCACCTACAAGTACCCACAAGCACCTACAAGCACCCACAAGCATTTACAAGCACCCACAAGCATTTACAAGCACCCACAAGCACCCACAAGCACCCACAAGTACCCACAAGCACCCACAAGTACCTACAAGCACCCACAAGAACCCACAAGTACCCACAAGCACCTACAAGCACCCACAAGCACCTACAGGCACCTACAATTACCCACAAGCACCCACAAGCACCCACAATCACCTACAAGCACCCACAAGTACCTACTAGTACCCACAAGCACCTACAAGCACCCACAAGCACCTACAAGCACCTACAAGTACCCACAAGCACCTACAAGCACCCACAAGCATTTACAAGCACCCACAAGCACCTACAAGTACCCATAAGTACCTAAAAGTACCCACAAGTACCTAAAAGTACCCACAAGCACCTACAAGCACCCACAACTACCTACAAGTACCCACAAGTACTTACAAGTACGCACATGTACCCACAAGTACCCACAAGCACCCACAAGTACCCACAAGTACCCACAAGCACCCACAAGCACCCACAAGCACCCACAAGTACCTACAAGCACCCACAAGTACCCACAAGCACCCACAAGTACCTACAAGTACCCACAAGTACCTACAAGCACCCACAAGTACCCACAAGCACCCACAAGTACCTACAAGTACCCACAAGTACCTACAAGAACCCACAAGTACCTAAAAGTACCCACAAGTACCTAAAAGTACCCACAAGCACCTACAAGCACCCACAACCACCCACAAGTACCCACAAGTACTTACAAGTACCCACAAGTACCTACAAGTACCCACAAGTACCTACAAGTACCCACAAGTACCTACAAGCACCCACAAGTACCTACAAACACCCACAAGTACCTACAAGCACCCACAAGTACCTACAAGCACCCACAAGTACCCACAAGTACCTACAAGCACCCACAAGCACCTAAGAGTATCCACAAGTACCCACAAGCACCTACAAGTACCCACTAGTACCTACAAGTACCCACAAGCACCCACAAGCACCTACAAGTATCCACAAGCACCCACAAGTACCCACAAGCACCTACAAGTACCCACAAGTACCCACAAGTACCTACAAGTACCCACAAGTACCTACAAGTACCTACAAGTACCCACAAGTACTCACAAGCACCCACAAGCACCTACAAGCACCCACAAGTACCTACAAGTACCCATAAGTACCTAAAAGTACCCACAAGTAAGTAAAAGTACCCACAAGCACCTACAAGCACCCACAAGTACCTACAAGTACCCACAAGTACTTACAAGTACCCACAAGTACCCACAAGTACCTTCAAGTACCCACAAGTACCTACAAGTACCTAAAAGTACCCACAAGTACCTAAAAGTACCCACAAGCACCTACAAGCACCCACAAGTACCTACAAGTACCCACAAGTACTTACAAGTACCCACAAGTACTTACAAGTACCCACAAGTACCTACAAGTACCCACAAGTACTTACAAGTACCCACAAGTACTTACAAGTACCCACAAGTACCCACAAGTACCTTCAAGTACCCACAAGTACCTACAAGTACCTAAAAGTACCCACAAGTACCTAAAAGTACCCACAAGCACCTACAAGCACCCACAAGTACCTACAAGTACCCACAAGTACCTACAAGCACCCTCAAGCACCTACAAGTATCCACAAGCACCTACAAGTACCCACAAGCACCTACAAGCACCCACAAGCACCTACAGGCACCTACAATTACCCACAAGCACCCACAAGCACCCACAATCACCTACAAGCACCCACAAGTACCTACTAGTACCCACAAGCACCTACAAGCACCCACAAGTACCTACAAGTACCCACAAGTACCTACAAGTACCCACAAGTACCTACAAGTACCCACAAGTACCTACAAGCACCCACAAGTACCTACAAACACCCACAAGTACCTACAAGCACCCACAAGTACCCACAAGTACCTACAAGCACCCACAAGTACCTACAAACACCCACAAGTACCTACAAGCACCCACAAGTAATTACAAGCACCCACAAGTACCCACAAGTACCTACAAGCACCCACAAGCACCTACAAGTACCCACAAGTACCTACAAGCACCCACAAGTACCTACAAACACCCACAAGTACCTACAAGCACCCACAAGTACCCACAAGTACCTACAAGCACCCACAAGTACCTACAAACACCCACAAGTACCTACAAGCACCCACAAGTAATTACAAGCACCCACAAGTACCCACAAGTACCTACAAGCACCCACAAGCACCTACAAGTATCCACAAGCACCCACAAGTACCCACAAGCACCTACAAGTACCCACAAGTACCCACAAGCACCCACAAGCACCTACAAGTATCCACAAGCACCCACAAGTACCCACAAGCACCTACAAGTACCCACAAGTACCCACAAGTACCTACAAGTACCCATAAGTACTCACAAGCACCCACAAGCACCTACAAGCACCCACAAGTACCTACAAGTACCCATAAGTACCCACAAGTACCTAAAAGTACCCACAAGCACCTACAAGCACCCACAAGTACCTACAAGTACCCACAAGTACCTACAAGCACCCTCAAGCACCTACAAGTATCCACAAGCACCTACAAGTACCCACAAGCACCTACAAGCACCCACAAGCATTTACAAGCACCCACAAGCATTTACAAGCACCCACAAGCACCCACAAGCACCCACAAGTACCCACAAGCACCCACAAGTACCTACAAGCACCCACAAGAACCCACAAGTACCCACAAGCACCTACAAGCACCCACAAGCACCTACAGGCACCTACAATTACCCACAAGCACCCACAAGCACCCACAATCACCTACAAGCACCCACAAGTACCTACTAGTACCCACAAGCACCTACAAGCACCCACAAGCACCTACAAGCACCTACAAGTACCCACAAGTACCTACAAGCACCCACAAGCACCTAAGAGTATCCACAAGTACCCACAAGCACCTACAAGTACCCACTAGTACCTACAAGTACCCACAAGCACCCACAAGCACCTACAAGTATCCACAAGCACCCACAAGTACCCACAAGCACCTACAAGTACCCACAAGTACCCACAAGTACCTACAAGTACCCACAAGTACCTACAAGTACCTACAAGTACCCACAAGTACTCACAAGCACCCACAAGCACCTACAAGCACCCACAAGTACCTACAAGTACCCATAAGTACCTAAAAGTACCCACAAGTAAGTAAAAGTACCCACAAGCACCTACAAGCACCCACAAGTACCTACAAGTACCCACAAGTACTTACAAGTACCCACAAGTACCCACAAGTACCTTCAAGTACCCACAAGTACCTACAAGTACCTAAAAGTACCCACAAGTACCTAAAAGTACCCACAAGCACCTACAAGCACCCACAAGTACCTACAAGTACCCACAAGTACTTACAAGTACCCACAAGTACTTACAAGTACCCACAAGTACCTACAAGTACCCACAAGTACTTACAAGTACCCACAAGTACTTACAAGTACCCACAAGTACCCACAAGTACCTTCAAGTACCCACAAGTACCTACAAGTACCTAAAAGTACCCACAAGTACCTAAAAGTACCCACAAGCACCTACAAGCACCCACAAGTACCTACAAGTACCCACAAGTACCTACAAGCACCCTCAAGCACCTACAAGTATCCACAAGCACCTACAAGTACCCACAAGCACCTACAAGCACCCACAAGCATTTACAAGCACCCACAAGCATTTACAAGCACCCACAAGCACCCACAAGCACCCACAAGTACCCACAAGCACCCACAAGTACCTACAAGCACCCACAAGCACCTACAAGCACCCACAAGCACCTACAAGCACCCACAAGCACCTACAGGCACCTACAATTACCCACAAGCACCCACAAGCACCCACAAGCACCCACAATCACCTACAAGCACCCACAAGTACCTACTAGTACCCACAAGCACCTACAAGCACCCACAAGCACCTACAAGCACCTACAAGTACCCACAAGCACCTACAAGCACCCACAAGCATTTACAAGCACCCACAAGCACCTACAAGTACCCATAAGTACCTAAAAGTACCCACAAGTACCTAAAAGTACCCACAAGCACCTACAAGCACCCACAAGTACTTACAAGTACCCACAAGTACTTACAAGTACGCACATGTACCCACAAGTACCCACAAGCACCCACAAGTACCCACAAGTACCCACAAGCACCCACAAGCACCCACAAGCACCCACAAGTACCTACAAGCACCCACAAGTACCCACAAGCACCCACAAGTACCTACAAGTACCCACAAGTACCTACAAGCACCCACAAGTACCCACAAGCACCCACAAGTACCTACAAGTACCCACAAGTACCTACAAGAACCCACAAGTACCTAAAAGTACCCACAAGTACCTAAAAGTACCCACAAGCACCTACAAGCACCCACAACCACCCACAAGTACCCACAAGTACTTACAAGTACCCACAAGTACCTACAAGTACCCACAAGTACCTACAAGTACCCACAAGTACCTACAAGCACCCACAAGTACCTACAAACACCCACAAGTACCTACAAGCACCCACAAGTACCTACAAGCACCCACAAGTACCCACAAGTACCTACAAGCACCCACAAGCACCTAAGAGTATCCACAAGTACCCACAAGCACCTACAAGTACCCACTAGTACCTACAAGTACCCACAAGCACCCACAAGCACCCACAAGCACCTACAAGTATCCACAAGCACCCACAAGTACCCACAAGCACCTACAAGTACCCACAAGTACCCACAAGTACCTACAAGTACCCACAAGTACCTACAAGTACCTACAAGTACCCACAAGTACTCACAAGCACCCACAAGCACCTACAAGCACCCACAAGTACCTACAAGTACCCATAAGTACCTAAAAGTACCCACAAGTAAGTAAAAGTACCCACAAGCACCTACAAGCACCCACAAGTACCTACAAGTACCCACAAGTACTTACAAGTACCCACAAGTACCCACAAGTACCTTCAAGTACCCACAAGTACCTACAAGTACCTAAAAGTACCCACAAGTACCTAAAAGTACCCACAAGCACCTACAAGCACCCACAAGTACCTACAAGTACCCGCAAGTACTTACAAGTACCCACAAGTACTTACAAGTACCCACAAGTACCTACAAGTACCCACAAGTACCCACAAGCACCCACAAGCACCTACAAGTATCCACAAGCACCCACAAGTACCCACAAGCACCTACAAGTACCCACAAGTAACCACAAGTACCTACAAGTACCCACAAGTACTCACAAGCACCCACAAGCACCTACAAGCACCCACAAGTACCTACAAGTACCCATAAGTACCCACAAGTACCTAAAAGTACCCACAAGCACCTACAAGCACCCACAAGTACCTACTAGTACCCACAAGTACCTACAAGCACCCTCAAGCACCTACAAGTATCCACAAGCACCTACAAGTACCCACAAGCACCTACAAGCACCCACAAGCATTTACAAGCACCCACAAGCATTTATAAGCACCCACAAGCACCCACAAGCACCCACAAGTACCCACAAGCACCCACAAGTACCTACAAGCACCCACAAGAACCCACAAGTACCCACAAGCACCTACAAGCACCCACAAGCACCTACAGGCACCTACAAGTACCCACAAGCACCCACAAGCACCCACAATCACCTACAAGCACCCACAAGTACCTACAAGTACCCACAAGCACCTACAAGCACCCACAAGCACCTACAAGTACCCACAAGCACCTACAAGCACCCACAAGCACCTACAAGTACCCATAAGTACCTAAAAGTACCCACAAGTACCTAAAAGTACCCACAAGCACCTACAAGCACCCACAAGTACCTACAAGTACCCACAAGTACTTACAAGTACCCACATGTACCCACAAGTACCCACAAGCACCCACAAGTACCCACAAGTACCCACAAGCACCCACAAGCACCCACAAGCACCCACAAGTACCCACAAGCACCCACAAGTACCCACAAGTACCTACAAGAACCCACAAGTACCTAAAAGTACCCACAAGTACCTAAAAGTACCCACAAGCACCTACAAGCACCCACAAGCACCCACAAGTACCCACAAGTACTTACAAGTACCCACAAGTACCTACAAGTACCCACAAGTACCTACAAGTACCCACTAGTACCTACAAGCACCCACAAGTACCTACAAACACCCACAAGTACCTACAAGCACCCACAAGTACCTACAAGCACCCACAAGTACCCACAAGTACCTACAAGCACCCACAAGCACCTACAAGTATCCACAAGTACCCACAAGCACCTACAAGTACCCACTAGTACCTACAAGTACCCACAAGCACCCACAAGCACCTACAAGTATCCACAAGCACCCACAAGTACCCACAAGCACCTACAAGTACCCACAAGTACCCACAAGTACCTACAAGTACTCACAAGCACCCACAAGCACCTACAAGCACCCACAAGTACCTACAAGTACCCATAAGTACCCACAAGTACCTACAATTACCCACAAGCACCCACAAGCACCCACAATCACCTACAAGCACCCACAAGTACCTACTAGTACCCACAAGCACCTACAAGCACCCACAAGCACCTACAAGCACCTACAAGTACCCACAAGCACCTACAAGCACCCACAAGCATTTACAAGCACCCACAAGCACCTACAAGTACCCATAAGTACCTAAAAGTACCCACAAGTACCTAAAAGTACCCACTAGTACCTACAAGCACCCACAAGTACCTACAAACACCCCCAAGTACCTACAAGCACCCACAAGTACCTACAAGCACCCACAAGTACCCACAAGTACCTACAAGCACCCACAAGCACCTACAAGTATCCACAAGTACCCACAAGCACCTACAAGTACCCACTAGTACCTACAAGTACCCACAAGCACCCACAAGCACCTACAAGTATCCACAAGCACCCACAAGTACCCACAAGCACCTACAAGTACCCACAAGTACCCACAAGTACCTACAAGTACCCGCAAGTACTTACAAGTACCCACAAGTACTTACAAGTACCCACAAGTACCTACAAGTACCCACAAGTACCCACAAGCACCCACAAGCACCTACAAGTATCCACAAGCACCCACAAGTACCCACAAGCACCTACAAGTACCCACAAGTAACCACAAGTACCTACAAGTACCCACAAGTACTCACAAGCACCCACAAGCACCTACAAGCACCCACAAGTACCTACAAGTACCCATAAGTACCCACAAGTACCTAAAAGTACCCACAAGCACCTACAAGCACCCACAAGTACCTACTAGTACCCACAAGTACCTACAAGCACCCTCAAGCACCTACAAGTATCCACAAGCACCTACAAGTACCCACAAGCACCTACAAGCACCCACAAGCATTTACAAGCACCCACAAGCATTTATAAGCACCCACAAGCACCCACAAGCACCCACAAGTACCCACAAGCACCCACAAGTACCTACAAGCACCCACAAGAACCCACAAGTACCCACAAGCACCTACAAGCACCCACAAGCACCTACAGGCACCTACAAGTACCCACAAGCACCCACAAGCACCCACAATCACCTACAAGCACCCACAAGTACCTACAAGTACCCACAAGCACCTACAAGCACCCACAAGCACCTACAAGTACCCACAAGCACCTACAAGCACCCACAAGCACCTACAAGTACCCATAAGTACCTAAAAGTACCCACAAGTACCTAAAAGTACCCACAAGCACCTACAAGCACCCACAAGTACCTACAAGTACCCACAAGTACTTACAAGTACCCACATGTACCCACAAGTACCCACAAGCACCCACAAGTACCCACAAGTACCCACAAGCACCCACAAGCACCCACAAGCACCCACAAGTACCCACAAGCACCCACAAGTACCTACAAGTACCCACAAGTACCTACAAGAACCCACAAGTACCTAAAAGTACCCACAAGTACCTAAAAGTACCCACAAGCACCTACAAGCACCCACAAGCACCCACAAGTACCCACAAGTACTTACAAGTACCCACAAGTACCTACAAGTACCCACAAGTACCTACAAGTACCCACTAGTACCTACAAGCACCCACAAGTACCTACAAACACCCACAAGTACCTACAAGCACCCACAAGTACCTACAAGCACCCACAAGTACCCACAAGTACCTACAAGCACCCACAAGCACCTACAAGTATCCACAAGTACCCACAAGCACCTACAAGTACCCACTAGTACCTACAAGTACCCACAAGCACCCACAAGCACCTACAAGTATCCACAAGCACCCACAAGTACCCACAAGCACCTACAAGTACCCACAAGTACCCACAAGTACCTACAAGTACTCACAAGCACCCACAAGCACCTACAAGCACCCACAAGTACCTACAAGTACCCATAAGTACCCACAAGTACCTACAATTACCCACAAGCACCCACAAGCACCCACAATCACCTACAAGCACCCACAAGTACCTACTAGTACCCACAAGCACCTACAAGCACCCACAAGCACCTACAAGCACCTACAAGTACCCACAAGCACCTACAAGCACCCACAAGCATTTACAAGCACCCACAAGCACCTACAAGTACCCATAAGTACCTAAAAGTACCCACAAGTACCTAAAAGTACCCACTAGTACCTACAAGCACCCACAAGTACCTACAAACACCCCCAAGTACCTACAAGCACCCACAAGTACCTACAAGCACCCACAAGTACCCACAAGTACCTACAAGCACCCACAAGCACCTACAAGTATCCACAAGTACCCACAAGCACCTACAAGTACCCACTAGTACCTACAAGTACCCACAAGCACCCACAAGCACCTACAAGTATCCACAAGCATTTACAAGTACCCACAAGCACCTACAAGTACCCACAAGTACCCACAAGTACCTACAAGTACCCACAAGTACCTACAAGTACCTACAAGTACCCACAAGTACTCACAAGCACCCACAAGCACCTACAAGCACCCACAAGTACCTACAAGTACCCATAAGTACCTAAAAGTACCCACAAGTAAGTAAAAGTACCCACAAGCACCTACAAGCACCCACAAGCACCTACAAGTACCCACAAGTACCTACAAGTACCCACAAGTACTTACAAGTACCCACAAGTACCCACAAGTACCTACAAGAACCCACAAGTACCTAAAAGTACCCACAAGTACCTAAAAGTACCCACAAGCACCTACAAGCACCCACAAGTACCTACAAGTACCCACAAGTACTTACAAGTACCCACAAGTACTTACAAGTACCCACAAGTACCTACAAGTACCCACAAGTACCTACAAGTACCCACAAGTACCTACAAGCACCCACAAGCACCTACAAGCACCCACAAGTACCCACAAGTACCTGAAAGTACCCACAAGTACCTACAAGTACCTACAAGTACCCACAAGTACTCACAAGCACCTACAAGCACCCACAAGCACCTACAAGTACCCATAAGTACCTAAAAGTACCCACAAGTACCTTAAAGTACCCACAAGCACCTACAAGCACCCACAAGTACCTACAAGTACCCACAAGTACTTACAAGTACCCACAAGTACCCACAAGTACCCACAAGCACCCACAAGTACCCACAAGTACCCACAAGCACCCACAAGCACCCACAAGCACCCACAAGTACCTACAAGCACCCACAAGCACCCACAAGCACCCTCAAGTACCCACAAGCACCCACAAGCACCCACAAGCACCCATAAGTACCGACAAGTACCCACAAGTACTTACAAGTACCCACAAGTACCTACAAGTACCCACAAGTACCCACAAGTACCTACAAGTACCTACAAACACCCACAAGTACCTACAAGCACCCACAAGTAATTACAAGCACCCACAAGTACCCACAAGTACCTACAAGCACCCACAAGCACCTACAAGTATCCACAAGCACCCACAAGTACCCACAAGCACCTACAAGTACCCACAAGTACCCACAAGCACCCACAAGCACCTACAAGTATCCACAAGCACCCACAAGTACCCACAAGCACCTACAAGTACCCACAAGTACCTACAAGTACCCACAAGTACTCACAAGCACCCACAAGCACCTACAAGCACCCACAAGTACCTACAAGTACCCATAAGTACCCACAAGTACCTACAATTACCCACAAGCACCCACAAGCACCCACAATCACCTACAAGCACCCACAAGTACCTACTAGTACCCACAAGCACCTACAAGCACCCACAAGCACCTATAAGCACCTACAAGTACCCACAAGCACCTACAAGCACCCACAAGCATTTACAAGCACCCACAAGCACCTACAAGTACCCATAAGTACCTAAAAGTACCCACAAGTACCTAAAAGTACCCACAAGCACCTACAAGCACCCACAACTACCTACAAGTACCCACAAGTACTTACAAGTACGCACATGTACCCACAAGTACCCACAAGCACCCACAAGTACCCACAAGTACCCACAAGCACCCACAAGCACCCACAAGCACCCACAAGTACCTACAAGCACCCACAAGTACCCACAAGCACCCACAAGTACCTACAAGTACCCACAAGTACCTACAAGCACCCACAAGTACCCACAAGCACCCACAAGTACCTACAAGTACCCACAAGTACCTACAAGAACCCACAAGTACCTAAAAGTACCCACAAGTACCTAAAAGTACCCACAAGCACCTACAAGCACCCACAACCACCCACAAGTACCCACAAGTACTTACAAGTACCCACAAGTACCTACAAGTACCCACAAGTACCTACAAGTACCCACAAGTAGCTACAAGCACCCACAAGTACCTACAAACACCCACAAGTACCTACAAGCACCCACAAGTACCTACAAGCACCCACAAGTACCCACAAGTACCTACAAGCACCCACAAGCACCTAAGAGTATCCACAAGTACCCACAAGCACCTACAAGTACCCACTAGTACCTACAAGTACCCACAAGCACCCACAAGCACCTACAAGTATCCACAAGCACCCACAAGTACCCACAAGCACCTACAAGTACCCACAAGTACCCACAAGTACCTACAAGTACCCACAAGTACCTACAAGTACCTACAAGTACCCACAAGTACTCACAAGCACCCACAAGCACCTACAAGCACCCACAAGTACCTACAAGTACCCATAAGTACCTAAAAGTACCCACAAGTAAGTAAAAGTACCCACAAGCACCTACAAGCACCCACAAGTACCTACAAGTACCCACAAGTACTTACAAGTACCCACAAGTACCCACAAGTACCTTCAAGTACCCACAAGTACCTACAAGTACCTAAAAGTACCCACAAGTACCTAAAAGTACCCACAAGCACCTACAAGCACCCACAAGTACCTACAAGTACCCACAAGTACTTACAAGTACCCACAAGTACTTACAAGTACCCACAAGTACCTACAAGTACCCACAAGTACCCACAAGCACCCACAAGCACCTACAAGTATCCACAAGCACCCACAAGTACCCACAAGCACCTACAAGTACCCACAAGTACCCACAAGTACCTACAAGTACCCACAAGTACTCACAAGCACCCACAAGCACCTACAAGCACCCACAAGTACCTACAAGTACCCATAAGTACCCACAAGTACCTAAAAGTACCCACAAGCACCTACAAGCACCCACAAGTACCTACTAGTACCCACAAGTACCTACAAGCACCCTCAAGCACCTACAAGTATCCACAAGCACCTACAAGTACCCACAAGCACCTACAAGCACCCACAAGCATTTACAAGCACCCACAAGCATTTATAAGCACCCACAAGCACCCACAAGCACCCACAAGTACCCACAAGCACCCACAAGTACCTACAAGCACCCACAAGAACCCACAAGTACCCACAAGCACCTACAAGCACCCACAAGCACCTACAGGCACCTACAAGTACCCACAAGCACCCACAAGCACCCACAATCACCTACAAGCACCCACAAGTACCTACAAGTACCCACAAGCACCTACAAGCACCCACAAGCACCTACAAGTACCCACAAGCACCTACAAGCACCCACAAGCACCTACAAGTACCCAAAAGTACCTAAAAGTACCCACAAGTACCTAAAAGTACCCACAAGCACCTACAAGCACCCACAAGTACCTACAAGTACCCACAAGTACTTACAAGTACCCACATGTACCCACAAGTACCCACAAGCACCCACAAGTACCCACAAGTACCCACAAGCACCCACAAGCACCCACAAGCACCCACAAGTACCCACAAGCACCCACAAGTACCTACAAGTACCCACAAGTACCTACAAGAACCCACAAGTACCTAAAAGTACCCACAAGTACCTAAAAGTACCCACAAGCACCTACAAGCACCCACAAGCACCCACAAGTACCCACAAGTACTTACAAGTACCCACAAGTACCTACAAGTACCCACAAGTACCTACAAGTACCCACTAGTACCTACAAGCACCCACAAGTACCTACAAACACCCACAAGTACCTACAAGCACCCACAAGTACCTACAAGCACCCACAAGTACCCACAAGTACCTACAAGCACCCACAAGCACCTACAAGTATCCACAAGTACCCACAAGCACCTACAAGTACCCACTAGTACCTACAAGTACCCACAAGCACCCACAAGCACCTACAAGTATCCACAAGCACCCACAAGTACCCACAAGCACCTACAAGTACCCACAAGTACCCACAAGTACCTACAAGTACCCACAAGTACCTACAAGTACCTACAAGTACCCACAAGTACTCACAAGCACCCACAAGCACCTACAAGCACCCACAAGTACCTACAAGTACCCATAAGTACCTAAAAGTACCCACAAGTAAGTAAAAGTACCCACAAGCACCTACAAGCACCCACAAGCACCTACAAGTACCCACAAGTACCTACAAGTACCCACAAGTACTTACAAGTACCCACAAGTACCTACAAGAACCCACAAGTACCTAAAAGTACCCACAAGTACCTAAAAGTACCCACAAGCACCTACAAGCACCCACAAGTACCTACAAGTACCCACAAGTACTTACAAGTACCCACAAGTACTTACAAGTACCCACAAGTACCTACAAGTACCCACAAGTACCTACAAGTACCCACAAGTACCTACAAGCACCCACAAGCACCTACAAGCACCCACAAGTACCCACAAGTACCTGAAAGTACCCACAAGTACCTACAAGTACCTACAAGTACCCACAAGTACTCACAAGCACCTACAAGCACCCACAAGCACCTACAAGTACCCATAAGTACCTAAAAGTACCCACAAGTACCTTAAAGTACCCACAAGCACCTAAAAGCACCCACAAGCACCTACAGGCACCTACAAGTACCCACAAGCACCCACAAGCACCCACAATCACCTACAAGCACCCACAAGTACCTACAAGTACCCACAAGCACCTACAAGCACCCACAAGCACCTACAAGTACCCACAAGCACCTACAAGCACCCACAAGCACCTACAAGTACCCAAAAGTACCTAAAAGTACCCACAAGTACCTAAAAGTACCCACAAGCACCTACAAGCACCCACAAGTACCTACAAGTACCCACAAGTACTTACAAGTACCCACATGTACCCACAAGTACCCACAAGCACCCACAAGTACCCACAAGTACCCACAAGCACCCACAAGCACCCACAAGCACCCACAAGTACCCACAAGCACCCACAAGTACCTACAAGTACCCACAAGTACCTACAAGAACCCACAAGTACCTAAAAGTACCCACAAGTACCTAAAAGTAACCACAAGCACCTACAAGCACCCACAAGCACCCACAAGTACCCACAAGTACTTACAAGTACCCACATGTACCCACAAGTACCCACAAGCACCCACAAGTACCCACAAGTACCCACAAGCACCCACAAGCACCCACAAGCACCCACAAGTACCCACAAGCACCCACAAGTACCTACAAGTACCCACAAGTACCTACAAGAACCCACAAGTACCTAAAAGTACCCACAAGTACCTAAAAGTACCCACAAGCACCTACAAGCACCCACAAGCACCCACAAGTACCCACAAGTACTTACAAGTACCCACAAGTACCTACAAGTACCCACAAGTACCTACAAGTACCCACTAGTACCTACAAGCACCCACAAGTACCTACAAACACCCACAAGTACCTACAAGCACCCACAAGTACCTACAAGCACCCACAAGTACCCACAAGTACCTACAAGCACCCACAAGCACCTACAAGTATCCACAAGTACCCACAAGCACCTACAAGTACCCACTAGTACCTACAAGTACCCACAAGCACCCACAAGCACCTACAAGTATCCACAAGCACCCACAAGTACCCACAAGCACCTACAAGTACCCACAAGTACCCACAAGTACCTACAAGTACCCACAAGTACCTACAAGTACCTACAAGTACCCACAAGTACTCACAAGCACCCACAAGCACCTACAAGCACCCACAAGTACCTACAAGTACCCATAAGTACCTAAAAGTACCCACAAGTAAGTAAAAGTACCCACAAGCACCTACAAGCACCCACAAGCACCTACAAGTACCCACAAGTACCTACAAGTACCCACAAGTACTTACAAGTACCCACAAGTACCTACAAGAACCCACAAGTACCTAAAAGTACCCACAAGTACCTAAAAGTACCCACAAGCACCTACAAGCACCCACAAGTACCTACAAGTACCCACAAGTACTTACAAGTACCCACAAGTACTTACAAGTACCCACAAGTACCTACAAGTACCCACAAGTACCTACAAGTACCCACAAGTACCTACAAGCACCCACAAGCACCTACAAGCACCCACAAGTACCCACAAGTACCTGAAAGTACCCACAAGTACCTACAAGTACCTACAAGTACCCACAAGTACTCACAAGCACCTACAAGCACCCACAAGCACCTACAAGTACCCATAAGTACCTAAAAGTACCCACAAGTACCTTAAAGTACCCACAAGCACCTACAAGCACCCACAAGCACCTACAGGCACCTACAAGTACCCACAAGCACCCACAAGCACCCACAATCACCTACAAGCACCCACAAGTACCTACAAGTACCCACAAGCACCTACAAGCACCCACAAGCACCTACAAGTACCCACAAGCACCTACAAGCACCCACAAGCACCTACAAGTACCCAAAAGTACCTAAAAGTACCCACAAGTACCTAAAAGTACCCACAAGCACCTACAAGCACCCACAAGTACCTACAAGTACCCACAAGTACTTACAAGTACCCACATGTACCCACAAGTACCCACAAGCACCCACAAGTACCCACAAGTACCCACAAGCACCCACAAGCACCCACAAGCACCCACAAGTACCCACAAGCACCCACAAGTACCTACAAGTACCCACAAGTACCTACAAGAACCCACAAGTACCTAAAAGTACCCACAAGTACCTAAAAGTAACCACAAGCACCTACAAGCACCCACAAGCACCCACAAGTACCCACAAGTACTTACAAGTACCCACAAGTACCTACAAGTACCCACAAGTACCTACAAGTACCCACTAGTACCTACAAGCACCCACAAGTACCTACAAACACCCACAAGTACCTACAAGCACCCACAAGTACCTACAAGCACCCACAAGTACCCACAAGTACCTACAAGCACCCACAAGCACCTACAAGTATCCACAAGTACCCACAAGCACCTACAAGTACCCACTAGTACCTACAAGTACCCACAAGCACCCACAAGCACCTACAAGTATCCACAAGCACCCACAAGTACCCACAAGCACCTACAAGTACCCACAAGTACCCACAAGTACCTACAAGTACCCACAAGTACCTAAAAGTACCTACAAGTACCCACAAGTACTCACAAGCACCCACAAGCACCTACAAGCACCCACAAGTACCTACAAGTACCCATAAGTACCTAAAAGTACCCACAAGTAAGTAAAAGTACCCACAAGCACCTACAAGCACCCACAAGCACCTACAAGTACCCACAAGTACCTACAAGTACCCACAAGTACTTACAAGTACCCACAAGTACCCACAAGTACCTACAAGAACCCACAAGTACCTAAAAGTACCCACAAGTACCTAAAAGTACCCACAAGCACCTACAAGCACCCACAAGTACCTACAAGTACCCACAAGTACTTACAAGTACCCACAAGTACTTACAAGTACCCACAAGTACCTACAAGTACCCACAAGTACCTACAAGTACCCACAAGTACCTACAAGCACCCACAAGCACCTACAAGCACCCACAAGTACCCACAAGTACCTGAAAGTACCCACAAGTACCTACAAGTACCTACAAGTACCCACAAGTACTCACAAGCACCTACAAGCACCCACAAGCACCTACAAGTACCCATAAGTACCTAAAAGTACCCACAAGTACTTACAAGTACCCACAAGTACCCACAAGTACCCACAAGCACCCACAAGTACCCACAAGTACCCACAAGCACCCACAAGCACCCACAAGCACCCACAAGTACCTACAAGCACCCACAAGCACCCACAAGCACCCTCAAGTACCCACAAGCACCCACAAGCACCCATAAGTACCGACAAGTACCCACAAGTACTTACAAGTACCCACAAGTACCTACAAGTACCCACAAGTACCCACAAGTACCTACAAGTACCTACAAACACCCACAAGTACCTACAAGCACCCACAAGTAATTACAAGCACCCACAAGTACCCACAAGTACCTACAAGCACCCACAAGCACCTACAAGTATCCACAAGCACCCACAAGTACCCACAAGCACCTACAAGTACCCACAAGTACCCACAAGCACCCACAAGCACCTACAAGTATCCACAAGCACCCACAAGTACCCACAAGCACCTACAAGTACCCACAAGTACCTACAAGTACCCACAAGTACTCACAAGCACCCACAAGCACCTACAAGCACCCACAAGTACCTACAAGTACCCATAAGTACCCACAAGTACCTAAAAGTACCCACAAGCACCTACAAGCACCCACAAGTACCTACAAGTACCCACAAGTACCTACAAGCACCCTCAAGCACCTACAAGTATCCACAAGCACCTACAAGTACCCACAAGCACCTACAAGCACCCACAAGCATTTACAAGCACCCACAAGCATTTATAAGCACCCACAAGCACCCACAAGTACCCACAAGCACCCACAAGTACCTACAAGCACCCACAAGAACCCACAAGTACCCACAAGCACCTACAAGCACCCACAAGCACCTACAGGCACCTACAAGTACCCACAAGCACCCACAAGCACCCACAATCACCTACAAGCACCCACAAGTACCTACAAGTACCCACAAGCACCTACAAGCACCCACAAGCACCTACAAGTACCCACAAGCACCTACAAGCACCCACAAGCACCTACAAGTACCCATAAGTACCTAAAAGTACCCACAAGTACCTAAAAGTACCCACAAGCATCTACAAGCACCCACAAGTACCTACAAGTACCCACAAGTACTTACAAGTACCCACATGTACCCACAAGTACCCACAAGTACCCACAAGCACCCACAAGTACCCACAAGCACCCACAAGCACCCACAAGCACCCACAAGCACCCACAAGTACCTACAAGCACCCACAAGTACCCACAAGCACCCACAAGTACCTACAAGTACCCACAAGTACCTACAAGCACCCACAAGTACCCACAGGCACCCACAAGTACCTACAAGTACCCACAAGTACCTACAAGAACCCACAAGTACCTAAAAGTACCCACAAGTACCTAAAAGTACCCACAAGCACCTACAAGCACCCACAAGCACCCACAAGTACCCACAAGTACTTACAAGTACCCACAAGTACCTACAAGTACCCACAAGTACCTACAAGTACCCACAAGTACCTACAAGCACCCACAAGCACCTACAAGTACCCACAAGTACCTACAAGTACCCACAAGTACTTACAAGTACCCACAAGTACCCACAAGTACCTACAAGAACCCACAAGTACCTAAAAGTACCCACAAGTACCTAAAAGTACCCACAAGCACCTACAAGCACCCACAAGTACCTACAAGTACCCACAAGTACTTACAAGTACCCACAAGTACTTACAAGTACCCACAAGTACCTACAAGTACCCACAAGTACCTACAAGTACACACAAGTACCTACAAGCACCCACAAGCACCTACAAGCACCCACAAGTACCCACAAGTACCTGAAAGTACCCACAAGTACCTACAAGTACCTACAAGTACCCACAAGTACTCACAAGCACCTACAAGCACCCACAAGCACCTACAAGTACCCATAAGTACCTAAAAGTACCCACAAGTACCTTAAAGTACCCACAAGCACCTACAAGCACCCACAAGTACCTACAAGTACCCACAAGTACTTACAAGTACCCACAAGTACCCACAAGTACCCACAAGCACCCACAAGTACCCACAAGTACCCACAAGCACCCACAAGCACCCACAAGCACCCACAAGTACCTACAAGCACCCACAAGCACCCACAAGCACCCTCAAGTACCCACAAGCACCCACAAGCACCCATAAGTACCGACAAGTACCCACAAGTACTTACAAGTACCCACAAGTACCTACAAGTACCCACAAGTACCCACAAGTACCTACAAGTACCTACAAACACCCACAAGTACCTACAAGCACCCACAAGTAATTACAAGCACCCACAAGTACCCACAAGTACCTACAAGCACCCACAAGCACCTACAAGTATCCACAAGCACCCACAAGTACCCACAAGCACCTACAAGTACCCACAAGTACCCACAAGCACCCACAAGCACCTACAAGTATCCACAAGCACCCACAAGTACCCACAAGCACCTACAAGTACCCACAAGTACCTACAAGTACCCACAAGTACTCACAAGCACCCACAAGCACCTACAAGCACCCACAAGTACCTACAAGTACCCATAAGTACCCACAAGTACCTACAATTACCCACAAGCACCCACAAGCACCCACAATCACCTACAAGCACCCACAAGTACCTACTAGTACCCACAAGCACCTACAAGCACCCACAAGCACCTACAAGCACCTACAAGTACCCACAAGCACCTACAAGCACCCACAAGCATTTACAAGCACCCACAAGCACCTACAAGTACCCATAAGTACCTAAAAGTACCCACAAGTACCTAAAAGTACCCACAAGCACCTACAAGCACCCACAACTACCTACAAGTACCCACAAGTACTTACAAGTACGCACATGTACCCACAAGTACCCACAAGCACCCACAAGTACCCACAAGTACCCACAAGCACCCACAAGCACCCACAAGCACCCACAAGTACCTACAAGCACCCACAAGTACCCACAAGCACCCACAAGTACCTACAAGTACCCACAAGTACCTACAAGCACCCACAAGTACCCACAAGCACCCACAAGTACCTACAAGTACCCACAAGTACCTACAAGAACCCACAAGTACCTAAAAGTACCCACAAGTACCTAAAAGTACCCACAAGCACCCACAACCACCCACAAGTACCCACAAGTACTTACAAGTACCCACAAGTACCTACAAGTACCCACAAGTACCTACAAGTACCCACAAGTACCTACAAGCACCCACAAGTACCTACAAACACCCACAAGTACCTACAAGCACCCACAAGTACCTACAAGCACCCACAAGTACCCACAAGTACCTACAAGCACCCACAAGCACCTAAGAGTATCCACAAGTACCCACAAGCACCTACAAGTACCCACTAGTACCTACAAGTACCCACAAGCACCCACAAGCACCTACAAGTATCCACAAGCACCCACAAGTACCCACAAGCACCTACAAGTACCCACAAGTACCCACAAGTACCTACAAGTACCCACAAGTACCTACAAGTACCTACAAGTACCTACAAGTACCCACAAGTACTCACAAGCACCCACAAGCACCTACAAGCACCCACAAGTACCTACAAGTACCCATAAGTACCTAAAAGTACCCACAAGTAAGTAAAAGTACCCACAAGCACCTACAAGCACCCACAAGTACCTACAAGTACCCACAAGTACTTACAAGTACCCACAAGTACCCACAAGTACCTTCAAGTACCCACAAGTACCTACAAGTACCTAAAAGTACCCACAAGTACCTAAAAGTACCCACAAGCACCTACAAGCACCCACAAGTACCTACAAGTACCCACAAGTACTTACAAGTACCCACAAGTACTTACAAGTACCCACAAGTACCTACAAGTACCCACAAGTACCCACAAGCACCCACAAGCACCTACAAGTATCCACAAGCACCCACAAGTACCCACAAGCACCTACAAGTACCCACAAGTACCCACAAGTACCTACAAGTACCCACAAGTACTCACAAGCACCCACAAGCACCTACAAGCACCCACAAGTACCTACAAGTACCCATAAGTACCCACAAGTACCTAAAAGTACCCACAAGCACCTACAAGCACCCACAAGTACCTACTAGTACCCACAAGTACCTACAAGCACCCTCAAGCACCTACAAGTATCCACAAGCACCTACAAGTACCCACAAGCACCTACAAGCACCCACAAGCATTTACAAGCACCCACAAGCATTTATAAGCACCCACAAGCACCCACAAGCACCCACAAGTACCTACAAGCACCCACAAGTACCCACAAGTACCTACAAGCACCCACAAGCACCTAAGAGTATCCACAAGTACCCACAAGCACCTACAAGTACCCACTAGTACCTACAAGTACCCACAAGCACCCACAAGCACCTACAAGTATCCACAAGCACCCACAAGTACCCACAAGCACCTACAAGTACCCACAAGTACCCACAAGTACCTACAAGTACCCACAAGTACCTACAAGTACCTACAAGTACCCACAAGTACTCACAAGCACCCACAAGCACCTACAAGCACCCACAAGTACCTACAAGTACCCATAAGTACCTAAAAGTACCCACAAGTAAGTAAAAGTACCCACAAGCACCTACAAGCACCCACAAGTACCTACAAGTACCCACAAGTACTTACAAGTACCCACAAGTACCCACAAGTACCTTCAAGTACCCACAAGTACCTACAAGTACCTAAAAGTACCCACAAGTACCTAAAAGTACCCACAAGCACCTACAAGCACCCACAAGTACCTACAAGTACCCACAAGTACTTACAAGTACCCACAAGTACTTACAAGTACCCACAAGTACCTACAAGTACCCACAAGTACCCACAAGCACCCACAAGCACCTACAAGTATCCACAAGCACCCACAAGTACCCACAAGCACCTACAAGTACCCACAAGTACCCACAAGTACCTACAAGTACCCACAAGTACTCACAAGCACCCACAAGCACCTACAAGCACCCACAAGTACCTACAAGTACCCATAAGTACCCACAAGTACCTAAAAGTACCCACAAGCACCTACAAGCACCCACAAGTACCTACTAGTACCCACAAGTACCTACAAGCACCCTCAAGCACCTACAAGTATCCACAAGCACCTACAAGTACCCACAAGCACCTACAAGCACCCACAAGCATTTACAAGCACCCACAAGCATTTATAAGCACCCACAAGCACCCACAAGCACCCACAAGTACCCACAAGCACCCACAAGTACCTACAAGCACCCACAAGAACCCACAAGTACCCACAAGCACCTACAAGCACCCACAAGCACCTACAGGCACCTACAAGTACCCACAAGCACCCACAAGCACCCACAATCACCTACAAGCACCCACAAGTACCTACAAGTACCCACAAGCACCTACAAGCACCCACAAGCACCTACAAGTACCCACAAGCACCTACAAGCACCCACAAGCACCTACAAGTACCCATAAGTACCTAAAAGTACCCACAAGTACCTAAAAGTACCCACAAGCACCTACAAGCACCCACAAGTACCTACAAGTACCCACAAGTACTTACAAGTACCCACATGTACCCACAAGTACCCACAAGCACCCACAAGTACCCACAAGTACCCACAAGCACCCACAAGCACCCACAAGCACCCACAAGTACCCACAAGCACCCACAAGTACCTACAAGTACCCACAAGTACCTACAAGAACCCACAAGTACCTAAAAGTACCCACAAGTACCTAAAAGTACCCACAAGCACCTACAAGCACCCACAAGCACCCACAAGTACCCACAAGTACTTACAAGTACCCACAAGTACCTACAAGTACCCACAAGTACCTACAAGTACCCACTAGTACCTACAAGCACCCACAAGTACCTACAAACACCCACAAGTACCTACAAGCACCCACAAGTACCTACAAGCACCCACAAGTACCCACAAGTACCTACAAGCACCCACAAGCACCTACAAGTATCCACAAGTACCCACAAGCACCTACAAGTACCCACTAGTACCTACAAGTACCCACAAGCACCCACAAGCACCTACAAGTATCCACAAGCACCCACAAGTACCCACAAGCACCTACAAGTACCCACAAGTACCCACAAGTACCTACAAGTACCCACAAGTACCTACAAGTACCTACAAGTACCCACAAGTACTCACAAGCACCCACAAGCACCTACAAGCACCCACAAGTACCTACAAGTACCCATAAGTACCTAAAAGTACCCACAAGTAAGTAAAAGTACCCACAAGCACCTACAAGCACCCACAAGCACCTACAAGTACCCACAAGTACCTACAAGTACCCACAAGTACTTACAAGTACCCACAAGTACCCAAAAGTACCTACAAGAACCCACAAGTACCTAAAAGTACCCACAAGTACCTAAAAGTACCCACAAGCACCTACAAGCACCCACAAGTACCTACAAGTACCCACAAGTACTTACAAGTACCCACAAGTACTTACAAGTACCCACAAGTACCTACAAGTACCCACAAGTACCTACAAGTACCCACAAGTACCTACAAGCACCCACAAGCACCTACAAGCACCCACAAGTACCCACAAGTACCTGAAAGTACCCACAAGTACCTACAAGTACCTACAAGTACCCACAAGTACTCACAAGCACCTACAAGCACCCACAAGCACCTACAAGTACCCATAAGTACCTAAAAGTACCCACAAGTACCTTAAAGTACCCACAAGCACCTACAAGCACCCACAAGTACCTACAAGTACCCACAAGTACTTACAAGTACCCACAAGTACCCACAAGTACCCACAAGCACCCACAAGTACCCACAAGTACCCACAAGCACCCACAAGCACCCACAAGCACCCACAAGTACCTACAAGCACCCACAAGTACCCACAAGTACCTAAAAGTACCCACAAGCACCTACAAGCACCCACAAGTACCTACAAGTACCCACAAGTACTTACAAGTACCCACAAGTACTTACAAGTACCCACAAGTACCTACAAGTACCCACAAGTACCTACAAGTACCCACAAGTACCTACAAGCACCCACAAGCACCTACAAGCACCCACAAGTACCCACAAGTACCTGAAAGTACCCACAAGTACCTACAAGTACCTACAAGTACCCACAAGTACTCACAAGCACCTACAAGCACCCACAAGCATTTACAAGCACCCACAAGCACCTACAAGTACCCATAAGTACCTAAAAGTACCCACAAGTACCTAAAAGTACCCACAAGCACCTACAAGCACCCACAACTACCTACAAGTACCCACAAGTACTTACAAGTACGCACATGTACCCACAAGTACCCACAAGCACCCACAAGTACCCACAAGTACCCACAAGCACCCACAAGCACCCACAAGCACCCACAAGTACCTACAAGCACCCACAAGTACCCACAAGCACCCACAAGTACCTACAAGTACCCACAAGTACCTACAAGCACCCACAAGTACCCACAAGCACCCACAAGTACCTACAAGTACCCACAAGTACCTACAAGAACCCACAAGTACCTAAAAGTACCCACAAGTACCTAAAAGTACCCACAAGCACCCACAACCACCCACAAGTACCCACAAGTACTTACAAGTACCCACAAGTACCTACAAGTACCCACAAGTACCTACAAGTACCCACAAGTACCTACAAGCACCCACAAGTACCTACAAACACCCACAAGTACCTACAAGCACCCACAAGTACCTACAAGCACCCACAAGTACCCACAAGTACCTACAAGCACCCACAAGCACCTAAGAGTATCCACAAGTACCCACAAGCACCTACAAGTACCCACTAGTACCTACAAGTACCCACAAGCACCCACAAGCACCTACAAGTATCCACAAGCACCCACAAGTACCCACAAGCACCTACAAGTACCCACAAGTACCCACAAGTACCTACAAGTACCCACAAGTACCTACAAGTACCTACAAGTACCTACAAGTACCCACAAGTACTCACAAGCACCCACAAGCACCTACAAGCACCCACAAGTACCTACAAGTACCCATAAGTACCTAAAAGTACCCACAAGTAAGTAAAAGTACCCACAAGCACCTACAAGCACCCACAAGTACCTACAAGTACCCACAAGTACTTACAAGTACCCACAAGTACCCACAAGTACCTTCAAGTACCCACAAGTACCTACAAGTACCTAAAAGTACCCACAAGTACCTAAAAGTACCCACAAGCACCTACAAGCACCCACAAGTACCTACAAGTACCCACAAGTACTTACAAGTACCCACAAGTACTTACAAGTACCCACAAGTACCTACAAGTACCCACAAGTACCCACAAGCACCCACAAGCACCTACAAGTATCCACAAGCACCCACAAGTACCCACAAGCACCTACAAGTACCCACAAGTACCCACAAGTACCTACAAGTACCCACAAGTACTCACAAGCACCCACAAGCACCTACAAGCACCCACAAGTACCTACAAGTACCCATAAGTACCCACAAGTACCTAAAAGTACCCACAAGCACCTACAAGCACCCACAAGTACCTACTAGTACCCACAAGTACCTACAAGCACCCTCAAGCACCTACAAGTATCCACAAGCACCTACAAGTACCCACAAGCACCTACAAGCACCCACAAGCATTTACAAGCACCCACAAGCATTTATAAGCACCCACAAGCACCCACAAGCACCCACAAGTACCTACAAGCACCCACAAGTACCCACAAGTACCTACAAGCACCCACAAGCACCTAAGAGTATCCACAAGTACCCACAAGCACCTACAAGTACCCACTAGTACCTACAAGTACCCACAAGCACCCACAAGCACCTACAAGTATCCACAAGCACCCACAAGTACCCACAAGCACCTACAAGTACCCACAAGTACCCACAAGTACCTACAAGTACCCACAAGTACCTACAAGTACCTACAAGTACCCACAAGTACTCACAAGCACCCACAAGCACCTACAAGCACCCACAAGTACCTACAAGTACCCATAAGTACCTAAAAGTACCCACAAGTAAGTAAAAGTACCCACAAGCACCTACAAGCACCCACAAGTACCTACAAGTACCCACAAGTACTTACAAGTACCCACAAGTACCCACAAGTACCTTCAAGTACCCACAAGTACCTACAAGTACCTAAAAGTACCCACAAGTACCTAAAAGTACCCACAAGCACCTACAAGCACCCACAAGTACCTACAAGTACCCACAAGTACTTACAAGTACCCACAAGTACTTACAAGTACCCACAAGTACCTACAAGTACCCACAAGTACCCACAAGCACCCACAAGCACCTACAAGTATCCACAAGCACCCACAAGTACCCACAAGCACCTACAAGTACCCACAAGTACCCACAAGTACCTACAAGTACCCACAAGTACTCACAAGCACCCACAAGCACCTACAAGCACCCACAAGTACCTACAAGTACCCATAAGTACCCACAAGTACCTAAAAGTACCCACAAGCACCTACAAGCACCCACAAGTACCTACTAGTACCCACAAGTACCTACAAGCACCCTCAAGCACCTACAAGTATCCACAAGCACCTACAAGTACCCACAAGCACCTACAAGCACCCACAAGCATTTACAAGCACCCACAAGCATTTATAAGCACCCACAAGCACCCACAAGCACCCACAAGTACCCACAAGCACCCACAAGTACCTACAAGCACCCACAAGAACCCACAAGTACCCACAAGCACCTACAAGCACCCACAAGCACCTACAGGCACCTACAAGTACCCACAAGCACCCACAAGCACCCACAATCACCTACAAGCACCCACAAGTACCTACAAGTACCCACAAGCACCTACAAGCACCCACAAGCACCTACAAGTACCCACAAGCACCTACAAGCACCCACAAGCACCTACAAGTACCCATAAGTACCTAAAAGTACCCACAAGTACCTAAAAGTACCCACAAGCACCTACAAGCACCCACAAGTACCTACAAGTACCCACAAGTACTTACAAGTACCCACATGTACCCACAAGTACCCACAAGCACCCACAAGTACCCACAAGTACCCACAAGCACCCACAAGCACCCACAAGCACCCACAAGTACCCACAAGCACCCACAAGTACCTACAAGTACCCACAAGTACCTACAAGAACCCACAAGTACCTAAAAGTACCCACAAGTACCTAAAAGTACCCACAAGCACCTACAAGCACCCACAAGCACCCACAAGTACCCACAAGTACTTACAAGTACCCACAAGTACCTACAAGTACCCACAAGTACCTACAAGTACCCACTAGTACCTACAAGCACCCACAAGTACCTACAAACACCCACAAGTACCTACAAGCACCCACAAGTACCTACAAGCACCCACAAGTACCCACAAGTACCTACAAGCACCCACAAGCACCTACAAGTATCCACAAGTACCCACAAGCACCTACAAGTACCCACTAGTACCTACAAGTACCCACAAGCACCCACAAGCACCTACAAGTATCCACAAGCACCCACAAGTACCCACAAGCACCTACAAGTACCCACAAGTACCCACAAGTACCTACAAGTACCCACAAGTACCTACAAGTACCTACAAGTACCCACAAGTACTCACAAGCACCCACAAGCACCTACAAGCACCCACAAGTACCTACAAGTACCCATAAGTACCTAAAAGTACCCACAAGTAAGTAAAAGTACCCACAAGCACCTACAAGCACCCACAAGCACCTACAAGTACCCACAAGTACCTACAAGTACCCACAAGTACTTACAAGTACCCACAAGTACCCAAAAGTACCTACAAGAACCCACAAGTACCTAAAAGTACCCACAAGTACCTAAAAGTACCCACAAGCACCTACAAGCACCCACAAGTACCTACAAGTACCCACAAGTACTTACAAGTACCCACAAGTACTTACAAGTACCCACAAGTACCTACAAGTACCCACAAGTACCTACAAGTACCCACAAGTACCTACAAGCACCCACAAGCACCTACAAGCACCCACAAGTACCCACAAGTACCTGAAAGTACCCACAAGTACCTACAAGTACCTACAAGTACCCACAAGTACTCACAAGCACCTACAAGCACCCACAAGCACCTACAAGTACCCATAAGTACCTAAAAGTACCCACAAGTACCTTAAAGTACCCACAAGCACCTACAAGCACCCACAAGTACCTACAAGTACCCACAAGTACTTACAAGTACCCACAAGTACCCACAAGTACCCACAAGCACCCACAAGTACCCACAAGTACCCACAAGCACCCACAAGCACCCACAAGCACCCACAAGTACCTACAAGCACCCACAAGCACCCACAAGCACCCTCAAGTACCCACAAGCACCCACAAGCACCCATAAGTACCGACAAGTACCCACAAGTACTTACAAGTACCCACAAGTACCTACAAGTACCCACAAGTACCCACAAGTACCTACAAGCACCCACAAGCACCTACAAGTATCCACAAGTACCCACAAGCACCTACAAGTACCCACTAGTACCTACAAGTACCCACAAGCACCCACAAGCACCTACAAGTATCCACAAGCACCCACAAGTACCCACAAGCACCTACAAGTACCCACAAGTACCCACAAGTACCTACAAGTACCCACAAGTACCTACAAGTACCTACAAGTACCCACAAGTACTCACAAGCACCCACAAGCACCTACAAGCACCCACAAGTACCTACAAGTACCCATAAGTACCTAAAAGTACCCACAAGTAAGTAAAAGTACCCACAAGCACCTACAAGCACCCACAAGCACCTACAAGTACCCACAAGTACCTACAAGTACCCACAAGTACTTACAAGTACCCACAAGTACCCAAAAGTACCTACAAGAACCCACAAGTACCTAAAAGTACCCACAAGTACCTAAAAGTACCCACAAGCACCTACAAGCACCCACAAGTACCTACAAGTACCCACAAGTACTTACAAGTACCCACAAGTACTTACAAGTACCCACAAGTACCTACAAGTACCCACAAGTACCTACAAGTACCCACAAGTACCTACAAGCACCCACAAGCACCTACAAGCACCCACAAGTACCCACAAGTACCTGAAAGTACCCACAAGTACCTACAAGTACCTACAAGTACCCACAAGTACTCACAAGCACCTACAAGCACCCACAAGCACCTACAAGTACCCATAAGTACCTAAAAGTACCCACAAGTACCTTAAAGTACCCACAAGCACCTACAAGCACCCACAAGTACCTACAAGTACCCACAAGTACTTACAAGTACCCACAAGTACCCACAAGTACCCACAAGCACCCACAAGTACCCACAAGTACCCACAAGCACCCACAAGCACCCACAAGCACCCACAAGTACCTACAAGCACCCACAAGCACCCACAAGCACCCTCAAGTACCCACAAGCACCCACAAGCACCCATAAGTACCGACAAGTACCCACAAGTACTTACAAGTACCCACAAGTACCTACAAGTACCCACAAGTACCCACAAGTACCTACAAGTACCTACAAACACCCACAAGTACCTACAAGCACCCACAAGTAATTACAAGCACCCACAAGTACCCACAAGTACCTACAAGCACCCACAAGCACCTACAAGTATCCACAAGCACCCACAAGTACCCACAAGCACCTACAAGTACCCACAAGTACCCACAAGCACCCACAAGCACCTACAAGTATCCACAAGCACCCACAAGTACCCACAAGCACCTACAAGTACCCACAAGTACCTACAAGTACCCACAAGTACTCACAAGCACCCACAAGCACCTACAAGCACCCACAAGTACCTACAAGTACCCATAAGTACCCACAAGTACCTAAAAGTACCCACAAGCACCTACAAGCACCCACAAGTACCTACAAGTACCCACAAGTACCTACAAGCACCCTCAAGCACCTACAAGTATCCACAAGCACCTACAAGTACCCACAAGCACCTACAAGCACCCACAAGCATTTACAAGCACCCACAAGCATTTATAAGCACCCACAAGCACCCACAAGTACCCACAAGCACCCACAAGTACCTACAAGCACCCACAAGAACCCACAAGTACCCACAAGCACCTACAAGCACCCACAAGCACCTACAGGCACCTACAAGTACCCACAAGCACCCACAAGCACCCACAATCACCTACAAGCACCCACAAGTACCTACAAGTACCCACAAGCACCTACAAGCACCCACAAGCACCCACAAGCACCTACAAGTACCCACAAGCACCTACAAGCACCCACAAGCACCTACAAGTACCCATAAGTACCTAAAAGTACCCACAAGTACCTAAAAGTACCCACAAGCATCTACAAGCACCCACAAGTACCTACAAGTACCCACAAGTACTTACAAGTACCCACATGTACCCACAAGTACCCACAAGTACCCACAAGCACCCACAAGTACCCACAAGTACCCACAAGCACCCACAAGCACCCACAAGCACCCACAAGCACCCACAAGTACCTACAAGCACCCACAAGTACCCACAAGCACCCACAAGTACCTACAAGTACCCACAAGTACCTACAAGCACCCACAAGTACCCACAAGCACCCACAAGTACCTACAAGTACCCACAAGTACCTACAAGAACCCACAAGTACCTAAAAGTACCCACAAGTACCTAAAAGTACCCACAAGCACCTACAAGCACCCACAAGCACCCACAAGTACCCACAAGTACTTACAAGTACCCACAAGTACCTACAAGTACCCACAAGTACCTACAAGTACCCACAAGTACCTACAAGCACCCACAAGTACCTACAAGCACCCACAAGTACCTACAAGCACCCACAAGTACCTACAAGCACCCACAAGTACCCACAAGTACCTACAAGCACCCACAAGCACCTACAAGTATCCACAAGTACCCACAAGCACCTACAAGTACCCACTAGTACCTACAAGTACCCACAAGCACCTACAAGTACCCACTAGTACCTACAAGTACCCACAAGCACCCACAAGCACCTACAAGTATCCACAAGCACCCACAAGTACCCACAAGCACCTACAAGTACCCACAAGTACCCACAAGTACCTACAAGTACCCACAAGTACCTACAAGTACCTACAAGTACCCACAAGTACTCACAAGCACCCACAAGCACCTACAAGCACCCACAAGTACCTACAAGTACCCACAAGTACCTACAAGAACCCACAAGTACCTAAAAGTACCCACAAGTACCTAAAAGTACCCACAAGCACCTACAAGCACCCACAAGTACCTACAAGTACCCACAAGTACTTACAAGTACCCACAAGTACTTACAAGTACCCACAAGTACCTACAAGTACCCACAAGTACCTACAAGTACCCACAAGTACCAACAAGCACCCACAAGCACCTACAAGCACCCACAAGTACCTTCAAGTACCCACAAGTACCTACAAGTACCTACAAGTACCCACAAGTACTCACAAGCACCCACAAGCACCTACAAGCACCCACAAGTACCTACAAGTACCCATAAGTACCTAAAAGTACCCACAAGTACCTTAAAGTACCCACAAGCACCTACAAGCACCCACAAGTACCTACAAGTACCCACAAGTACTTACAAGTACCCACAAGTACCCACAAGCACCGACAAGTACCCACAAGTACCCACAAGCACCCACAAGCACCCACAAGCACCCACAAGTACCTACAAGCACCCACAAGCACCCACAAGCACCCTCAAGTACCCACAAGCACCCACAAGCACCCATAAGTACCGACAAGTACCCACAAGTACTTACAAGTACCCACAAGTACCTACAAGTACCCACAAGTACCCACAAGTACCTACAAGTACCTACAAACACCCACAAGTACCTACAAGCACCCACAAGTAATTACAAGCACCCACAAGTACCCACAAGTACCTACAAGCACCCACAAGCACCTACAAGTATCCACAAGCACCCACAAGTACCCACAAGCACCTACAAGTACCCACAAGTACCCACAAGCACCCACAAGCACCTACAAGTATCCACAAGCACCCACAAGTACCCACAAGCACCCACAAGCACCTACAAGTATCCACAAGCACCCACAAGTACCCACAAGCACCTACAAGTACCCACAAGTACCCACAAGTACCTACAAGTACCCACAAGTACTCACAAGCACCCACAAGCACCTACAAGCACCCACAAGTACCTACAAGTACCCATAAGTACCCACAAGTACCTAAAAGTACCCACAAGCACCTACAAGCACCCACAAGTACCTACAAGTACCCACAAGTACCTACAAGCACCCTCAAGCACCTACAAGTATCCACAAGCACCTACAAGTACCCACAAGCACCTACAAGCACCCACAAGCATTTACAAGCACCCACAAGCATTTACAAGCACCCACAAGCACCCAAAAGCACTCACAAGTACCCACAAGCACCCACAAGTACCTACAAGCACCCACAAGAACCCACAAGTACCCACAAGCACCTACAAGCACCCACAAGCACCTACAGGCACCTACAAGTACCCACAAGCACCCACAAGCACCCACAAGCACCCACAATCACCTACAAGCACCCACAAGTACCTACAAGTACCCACAAGCACCTACAAGCACCCACAAGCACCTACAAGCACCTACAAGTACCCACAAGCACCTACAAGCACCCACAAGCATTTACAAGCACCCACAAGCACCCACAAGTACCTACAAGCACCCACAAGTACCCACAAGCACCCACAAGTACCTACAAGTACCCACAAGTACCTACAAGCACCCACAAGTACCCACAAGCACCCACAAGTACCTACAAGTACCCACAAGTACCTACAAGAACCCACAAGTACCTAAAAGTACCCACAAGTACCTAAAAGTACCCACAAGCACCTACAAGCACCCACAACCACCCACAAGTACCCACAAGTACTTACAAGTACCCACAAGTACCTACAAGTACCCACAAGTACCTACAAGTACCCACAAGTACCTACAAGCACCCACAAGTACCTACAAACACCCACAAGTACCTACAAGCACCCACAAGTACCTACAAGCACCCACAAGTACCCACAAGTACCTACAAGCACCCACAAGCACCTACAAGTATCCACAAGTACCCACAAGCACCTACAAGTACCCACTAGTACCTACAAGTACCCACAAGCACCCACAAGCACCTACAAGTATCCACAAGCACCCACAAGTACCCACAAGCACCTACAAGTACCCACAAGTACCCACAAGTACCAACAAGTACCCACAAGTACCTACAAGTACCTACAAGTACCCACAAGTACTCACAAGCACCCACAAGCACCTACAAGCACCCACAAGTACCTACAAGTACCCATAAGTACCTAAAAGTACCCACAAGTAAGTAAAAGTACCCACAAGCACCTACAAGCACCCACAAGTACCTACAAGTACCCACAAGTACTTACAAGTACCCACAAGTACCCACAAGTACCTTCAAGTACCCACAAGTACCTACAAGAACCCACAAGTACCTAAAAGTACCCACAAGCACCTACAGGCACCTACAAGTACCCACAAGCACCCACAAGCACCCACAAGCACCCACAATCACCTACAAGCACCCACAAGTACCTACAAGTACCCACAAGCACCTACAAGCACCCACAAGCACCTACAAGCACCTACAAGTACCCACAAGCACCTACAAGCACCCACAAGTACCTACAAGTACCCACAAGTACTTACAAGTACCCACAAGTACTTACAAGTACCCACAAGTACCTACAAGTACCCACAAGTACCTACAAGTACCCACAAGTACCAACAAGCACCCACAAGCACCTACAAGCACCCACAAGTACCCACAAGTACCTTCAAGTACCCACAAGTACCTACAAGTACCTACAAGTACCCACAAGTACTCACAAGCACCCACAAGCACCTACAAGCACCCACAAGTACCTACAAGTACCCATAAGTACCTAAAAGTACCCACAAGTACCTTAAAGTACCCACAAGCACCTACAAGCACCCACAAGTACCTACAAGTACCCACAAGTACTTACAAGTACCCACAAGTACCCACAAGCACCGACAAGTACCCACAAGTACCCACAAGCACCCACAAGCACCCACAAGTACCTACAAGCACCCACAAGCACCCACAAGCACCCTCAAGTACCCACAAGCACCCACAAGCACCCATAAGTACCGACAAGTACCCACAAGTACTTACAAGTACCCACAAGTACCTACAAGTACCCACAAGTACCCACAAGTACCTACAAGTACCTACAAACACCCACAAGTACCTACAAGCACCCACAAGTAATTACAAGCACCCACAAGTACCTACAAGCACCCACAAGCACCTACAAGTATCCACAAGCACCCACAAGTACCCACAAGCACCTACAAGTACCCACAAGTACCCACAAGCACCCACAAGCACCTACAAGTATCCACAAGCACCCACAAGTACCCACAAGCACCTACAAGTACCCACAAGTACCCACAAGTACCTACAAGTACCCACAAGTACTCACAAGCACCCACAAGCACCTACAAGCACCCACAAGTACCTACAAGTACCCATAAGTACCCACAAGTACCTAAAAGTACCCACAAGCACCTACAAGCACCCACAAGTACCTACAAGTACCCACAAGTACCTACAAGCACCCTCAAGCACCTACAAGTATCCACAAGCACCTACAAGTACCCACAAGCACCTACAAGCACCCACAAGCATTTACAAGCACCCACAAGCATTTACAAGCACCCACAAGCACCCACAAGCACTCACAAGTACCCACAAGCACCCACAAGTACCTACAAGCACCCACAAGAACCCACAAGTACCCACAAGCACCTACAAGCACCCACAAGCACCGACAGGCACCTACAAGTACCCACAAGCACCCACAAGCACCCACAAGCACCCACAATCACCTACAAGCACCCACAAGTACCTACAAGTACCCACAAGCACCTACAAGCACCCACAAGCACCTACAAGCACCTACAAGTACCCACAAGCACCTACAAGCACCCACAAGCATTTACAAGCACCCACAAGCACCCACAAGCACCCACAAGTACCTACAAGCACCCACAAGTACCCACAAGCACCCACAAGTACCTACAAGTACCCACAAGTACCTACAAGCACCCACAAGTACCCACAAGCACCCACAAGTACCTACAAGTACCCACAAGTACCTACAAGAACCCACAAGTACCTAAAAGTACCCACAAGTACCTAAAAGTACCCACAAGCACCTACAAGCACCCACAACCACCCACAAGTACCCACAAGTACTTACAAGTACCCACAAGTACCTACAAGTACCCACAAGTACCTACAAGTACCCACAAGTACCTACAAGCACCCACAAGTACCTACAAACACCCACAAGTACCTACAAGCACCCACAAGTACCTACAAGCACCCACAAGTACCCACAAGTACCTACAAGCACCCACAAGCACCTACAAGTATCCACAAGTACCCACAAGCACCTACAAGTACCCACTAGTACCTACAAGTACCCACAAGCACCCACAAGCACCTACAAGTATCCACAAGCACCCACAAGTACCCACAAGCACCTACAAGTACCCACAAGTACCCACAAGTACCTACAAGTACCCACAAATACCTACAAGTACCTACAAGTACCCACAAGTACTCACAAGCACCCACAAGCACCTACAAGCACCCACAAGTACCTACAAGTACCCATAAGTACCTAAAAGTACCCACAAGTAAGTAAAAGTACCCACAAGCACCTACAAGCACCCACAAGTACCTACAAGTACCCACAAGTACTTACAAGTACCCACAAGTACCCACAAGTACCTTCAAGTACCCACAAGTACCTACAAGAACCCACAAGTACCTAAAAGTACCCACAAGCACCTACAGGCACCTACAAGTACCCACAAGCACCCACAAGCACCCACAAGCACCCACAATCACCTACAAGCACCCACAAGTACCTACAAGTACCCACAAGCACCTACAAGCACCCACAAGCACCTACAAGCACCTACAAGTACCCACAAGCACCTACAAGCACCCACAAGCATTTACAAGCACCCACAAGCACCCACAAGCACCCACAAGTACCTACAAGCACCCACAAGTACCCACAAGCACCCACAAGTACCTACAAGTACCCACAAGTACCTACAAGCACCCACAAGTACCCACAAGCACCCACAAGTACCTACAAGTACCCACAAGTACCTACAAGAACCCACAAGTACCTAAAAGTACCCACAAGTACCTAAAAGTACCCACAAGCACCTACAAGCACCCACAACCACCCACAAGTACCCACAAGTACTTACAAGTACCCACAAGTACCTACAAGTACCCACAAGTACCTACAAGTACCCACAAGTACCTACAAGCACCCACAAGTACCTACAAACACCCACAAGTACCTACAAGCACCCACAAGTACTTACAAGTACCCACAAGTACCTACAAGTACCCACAAGTACCCACAAGCACCCACAAGCACCTACAAGTATCCACAAGCACCCACAAGTACCCACAATCACCTACAAGTACCCACAAGTACCCACAAGTACCTACAAGTACCCACAAGTACTCACAAGCACCCACAAGCACCTACAAGCACCCACAAGTACCTACAAGTACCCATAAGTACCCACAAGTACCCACAAGTACCTAAAAGTACCCACAAGCACCTACAAGCACCCACAAGTACCTACAAGTACCCACAAGTACCTACAAGCACCCTCAAGCACCTACAAGTATCCACAAGCACCTACAAGTACCCACAAGCACCTACAAGCACCCACAAGCATTTACAAGCACCCACAAGCATTTATAAGCACCCACAAGCACCCACAAGTACCCACAAGCACCCACAAGTACCTACAAGCACCCACAAGAACCCACAAGTACCCACAAGCACCTACAAGCACCCACAAGCACCTACAGGCACCTACAAGTACCCACAAGCACCCACAATTACCCACAATCACCTACAAGTACCCACAAGTACTTACAAGTACCCACAAGTACTTACAAGTACCCACAAGTACCTACAAGTACCCACAAGTACCCACAAGCACCCACAAGCACCTACAAGTATCCACAAGCACCCACAAGTACCCACAAGCACCTACAAGTACCCACAAGTACCCACAAGTACCTACAAGTACCCACAAGTACTCACAAGCACCCACAAGCACCTACAAGCACCCACAAGTACCTACAAGTACCCATAAGTACCCACAAGTACCTAAAAGTACCCACAAGCACCTACAAGCACCCACAAGTACCTACAAGTACCCACAAGTACCTACAATCACCCTCAAGCACCTACAAGTATCCACAAGCACCTACAAGTACCCACAAGCACCTACAAGCACCCACAAGCATTTACAAGCACCCACAAGCATTTATAAGCACCCACAAGCACCCACAAGCACCCACAAGTACCCACAAGCACCCACAAGTACCTACAAGCACCCACAAGAACCCACAAGTACCCACAAGTACCTACAAGTACCCACAAGCACCTACAAGTACCCATAAGTACCTAAAAGTACCCACAAGTACCTAAAAGTACCCACAAGCACCTACAAGCACCCACAAGTACCTACAAGTACCCACAAGTACTTACAAGTACCCACATGTACCCACAAGTACCCACAAGCACCCACAAGTACCCACAAGTACCCACAAGCACCCACAAGCACCCACAAGCACCCACAAGGACCCACAAGTACCTACAAGCACCCACAAGTACCCACAAGCACCCACAAGTACCTACAAGTACCCACAAGTACCTACAAGCACCCACAAGTACCCACAAGCACCCACAAGTACCTACAAGTACCCACAAGTACCTACAAGAACCCACAAGTACCTAAAAGTACCCACAAGTACCTAAAAGTACCCACAAGCACCTACAAGCACCCACAAGCACCCACAAGTACCCACAAGTACTTACAAGTACCCACAAGTACCTACAAGTACCCACAAGTACCTACAAGTACCCACAAGTACCTACAAGCACCCACAAGTACCTACAAACACCCACAAGTACCTACAAGCACCCACAAGTACCTACAAGCACCCACAAGTACCCACAAGTACCTACAAGCACCCACAAGCACCTACAAGTATCCACAAGTACCCACAAGCACCTACAAGTACCCACTAGTACCTACAAGTACCCACAAGCACCCACAAGCACCTACAAGTATCCACAAGCACCCACAAGTACCCACAAGCACCTACAAGTACCCACAAGTACCCACAAGTACCTACAAGTACCCACAAGTACCTACAAGTACCTACAAGTACCCACAAGTACTCACAAGCACCCACAAGCACCTACAAGCACCCACAAGTACCTACAAGTACCCATAAGTACCTAAAAGTACCCACAAGTAAGTAAAAGTACCCACAAGCACCTACAAGCACCCACAAGTACCTACAAGTACCCACAAGTACTTACAAGCACCCACAAGCACCCACAAGCACCCACAAGTACCTACAAGCACCCACAAGTACCCACAAGCACCCACAAGTACCTACAAGTACCCACAAGTACCTACAAGCACCCACAAGTACCCACAAGCACCCACAAGTACCTACAAGTACCCACAAGTACCTACAAGAACCCACAAGTACCTAAAAGTACCCACAAGTACCTAAAAGTACCCACAAGCACCTACAAGCACCCACAAGCACCCACAAGTACCCACAAGTACTTACAAGTACCCACAAGTACCTACAAGTACCCACAAGTACCTACAAGTACCCACAAGTACCTACAAGCACCCACAAGTACCTACAAACACCCACAAGTACCTACAAGCACCCACAAGTACCTACAAGCACCCACAAGTACCCACAAGTACCTACAAGCACCCACAAGCACCTACAAGTATCCACAAGTACCCACAAGCACCTACAAGTACCCACTAGTACCTACAAGTACCCACAAGCACCCACAAGCACCTACAAGTATCCACAAGCACCCACAAGTACCCACAAGCACCTACAAGTACCCACAAGTACCCACAAGTACTTACAAGTACCCACAAGTACCCACAAGTACCTACAAGTACCCACAAGTACCTACAAGAACCCACAAGTACCTAAAAGTACCCACAAGTACCTAAAAGTACCCACAAGCACCTACAAGCACCCACAAGTACCTACAAGTACCCACAAGTACTTACAAGTACCCACAAGTACTTACAAGTACCCACAAGTACCTACAAGTACCCACAAGTACCTACAAGTACCCACAAGTACCAACAAGCACCTACAAGTACCCACAAGTACTCACAAGCACCCACAAGCACCTACAAGCACCCACAAGTACCTACAAGTACCCATAAGTACCTAAAAGTACCCACAAGTACCTTAAAGTACCCACAAGCACCTACAAGCACCCACAAGTACCTACAAGTACCCACAAGTACTTACAAGTACCCAAAAGTACCCACAAGTACCCACAAGCACCCACAAGTACCCACAAGTACCCACAAGCACCCACAAGCACCCACAAGCACCCACAAGCACCCACAAGCACCCACAAGCACCCACAAGTACCTACAAGCACCCACAAGCACCCACAAGCACCCTCAAGTACCCACAAGCACCCACAAGCACCCATAAGTACCGACAAGTACCCACAAGTACTTACAAGTACCCACAAGTACCTACAAGTACCCACAAGTACCCAAAAGTACCTACAAGTACCCACAAGTACCTACAAGTACCCACAAGTACCCACAAGCACCTACAAGCACCCACAAGCACCCACAAGTACCTACAAGCACCCACAAGTACCTACAAGTACCCACAAGTACCTACAAGAACCCACAAGTACCTAAAAGTACCCACAAGTACCTAAAAGTACCCACAAGCACCTACAAGCACCCACAAGCACCCACAAGTACCCACAAGTACTTACAAGTACCCACAAGTACTTACAAGTACCCACAAGTACCTACAAGTACCCACAAGTACCCACAAGTACCCACAAGTACCTACAAGCACCCACAAGTACCTACAAACACCCACAAGTACCTACAAGCACCCACAAGTACCTACAAGCACCCACAAGTACCCACAAGTACCTACAAGCACCTACAAGTATCCACAAGCACCCACAAGTACCCACAAGTATCCACAAGCACCTACAAGTACCCAAAAGCACCTACAAGCACCCACAAGCATTTACAAGCACCCACAAGCATTTACAAGCACCCACAAGCACCCACAAGCACCCACAAGTACCCACAAGCACCCACAAGTACCTACAAGCACCCACAAGAACCCACAAGTACCCACAAGCACCTACAAGCACCCACAAGCACCTACAGGCACCTACAAGTACCCACAAGCACCCACAAGCACCCACAAGTACCCACAAGCACCTACAAGTACCCACAAGCACCCACAAGTACCTACAAGTACCCACAAGTACTCACAAGCACCCACAAGCACCTACAAGCACCCACAAGTACCTACAAGTACCCATAAGTACCCACAAGTACCTAAAAGTACCCACAAGCACCTACAAGCACCCACAAGTACCTACAAGTACCCACAAGTACCTACAATCACCCTCAAGCACCTACAAGTATCCACAAGCACCTACAAGTACCCACAAGCACCTACAAGCACCCACAAGCATTTACAAGCACCCACAAGCATTTATAAGCACCCACAAGCACCCACAAGCACCCACAAGTACCCACAAGCACCCACAAGTACCTACAAGCACCCACAAGAACCCACAAGTACCCACAAGTACCTACAAGTACCCACAAGCACCTACAAGTACCCATAAGTACCTAAAAGTACCCACAAGTACCTAAAAGTACCCACAAGCACCTACAAGCACCCACAAGTACCTACAAGTACCCACAAGTACTTACAAGTACCCACATGTACCCACAAGTACCCACAAGCACCCACAAGTACCCACAAGTACCCACAAGCACCCACAAGCACCCACAAGCACCCACAAGGACCCACAAGTACCTACAAGCACCCACAAGTACCCACAAGCACCCACAAGTACCTACAAGTACCCACAAGTACCTACAAGTACCCACAAGTACCTACAAGCACCCACAAGTACCTACAAACACCCACAAGTACCTACAAGCACCCACAAGTACCTACAAGCACCCACAAGTACCCACAAGTACCTACAAGCACCCACAAGCACCTACAAGTATCCACAAGTACCCACAAGCACCTACAAGTACCCACTAGTACCTACAAGTACCCACAAGCACCCACAAGCACCTACAAGTATCCACAAGCACCCACAAGTACCCACAAGCACCTACAAGTACCCACAAGTACCCACAAGTACTTACAAGTACCCACAAGTACCCACAAGTACCTACAAGTACCCACAAGTACCTACAAGAACCCACAAGTACCTAAAAGTACCCACAAGTACCTAAAAGTACCCACAAGCACCTACAAGCACCCACAAGTACCTACAAGTACCCACAAGTACTTACAAGTACCCACAAGTACTTACAAGTACCCACAAGTACCTACAAGTACCCACAAGTACCTACAAGTACCCACAAGTACCAACAAGCACCTACAAGTACCCACAAGTACTCACAAGCACCCACAAGCACCTACAAGCACCCACAAGTACCTACAAGTACCCATAAGTACCTAAAAGTACCCACAAGTACCTTAAAGTACCCACAAGCACCTACAAGCACCCACAAGTACCTACAAGTACCCACAAGTACTTACAAGTACCCAAAAGTACCCACAAGTACCCACAAGCACCCACAAGTACCCACAAGTACCCACAAGCACCCACAAGCACCCACAAGCACCCACAAGCACCCACAAGCACCCACAAGTACCTACAAGCACCCACAAGCACCCACAAGCACCCTCAAGTACCCACAAGCACCCACAAGCACCCATAAGTACCGACAAGTACCCACAAGTACTTACAAGTACCCACAAGTACCTACAAGTACCCACAAGTACCCAAAAGTACCTACAAGTACCCACAAGTACCTACAAGTACCCACAAGTACCCACAAGCACCTACAAGCACCCACAAGCACCCACAAGTACCTACAAGCACCCACAAGTACCTACAAGTACCCACAAGTACCTACAAGAACCCACAAGTACCTAAAAGTACCCACAAGTACCTAAAAGTACCCACAAGCACCTACAAGCACCCACAAGCACCCACAAGTACCCACAAGTACTTACAAGTACCCACAAGTACTTACAAGTACCCACAAGTACCTACAAGTACCCACAAGTACCCACAAGTACCCACAAGTACCTACAAGCACCCACAAGTACCTACAAACACCCACAAGTACCTACAAGCACCCACAAGTACCTACAAGCACCCACAAGTACCCACAAGTACCTACAAGCACCTACAAGTATCCACAAGCACCCACAAGTACCCACAAGTATCCACAAGCACCTACAAGTACCCAAAAGCACCTACAAGCACCCACAAGCATTTACAAGCACCCACAAGCATTTACAAGCACCCACAAGCACCCACAAGCACCCACAAGTACCCACAAGCACCCACAAGTACCTACAAGCACCCACAAGAACCCACAAGTACCCACAAGCACCTACAAGCACCCACAAGCACCTACAGGCACCTACAAGTACCCACAAGCACCCACAAGCACCCACAAGTACCCACAAGCACCTACAAGTACCCACAAGCACCCACAAGTACCTACAAGTACCCACAAGTACTCACAAGCACCCACAAGCACCTACAAGCACCCACAAGTACCTACAAGTACCCATAAGTACCCACAAGTACCTAAAAGTACCCACAAGCACCTACAAGCACCCACAAGTACCTACAAGTACCCACAAGTACCTACAATCACCCTCAAGCACCTACAAGTATCCACAAGCACCTACAAGTACCCACAAGCACCTACAAGCACCCACAAGCATTTACAAGCACCCACAAGCATTTATAAGCACCCACAAGCACCCACAAGCACCCACAAGTACCCACAAGCACCCACAAGTACCTACAAGCACCCACAAGAACCCACAAGTACCCACAAGTACCTACAAGTACCCACAAGCACCTACAAGTACCCATAAGTACCTAAAAGTACCCACAAGTACCTAAAAGTACCCAAAAGCACCTACAAGCACCCACAAGTACCTACAAGTACCCACAAGTACTTACAAGTACCCACATGTACCCACAAGTACCCACAAGCACCCACAAGTACCCACAAGTACCCACAAGCACCCACAAGCACCCACAAGCACCCACAAGGACCCACAAGTACCTACAAGCACCCACAAGTACCCACAAGCACCCACAAGTACCTACAAGTACCCACAAGTACCTACAAGCACCCACAAGTACCCACAAGCACCCACAAGTACCTACAAGTACCCACAAGTACCTACAAGAACCCACAAGTACCTAAAAGTACCCACAAGTACCTAAAAGTACCCACAAGCACCTACAAGCACCCACAAGCACCCACAAGTACCCACAAGTACTTACAAGTACCCACAAGTACCTACAAGTACCCACAAGTACCTACAAGTACCCACAAGTACCTACAAGCACCCACAAGTACCAACAAGCACCTACAAGTACTCACAAGCACCCACAAGCACCTACAAGCACCCACAAGTACCTACAAGTACCCATAAGTACCTAAAAGTACCCACAAGTACCTTAAAGTACCCACAAGCACCTACAAGCACCCACAAGTACCTACAAGTACCCACAAGTACTTACAAGTACCCACAAGTACCCACAAGTACCCACAAGCACCCACAAGTACCCACAAGTACCCACAAGCACCCACAAGCACCCACAAGCACCCACAAGCACCCACAAGCACCCACAAGTACCTACAAGCACCCACAAGCACCCACAAGCACCCTCAAGTACCCACAAGCACCCACAAGCACCCATAAGTACCGACTAGTACCCACAAGTACTTACAAGTACCCACAAGTACCTACAAGTACCCACAAGTACCCACAAGTACCTACAAGTACCCACAAGTACCTACAAGTACCCACAAGTACCCACAAGCACCTACAAGCACCCACAAGCACCCACAAGTACCTACAAGCACCCACAAGTACCTACAAGTACCCACAAGTACCTACAAGAACCCACAAGTACCTAAAAGTACCCACAAGTACCTAAAAGTACCCACAAGCACCTACAAGCACCCACAAGTACCCACAAGCACCTACAAGCACCCACAAGCACCTACAGGCACCTACAAGTACCCACAAGCACCCACAATTACCCACAATCACCTACAAGTACCCACAAGTACTTACAAGTACCCACAAGTACTTACAAGTACCCACAAGTACCTACAAGTACCCACAAGTACCCACAAGTACCCACAAGCACCCACAAGCACCTACAAGTATCCACAAGCACCCACAAGTACCCACAAGCACCTACAAGTACCCACAAGTACCCACAAGTACCTACAAGTACCCACAAGTACTCACAAGCACCCACAAGCACCTACAAGCACCCACAAGTACCTACAAGTACCCATAAGTACCCACAAGTACCTAAAAGTACCCACAAGCACCTACAAGCACCCACAAGTACCTACAAGTACCCACAAGTACCTACAATCACCCTCAAGCACCTACAAGTATCCACAAGCACCTACAAGTACCCACAAGCACCTACAAGCACCCACAAGCATTTACAAGCACCCACAAGCATTTATAAGCACCCACAAGCACCCACAAGCACCCACAAGTACCCACAAGCACCCACAAGTACCTACAAGCACCCACAAGAACCCACAAGTACCCACAAGTACCTACAAGTACCCACAAGCACCTACAAGTACCCATAAGTACCTAAAAGTACCCACAAGTACCTAAAAGTACCCACAAGCACCTACAAGCACCCACAAGTACCTACAAGTACCCACAAGTACTTACAAGTACCCACATGTACCCACAAGTACCCACAAGCACCCACAAGTACCCACAAGTACCCACAAGCACCCACAAGCACCCACAAGCACCCACAAGGACCCACAAGTACCTACAAGCACCCACAAGTACCCACAAGCACCCACAAGTACCTACAAGTACCCACAAGTACCTACAAGCACCCACAAGTACCCACAAGCACCCACAAGTACCTACAAGTACCCACAAGTACCTACAAGAACCCACAAGTACCTAAAAGTACCCACAAGTACCTAAAAGTACCCACAAGCACCTACAAGCACCCACAAGCACCCACAAGTACCCACAAGTACTTACAAGTACCCACAAGTACCTACAAGTACCCACAAGTACCTACAAGTACCCACAAGTACCTACAAGCACCCACAAGTACCTACAAACACCCACAAGTACCTACAAGCACCCACAAGTACCTACAAGCACCCACAAGTACCCACAAGTACCTACAAGCACCCACAAGCACCTACAAGTATCCACAAGTACCCACAAGCACCTACAAGTACCCACTAGTACCTACAAGTACCCACAAGCACCCACAAGCACCTACAAGTATCCACAAGCACCCACAAGTACCCACAAGCACCTACAAGTACCCACAAGTACCCACAAGTACCTACAAGTACCCACAAGTACCTACAAGTACCTACAAGTACCCACAAGTACTCACAAGCACCCACAAGCACCTACAAGCACCCACAAGTACCTACAAGTACCCATAAGTACCTAAAAGTACCCACAAGTAAGTAAAAGTACCCACAAGCACCTACAAGCACCCACAAGTACCTACAAGTACCCACAAGTACTTACAAGCACCCACAAGCACCCACAAGCACCCACAAGTACCTACAAGTACCCACAAGTACCTACAAGAACCCACAAGTACCTAAAAGTACCCACAAGTACCTAAAAGTACCCACAAGCACCTACAAGCACCCACAAGCACCCACAAGTACCCACAAGTACTTACAAGTACCCACAAGTACCTACAAGTACCCACAAGTACCTACAAGTACCCACAAGTACCTACAAGCACCCACAAGTACCTACAAACACCCACAAGTACCTACAAGCACCCACAAGTACCTACAAGCACCCACAAGTACCCACAAGTACCTACAAGCACCCACAAGCACCTACAAGTATCCACAAGTACCCACAAGCACCTACAAGTACCCACTAGTACCTACAAGTACCCACAAGCACCCACAAGCACCTACAAGTATCCACAAGCACCCACAAGTACCCACAAGCACCTACAAGTACCCACAAGTACCCACAAGTACTTACAAGTACCCACAAGTACCCACAAGTACCTACAAGTACCCACAAGTACCTACAAGAACCCACAAGTACCTAAAAGTACCCACAAGTACCTAAAAGTACCCACAAGCACCTACAAGCACCCACAAGTACCTACAAGTACCCACAAGTACTTACAAGTACCCACAAGTACTTACAAGTACCCACAAGTACCTACAAGTACCCACAAGTACCTACAAGTACCCACAAGTACCAACAAGCACCTACAAGTACCCACAAGTACTCACAAGCACCCACAAGCACCTACAAGCACCCACAAGTACCTACAAGTACCCATAAGTACCTAAAAGTACCCACAAGTACCTTAAAGTACCCACAAGCACCTACAAGCACCCACAAGTACCTACAAGTACCCACAAGTACTTACAAGTACCCAAAAGTACCCACAAGTACCCACAAGCACCCACAAGTACCCACAAGTACCCACAAGCACCCACAAGCACCCACAAGCACCCACAAGCACCCACAAGCACCCACAAGTACCTACAAGCACCCACAAGCACCCACAAGCACCCTCAAGTACCCACAAGCACCCACAAGCACCCATAAGTACCGACAAGTACCCACAAGTACTTACAAGTACCCACAAGTACCTACAAGTACCCACAAGTACCCACAAGTACCTACAAGTACCCACAAGTACCTACAAGTACCCACAAGTACCTACAAGCACCCACAAGCACCCACAAGTACCTACAAGTACCCACAAGTACCTACAAGCACCCACAAGCACCCACAAGTACCTACAAGTACCCATAAGTACCTAAAAGTACCCACAAGTACCTTAAAGTACCCACAAGCACCTACAAGCACCCACAAGTACCTACAAGTACCCACAAGTACTTACAAGTACCCAAAAGTACCCACAAGTACCCACAAGCACCCACAAGTACCCACAAGTACCCACAAGCACCCACAAGCACCCACAAGCACCCACAAGCACCCACAAGCACCCACAAGTACCTACAAGCACCCACAAGCACCCACAAGCACCCTCAAGTACCCACAAGCACCCACAAGCACCCATAAGTACCGACAAGTACCCACAAGTACTTACAAGTACCCACAAGTACCTACAAGTACCCACAAGTACCCACAAGTACCTACAAGTACCCACAAGTACCTACAAGTACCCACAAGTACCTACAAGCACCCACAAGCACCCACAAGTACCTACAAGCACCCACAAGTACCTACAAGTACCCACAAGTACCTACAAGAACCCACAAGTACCTAAAAGTACCCACAAGTACCTAAAAGTACCCACAAGCACCTACAAGCACCCACAAGCACCCACAAGTACCCACAAGTACTTACAAGTACCCACAAGTACTTACAAGTACCCACAAGTACCTACAAGTACCCACAAGTACCCACAAGTACCTACAAGCACCCACAAGTACCTACAAACACCCACAAGTACCTACAAGCACCCACAAGTACCCACAAGTACCTACAAGCACCTACAAGTATCCACAAGCACCCACAAGTACCCACAAGTATCCACAAGCACCTACAAGTACCCAAAAGCACCTACAAGCACCCACAAGCATTTACAAGCACCCACAAGCATTTACAAGCACCCACAAGCACCCACAAGCACCCACAAGTACCCACAAGCACCCACAAGTACCTACAAGCACCCACAAGAACCCACAAGTACCCACAAGCACCTACAAGCACCCACAAGCAACTACAGGCACCTACAAGTACCCACAAGCACCCACAAGCACCCACAAGTACCCACAAGCACCTACAAGTACCCACAAGCACCCACAAGTACCTACAAGTACCCACAAGTACTCACAAGCACCCACAAGCACCTACAAGCACCCACAAGTACCTACAAGTACCCATAAGTACCCACAAGTACCTAAAAGTACCCACAAGCACCTACAAGCACCCACAAGTACCTACAAGTACCCACAAGTACCTACAATCACCCTCAAGCACCTACAAGTATCCACAAGCACCTACAAGTACCCACAAGCACCTACAAGCACCCACAAGCATTTACAAGCACCCACAAGCATTTATAAGCACCCACAAGCACCCACAAGTACCCACAAGCACCCACAAGTACCTACAAGCACCCACAAGAACCCACAAGTACCCACAAGTACCTACAAGTACCCACAAGCACCTACAAGTACCCATAAGTACCTAAAAGTACCCACAAGTACCTAAAAGTACCCACAAGCACCTACAAGCACCCACAAGTACCTTCAAGTACCCACAAGTACTTACAAGTACCCACATGTACCCACAAGTACCCACAAGCACCCACAAGTACCCACAAGTACCCACAAGCACCCACAAGCACCCACAAGCACCCACAAGGACCCACAAGTACCTACAAGCACCCACAAGTACCCACAAGCACCCACAAGTACCTACAAGTACCCACAAGTACCTACAAGCACCCACAAGTACCCACAAGCACCCACAAGTACCTACAAGTACCCACAAGTACCTACAAGAACCCACAAGTACCTAAAAGTACCCACAAGTACCTAAAAGTACCCACAAGCACCTACAAGCACCCACAAGCACCCACAAGTACCCACAAGTACTTACAAGTACCCACAAGTACCTACAAGTACCCACAAGTACCTACAAGTACCCACAAGTACCTACAAGCACCCACAAGTACCAACAAGCACCTACAAGTACTCACAAGCACCCACAAGCACCTACAAGCACCCACAAGTACCTACAAGTACCCATAAGTACCTAAAAGTACCCACAAGTACCTTAAAGTACCCACAAGCACCTACAAGCACCCACAAGTACCTACAAGTACCCACAAGTACTTACAAGTACCCACAAGTACCCACAAGTACCCACAAGCACCCACAAGTACCCACAAGTACCCACAAGCACCCACAAGCACCCACAAGCACCCACAAGCACCCACAAGCACCCACAAGTACCTACAAGCACCCACAAGCACCCACAAGCACCCTCAAGTACCCACAAGCACCCACAAGCACCCATAAGTACCGACAAGTACCCACAAGTACTTACAAGTACCCACAAGTACCTACAAGTACCCACAAGTACCCACAAGTACCTACAAGTACCCACAAGTACCTACAAGTACCCACAAGTACCCACAAGCACCTACAAGCACCCACAAGCACCCACAAGTACCTACAAGCACCCACAAGTACCTACAAGTACCCACAAGTACCTACAAGAACCCACAAGTACCTAAAAGTACCCACAAGTACCTAAAAGTACCCACAAGCACCTACAAGCACCCACAAGCACCCACAAGTACCCACAAGTACTTACAAGTACCCACAAGTACTCACAAGTACCCACAAGTACCTACAAGTACCCACAAGTACCCACAAGTACCTACAAGCACCCACAAGTACCTACAAACACCCACAAGTACCTACAAGCACCCACAAGTACCTACAAGCACCCACAAGTACCCACAAGTACCTACAAGCACCTACAAGTATCCACAAGCACCCACAAGTACCCACAAGTATCCACAAGCACCTACAAGTACCCAAAAGCACCTACAAGCACCCACAAGCATTTACAAGCACCCACAAGCATTTACAAGCACCCACAAGCACCCACAAGCACCCACAAGTACCCACAAGCACCCACAAGTACCTACAAGCACCCACAAGAACCCACAAGTACCCACAAGCACCCACAAGCACCTACAGGCACCTACAAGTACCCACAAGCACCCACAAGCACCCACAAGTACCCACAAGCACCTACAAGTACCCACAAGTACCCACAAGTACCTACAAGTACCCACAAGTACTCACAAGCACCCACAAGCACCTACAAGCACCCACAAGTACCTACAAGTACCCATAAGTACCCACAAGTACCTAAAAGTACCCACAAGCACCTACAAGCACCCACAAGTACCTACAAGTACCCACAAGTACCTACAATCACCCTCAAGCACCTACAAGTATCCACAAGCACCTACAAGTACCCACAAGCACCTACAAGCACCCACAAGCATTTACAAGCACCCACAAGCATTTATAAGCACCCACAAGCACCCACAAGCACCCACAAGTACCCACAAGCACCCACAAGCACCTACAGGCACCTACAAGTACCCACAAGCACCCACAAGCACCCACAAGTACCCACAAGCACCTACAAGTACCCACAAGTACCCACAAGTACCTACAAGTACCCACAAGTACTCACAAGCACCCACAAGCACCTACAAGCACCCACAAGTACCTACAAGTACCCATAAGTACCCACAAGTACCTAAAAGTACCCACAAGCACCTACAAGCACCCACAAGTACCTACAAGTACCCACAAGTACCTACAATCACCCTCAAGCACCTACAAGTATCCACAAGCACCTACAAGTACCCACAAGCACCTACAAGCACCCACAAGCATTTACAAGCACCCACAAGCATTTATAAGCACCCACAAGCACCCACAAGCACCCACAAGTACCCACAAGCACCCACAAGTACCTACAAGCACCCACAAGAACCCACAAGTACCCACAAGTACCTACAAGTACCCATAAGTACCTAAAAGTACCCACAAGTACCTTAAAGTACCCACAAGCACCTACAAGCACCCACAAGTACCTACAAGTACCCACAAGTACTTACAAGTACCCACAAGTACTTACAAGTACCCACAAGTACCTACAAGTACCCACAAGTACCTACAAGTACCCACAAGTACCAACAAGCACCTACAAGTACCCACAAGTACTCACAAGCACCCACAAGCACCTACAAGCACCCACAAGTACCTACAAGTACCCATAAGTACCTAAAAGTACCCACAAGTACCTTAAAGTACCCACAAGCACCTACAAGCACCCACAAGTACCTACAAGTACCCACAAGTACTTACAAGTACCCAAAAGTACCCACAAGTACCCACAAGCACCCACAAGTACCCACAAGTACCCACAAGCACCCACAAGCACCCACAAGCACCCACAAGCACCCACAAGCACCCACAAGTACCTACAAGCACCCACAAGCACCCACAAGCACCCTCAAGTACCCACAAGCACCCACAAGCACCCATAAGTACCGACAAGTACCCACAAGTACTTACAAGTACCCACAAGTACCTACAAGTACCCACAAGTACCCACAAGTACCTACAAGTACCCACAAGTACCTACAAGTACCCACAAGTACCCACAAGCACCTACAAGCACCCACAAGCACCCACAAGTACCTACAAGCACCCACAAGTACCTACAAGTACCCACAAGTACCTACAAGAACCCACAAGTACCTAAAAGTACCCACAAGTACCTAAAAGTACCCACAAGCACCTACAAGCACCCACAAGCACCCACAAGTACCCACAAGTACTTACAAGTACCCACAAGTACTTACAAGTACCCACAAGTACCTACAAGTACCCACAAGTACCCACAAGTACCTACAAGCACCCACAAGTACCTACAAACACCCACAAGTACCTACAAGCACCCACAAGTACCCACAAGTACCTACAAGCACCTACAAGTATCCACAAGCACCCACAAGTACCCACAAGTATCCACAAGCACCTACAAGTACCCAAAAGCACCTACAAGCACCCACAAGCATTTACAAGCACCCACAAGCATTTACAAGCACCCACAAGCACCCACAAGCACCCACAAGTACCCACAAGCACCCACAAGTACCTACAAGCACCCACAAGAACCCACAAGTACCCACAAGCACCTACAAGCACCCACAAGCACCTACAGGCACCTACAAGTACCCACAAGCACCCACAAGCACCCACAAGTACCCACAAGCACCTACAAGTACCCACAAGCACCCACAAGTACCTACAAGTACCCACAAGTACTCACAAGCACCCACAAGCACCTACAAGCACCCACAAGTACCTACAAGTACCCATAAGTACCCACAAGTACCTAAAAGTACCCACAAGCACCTACAAGCACCCACAAGTACCTACAAGTACCCACAAGTACCTACAATCACCCTCAAGCACCTACAAGTATCCACAAGCACCTACAAGTACCCACAAGCACCTACAAGCACCCACAAGCATTTACAAGCACCCACAAGCATTTATAAGCACCCACAATCACCCACAAGCACCCACAAGTACCCACAAGCACCCACAAGTACCTACAAGCACCCACAAGAACCCACAAGTACCCACAAGTACCTACAAGTACCCACAAGCACCTACAAGTACCCATAAGTACCTAAAAGTACCCACAAGTACCTAAAAGTACCCACAAGCACCTACAAGCACCCACAAGTACCTACAAGTACCCACAAGTACTTACAAGTACCCACATGTACCCACAAGTACCCACAAGCACCCACAAGTACCCACAAGTACCCACAAGCACCCACAAGCACCCACAAGCACCCACAAGGACCCACAAGTACCTACAAGCACCCACAAGTACCCACAAGCACCCACAAGTACCTACAAGTACCCACAAGTACCTACAAGCACCCACAAGTACCCACAAGCACCCACAAGTACCTACAAGTACCCACAAGTACCTACAAGAACCCACAAGTACCTAAAAGTACCCACAAGTACCTAAAAGTACCCACAAGCACCTACAAGCACCCACAAGCACCCACAAGTACCCACAAGTACTTACAAGTACCCACAAGTACCTACAAGTACCCACAAGTACCTACAAGTACCCACAAGTACCTACAAGCACCCACAAGTACCAACAAGCACCTACAAGTACTCACAAGCACCCACAAGCACCTACAAGCACCCACAAGTACCTACAAGTACCCATAAGTACCTAAAAGTACCCACAAGTACCTTAAAGTACCCACAAGCACCTACAAGCACCCACAAGTACCTACAAGTACCCACAAGTACTTACAAGTACCCACAAGTACCCACAAGTACCCACAAGCACCCACAAGTACCCACAAGTACCCACAAGCACCCACAAGCACCCACAAGCACCCACAAGCACCCACAAGCACCCACAAGTACCTACAAGCACCCACAAGCACCCACAAGCACCCTCAAGTACCCACAAGCACCCACAAGCACCCATAAGTACCGACAAGTACCCACAAGTACTTACAAGTACCCACAAGTACCTACAAGTACCCACAAGTACCCACAAGTACCTACAAGTACCCACAAGTACCTACAAGTACCCACAAGTACCCACAAGCACCTACAAGCACCCACAAGCACCCACAAGTACCTACAAGCACCCACAAGTACCTACAAGTACCCACAAGTACCTACAAGAACCCACAAGTACCTAAAAGTACCCACAAGTACCTAAAAGTACCCACAAGCACCTACAAGCACCCACAAGCACCCACAAGTACCCACAAGTACTTACAAGTACCCACAAGTACTCACAAGTACCCACAAGTACCTACAAGTACCCACAAGTACCCACAAGTACCTACAAGCACCCACAAGTACCTACAAACACCCACAAGTACCTACAAGCACCCACAAGTACCTACAAGCACCCACAAGTACCCACAAGTACCTACAAGCACCTACAAGTATCCACAAGCACCCACAAGTACCCACAAGTATCCACAAGCACCTACAAGTACCCAAAAGCACCTACAAGCACCCACAAGCATTTACAAGCACCCACAAGCATTTACAAGCACCCACAAGCACCCACAAGCACCCACAAGTACCCACAAGCACCCACAAGTACCTACAAGCACCCACAAGAACCCACAAGTACCCACAAGCACCCACAAGCACCTACAGGCACCTACAAGTACCCACAAGCACCCACAAGCACCCACAAGTACCCACAAGCACCTACAAGTACCCACAAGTACCCACAAGTACCTACAAGTACCCACAAGTACTCACAAGCACCCACAAGCACCTACAAGCACCCACAAGTACCTACAAGTACCCATAAGTACCCACAAGTACCTAAAAGTACCCACAAGCACCTACAAGCACCCACAAGTACCTACAAGTACCCACAAGTACCTACAATCACCCTCAAGCACCTACAAGTATCCACAAGCACCTACAAGTACCCACAAGCACCTACAAGCACCCACAAGCATTTACAAGCACCCACAAGCATTTATAAGCACCCACAAGCACCCACAAGCACCCACAAGTACCCACAAGCACCCACAAGTACCTACAAGCACCCACAAGAACCCACAAGTACCCACAAGTACCTACAAGTACCCACAAGCACCTACAAGTACCCATAAGTACCTAAAAGTACCCACAAGTACCTAAAAGTACCCACAAGCACCTACAAGCACCCACAAGTACCTACAAGTACCCACAAGTACTTACAAGTACCCACATGTACCCACAAGTACCCACAAGCACCCACAAGTACCCACAAGTACCCACAAGCACCCACAAGCACCCACAAGCACCCACAAGGACCCACAAGTACCTACAAGCACCCACAAGTACCCACAAGCACCCACAAGTACCTACAAGTACCCACAAGTACCTACAAGCACCCACAAGTACCCACAAGCACCCACACGTACCTACAAGTACCCACAAGTACCTACAAGAACCCACAAGTACCTAAAAGTACCCACAAGTACCTAAAAGTACCCACAAGCACCTACAAGCACCCACAAGCACCCACAAGTACCCACAAGTACTTACAAGTACCCACAAGTACCTACAAGTACCCACAAGTACCTACAAGTACCCACAAGTACCTACAAGCACCCACAAGTACCTACAAACACCCACAAGTACCTACAAGCACCCACAAGTACCTACAAGCACCCACAAGTACCCACAAGTACCTACAAGCACCCACAAGCACCTACAAGTATCCACAAGTACCCACAAGCACCTACAAGTACCCACTAGTACCTACAAGTACCCACAAGCACCCACAAGCACCTACAAGTATCCACAAGCACCCACAAGTACCCACAAGCACCTACAAGTACCCACAAGTACCCACAAGTACCTACAAGTACCCACAAGTACCTACAAGTACCTACAAGTACCCACAAGTACCTACAAGCACCCACAAGTACCCACAAGCACCCACAAGTACCTACAAGTACCCACAAGTACCTACAAGCACCCACAAGTACCCACAAGCACCCACAAGTACCTACAAGTACCCACAAGTACCTACAAGAACCCACAAGTACCTAAAAGTACCCACAAGTACCTAAAAGTACCCACAAGCACCTACAAGCACCCACAAGCACCCACAAGTACCCACAAGTACTTACAAGTACCCACAAGTACCTACAAGTACCCACAAGTACCTACAAGTACCCACAAGTACCTACAAGCACCCACAAGTACCTACAAACACCCACAAGTACCTACAAGCACCCACAAGTACCTACAAGCACCCACAAGTACCCACAAGTACCTACAAGCACCCACAAGCACCTACAAGTATCCACAAGTACCCACAAGCACCTACAAGTACCCACTAGTACCTACAAGTACCCACAAGCACCCACAAGCACCTACAAGTATCCACAAGCACCCACAAGTACCCACAAGCACCTACAAGTACCCACAAGTACCCACAAGTACCTACAAGTACCCACAAGTACCTACAAGTACCTACAAGTACCCACAAGTACTCACAAGCACCCACAAGCACCTACAAGCACCCACAAGTACCTACAAGTACCCATAAGTACCTAAAAGTACCCACAAGTAAGTAAAAGTACCCACAAGCACCTACAAGCACCCACAAGTACCTACAAGTACCCACAAGTACTTACAAGCACCCACAAGCACCCACAAGTACCTACAAGCACCCACAAGTACCCACAAGCACCCACAAGTACCTACAAGTACCCACAAGTACCTACAAGCACCCACAAGTACCCACAAGCACCCACAAGTACCTACAAGTACCCACAAGTACCTACAAGAACCCACAAGTACCTAAAAGTACCCACAAGTACCTAAAAGTACCCACAAGCACCTACAAGCACCCACAAGCACCCACAAGTACCCACAAGTACTTACAAGTACCCACAAGTACCTACAAGTACCCACAAGTACCTACAAGTACCCACAAGTACCTACAAGCACCCACAAGTACCTACAAACACCCACAAGTACCTACAAGCACCCACAAGTACCTACAAGCACCCACAAGTACCCACAAGTACCTACAAGCACCCACAAGCACCTACAAGTATCCACAAGTACCCACAAGCACCTACAAGTACCCACTAGTACCTACAAGTACCCACAAGCACCCACAAGCACCTACAAGTATCCACAAGCACCCACAAGTACCCACAAGCACCTACAAGTACCCACAAGTACCCACAAGTACTTACAAGTACCCACAAGTACCCACAAGTACCTACAAGTACCCACAAGTACCTACAAGAACCCACAAGTACCTAAAAGTACCCACAAGTACCTAAAAGTACCCACAAGCACCTACAAGCACCCACAAGTACCTACAAGTACCCACAAGTACTTACAAGTACCCACAAGTACTTACAAGTACCCACAAGTACCTACAAGTACCCACAAGTACCTACAAGTACCCACAAGTACCAACAAGCACCTACAAGTACCCACAAGTACTCACAAGCACCCACAAGCACCTACAAGCACCCACAAGTACCTACAAGTACCCATAAGTACCTAAAAGTACCCACAAGTACCTTAAAGTACCCACAAGCACCTACAAGCACCCATAAGTACCGACAAGTACCCACAAGTACTTACAAGTACCCACAAGTACCTACAAGTACCCACAAGTACCCACAAGTACCTACAAGTACCCACAAGTACCTACAAGTACCCACAAGTACCCACAAGCACCTACAAGCACCCACAAGCACCCACAAGTACCTACAAGCACCCACAAGTACCTACAAGCACCTACAAGTACCCATAAGTACCTAAAAGTACCCACAAGTACCTAAAAGTACCCACAAGCACCTACAAGCACCCACAAGTACCTACAAGCACCCACAAGCATTTACAAGCACCCACAAGCATTTATAAGCACCCACAAGCACCCACAAGCACCCACAAGTACCCACAAGCACCCACAAGTACCTACAAGCACCCACAAGAACCCACAAGTACCCACAAGTACCTACAAGTACCCACAAGCACCTACAAGTACCCATAAGTACCTAAAAGTACCCACAAGTACCTAAAAGTACCCACAAGCACCTACAAGCACCCACAAGTACCTACAAGTACCCACAAGTACTTACAAGTACCCACATGTACCCACAAGTACCCACAAGCACCCACAAGTACCCACAAGTACCCACAAGCACCCACAAGCACCCACAAGCACCCACAAGGACCCACAAGTACCTACAAGCACCCACAAGTACCCACAAGCACCCACAAGTACCTACAAGTACCCACAAGTACCTACAAGCACCCACAAGTACCCACAAGCACCCACAAGTACCTACAAGTACCCACAAGTACCTACAAGAACCCACAAGTACCTAAAAGTACCCACAAGTACCTAAAAGTACCCACAAGCACCTACAAGCACCCACAAGCACCCACAAGTACCCACAAGTACTTACAAGTACCCACAAGTACCTACAAGTACCCACAAGTACCTACAAGTACCCACAAGTACCTACAAGCACCCACAAGTACCAACAAGCACCTACAAGTACTCACAAGCACCCACAAGCACCTACAAGCACCCACAAGTACCTACAAGTACCCATAAGTACCTAAAAGTACCCACAAGTACCTTAAAGTACCCACAAGCACCTACAAGCACCCACAAGTACCTACAAGTACCCACAAGTACTTACAAGTACCCACAAGTACCCACAAGTACCCACAAGCACCCACAAGTACCCACAAGTACCCACAAGCCGTCACAAGCACCCACAAGCACCCACAAGCACCCACAAGTACCTACAAGCACCCACAAGCACCCACAAGCACCCTCAAGTACCCACAAGCACCCACAAGCACCCATAAGTACCGACAAGTACCCACAAGTACTTACAAGTACCCACAAGTACCTACAAGTACCCACAAGTACCCACAAGTACCTACAAGTACCCACAAGTACCTACAAGTACCCACAAGTACCCACAAGCACCTACAAGCACCCACAAGCACCCACAAGTACCTACAAGCACCCACAAGTACCTACAAGTACCCACAAGTACCTACAAGAACCCACAAGTACCTAAAAGTACCCACAAGTACCTAAAAGTACCCACAAGCACCTACAAGCACCCACAAGCACCCACAAGTACCCACAAGTACTTACAAGTACCCACAAGTACCCACAAGTACCCACAAGTACCCACAAGTACCTACAAGCACCCACAAGTACCTACAAACACCCACAAGTACCTACAAGCACCCACAAGTACCTACAAGCACCCACAAGTACCCACAAGTACCTACAAGCACCTACAAGTATCCACAAGCACCCACAAGTACCCACAAGTATCCACAAGCACCTACAAGTACCCAAAAGCACCTACAAGCTCCCACAAGCATTTACAAGCACCCACAAGCATTTACAAGCACCCACAAGCACCCACAAGCACCCACAAGTACCCACAAGCACCCACAAGTACCTACAAGCACCCACAAGAACCCACAAGTACCCACAAGCACCCACAAGCACCTACAGGCACCTACAAGTACCCACAAGCACCCACAAGCACCCACAAGTACCCACAAGCACCTACAAGTACCCACAAGTACCCACAAGTACCTACAAGTACCCACAAGTACTCACAAGCACCCACAAGCACCTACAAGCACCCACAAGTACCTACAAGTACCCATAAGTACCCACAAGTACCTAAAAGTACCCACAAGCACCTACAAGCACCCACAAGTACCTACAAGTACCCACAAGTACCTACAATCACCCTCAAGCACCTACAAGTACCCACAAGCACCTACAAGTACCCACTAGTACCTACAAGTACCCACAAGCACCCACAAGCACCTACAAGTATCCACAAGCACCCACAAGTACCCACAAGCACCTACAAGTACCCACAAGTACCCACAAGTACTTACAAGTACCCACAAGTACCCACAAGTACCTACAAGTACCCACAAGTACCTACAAGAACCCACAAGTACCTAAAAGTACCCACAAGTACCTAAAAGTACCCACAAGCACCTACAAGCACCCACAAGTACCTACAAGTACCCACAAGTACTTACAAGTACCCACAAGTACTTACAAGTACCCACAAGTACCTACAAGTACCCACAAGTACCTACAAGTACCCACAAGTACCAACAAGCACCTACAAGTACCCACAAGTACTCACAAGCACCCACAAGCACCTACAAGCACCCACAAGTACCTACAAGTACCCATAAGTACCTAAAAGTACCCACAAGTACCTTAAAGTACCCACAAGCACCTACAAGCACCCATAAGTACCGACAAGTACCCACAAGTACTTACAAGTACCCACAAGTACCTACAAGTACCCACAAGTACCCACAAGTACCTACAAGTACCCACAAGTACCTACAAGTACCCACAAGTACCCACAAGCACCTACAAGCACCCACAAGCACCCACAAGTACCTACAAGCACCCACAAGTACCTACAAGCACCTACAAGTACCCATAAGTACCTAAAAGTACCCACAAGTACCTAAAAGTACCCACAAGCACCTACAAGCACCCACAAGTACCTACAAGCACCCACAAGCATTTACAAGCACCCACAAGCATTTATAAGCACCCACAAGCACCCACAAGCACCCACAAGTACCCACAAGCACCCACAAGTACCTACAAGCACCCACAAGAACCCACAAGTACCCACAAGTACCTACAAGTACCCACAAGCACCTACAAGTACCCATAAGTACCTAAAAGTACCCACAAGTACCTAAAAGTACCCACAAGCACCTACAAGCACCCACAAGTACCTACAAGTACCCACAAGTACTTACAAGTACCCACATGTACCCACAAGTACCCACAAGCACCCACAAGTACCCACAAGTACCCACAAGCACCCACAAGCACCCACAAGCACCCACAAGGACCCACAAGTACCTACAAGCACCCACAAGTACCCACAAGCACCCACAAGTACCTACAAGTACCCACAAGTACCTACAAGCACCCACAAGTACCCACAAGCACCCACAAGTACCTACAAGTACCCACAAGTACCTACAAGAACCCACAAGTACCTAAAAGTACCCACAAGTACCTAAAAGTACCCACAAGCACCTACAAGCACCCACAAGCACCCACAAGTACCCACAAGTACTTACAAGTACCCACAAGTACCTACAAGTACCCACAAGTACCTACAAGTACCCACAAGTACCTACAAGCACCCACAAGTACCAACAAGCACCTACAAGTACTCACAAGCACCCACAAGCACCTACAAGCACCCACAAGTACCTACAAGTACCCATAAGTACCTAAAAGTACCCACAAGTACCTTAAAGTACCCACAAGCACCTACAAGCACCCACAAGTACCTACAAGTACCCACAAGTACTTACAAGTACCCACAAGTACCCACAAGCACCCACAAGTACCCACAAGTACCCACAAGCCGTCACAAGCACCCACAAGCACCCACAAGCACCCACAAGCACCCACAAGTACCTACAAGCACCCACAAGCACCCACAAGCACCCTCAAGTACCCACAAGCACCCACAAGCACCCATAAGTACCGACAAGTACCCACAAGTACTTACAAGTACCCACAAGTACCTACAAGTACCCACAAGTACCCACAAGTACCTACAAGTACCCACAAGTACCTACAAGTACCCACAAGTACCCACAAGCACCTACAAGCACCCACAAGCACCCACAAGTACCTACAAGCACCCACAAGTACCTACAAGTACCCACAAGTACCTACAAGAACCCACAAGTACCTAAAAGTACCCACAAGTACCTAAAAGTACCCACAAGCACCTACAAGCACCCACAAGCACCCACAAGTACCCACAAGTACTTACAAGTACCCACAAGTACTCACAAGTACCCACAAGTACCTACAAGTACCCACAAGTACCCACAAGTACCTACAAGCACCCACAAGTACCTACAAACACCCACAAGTACCTACAAGCACCCACAAGTACCTACAAGCACCCACAAGTACCCACAAGTACCTACAAGCACCTACAAGTATCCACAAGCACCCACAAGTACCCACAAGTATCCACAAGCACCTACAAGTACCCAAAAGCACCTACAAGCACCCACAAGCATTTACAAGCACCCACAAGCATTTACAAGCACCCACAAGCACCCACAAGCACCCACAAGTACCCACAAGCACCCACAAGTACCTACAAGCACCCACAAGAACCCACAAGTACCCACAAGCACCCACAAGCACCTACAGGCACCTACAAGTACCCACAAGCACCCACAAGCACCCACAAGTACCCACAAGCACCTACAAGTACCCACAAGTACCCACAAGTACCTACAAGTACCCACAAGTACTCACAAGCACCCACAAGCACCTACAAGCACCCACAAGTACCTACAAGTACCCATAAGTACCCACAAGTACCTAAAAGTACCCACAAGCACCTACAAGCACCCACAAGTACCTACAAGTACCCACAAGTACCTACAATCACCCTCAAGCACCTACAAGTATCCACAAGCACCTACAAGTACCCACAAGCACCTACAAGCACCCACAAGCATTTACAAGCACCCACAAGCATTTATAAGCACCCACAAGCACCCACAAGCACCCACAAGTACCCACAAGCACCCACAAGTACCTACAAGCACCCACAAGAACCCACAAGTACCCACAAGTACCTACAAGTACCCACAAGCACCTACAAGTACCCATAAGTACCTAAAAGTACCCACAAGTACCTAAAAGTACCCACAAGCACCTACAAGCACCCACAAGTACCTACAAGTACCCACAAGTACTTACAAGTACCCACATGTACCCACAAGTACCCACAAGCACCCACAAGCACCCACAAGGACCCACAAGTACCTACAAGGACCCACAAGTACCTACAAGCACCCACAAGTACCCACAAGCACCCACAAGTACCTACAAGTACCCACAAGTACCTACAAGCACCCACAAGTACCCACAAGCACCCACAAGTACCTACAAGTACCCACAAGTACCTACAAGAACCCACAAGTACCTAAAAGTACCCACAAGTACCTAAAAGTACCCACAAGCACCTACAAGCACCCACAAGCACCCACAAGTACCCACAAGTACTTACAAGTACCCACAAGTACCTACAAGTACCCACAAGTACCTACAAGTACCCACAAGTACTCACAAGCACCCACAAGCACCTACAAGCACCCACAAGCACCTACAAGTACCCATAAGTACCTAAAAGTACCCACAAGTACCTAAAAGTACCCACAAGCAACTGCAAGCACCCACAAGTACCTACAAGTACCCACAAGTACTTACAAGTACCCACATGTACCCACAAGTACCCACAAGCACCCACAAGTACCCACAAGCACCCACAAGCACCCACAAGCACCCACAAGGACCCACAAGTACCTACAAGCACCCACAAGTACCCACAAGCACCCACAAGTACCTACAAGTACCCACAAGTACCTACAAGCACCCACAAGTACCCACAAGCACCCACAAGTACCTACAAGTACCCACAAGTACCTACAAGAACCCACAAGTACCTAAAAGTACCCACAAGTACCTAAAAGTACCCACAAGCACCTACAAGCACCCACAAGCACCCACAAGTACCCACAAGTACTTACAAGTACCCACAAGTACCTACAAGTACCCACAAGTACCTACAAGTACCCACAAGTACCTACAAGCACCCACAAGTACCAACAAGCACCTACAAGTACTCACAAGCACCCACAAGCACCTACAAGCACCCACAAGTACCTACAAGTACCCATAAGTACCTAAAAGTACCCACAAGTACCTTAAAGTACCCACAAGCACCTACAAGCACCCACAAGTACCTACAAGTACCCACAAGTACTTACAAGTACCCACAAGTACCCACAAGTACCCACAAGCACCCACAAGTACCCACAAGTACCCACAAGCCGTCACAAGCACCCACAAGCACCCACAAGCACCCACAAGCACCCACAAGTACCTACAAGCACCCACAAGCACCCACAAGCACCCTCAAGTACCCACAAGCACCCACAAGCACCCATAAGTACCGACAAGTACCCACAAGTACTTACAAGTACCCACAAGTACCTACAAGTACCCACAAGTACCCACAAGTACCTACAAGTACCCACAAGTACCTACAAGTACCCACAAGTACCCACAAGCACCTACAAGCACCCACAAGCACCCACAAGTACCTACAAGCACCCACAAGTACCTACAAGTACCCACAAGTACCTACAAGAACCCACAAGTACCTAAAAGTACCCACAAGTACCTAAAAGTACCCACAAGCACCTACAAGCACCCACAAGCACCCACAAGTACCCACAAGTACTTACAAGTACCCACAAGTACTCACAAGTACCCACAAGTACCTACAAGTACCCACAAGTACCCACAAGTACCTACAAGCACCCACAAGTACCTACAAACACCCACAAGTACCTACAAGCACCCACAAGTACCTACAAGCACCCACAAGTACCCACAAGTACCTACAAGCACCTACAAGTATCCACAAGCACCCACAAGTACCCACAAGTATCCACAAGCACCTACAAGTACCCAAAAGCACCTACAAGCACCCACAAGCATTTACAAGCACCCACAAGCATTTACAAGCACCCACAAGCACCCACAAGCACCCACAAGTACCCACAAGCACCCACAAGTACCTACAAGCACCCACAAGAACCCACAAGTACCCACAAGCACCCACAAGCACCTACAGGCACCTACAAGTACCCACAAGCACCCACAAGCACCCACAAGTACCCACAAGCACCTACAAGTACCCACAAGTACCCACAAGTACCTACAAGTACCCACAAGTACTCACAAGCACCCACAAGCACCTACAAGCACCCACAAGTACCTACAAGTACCCATAAGTACCCACAAGTACCTAAAAGTACCCACAAGCACCTACAAGCACCCACAAGTACCTACAAGTACCCACAAGTACCTACAATCACCCTCAAGCACCTACAAGTATCCACAAGCACCTACAAGTACCCACAAGCACCTACAAGCACCCACAAGCATTTACAAGCACCCACAAGCATTTATAAGCACCCACAAGCACCCACAAGCACCCACAAGTACCCACAAGCACCCACAAGTACCTACAAGCACCCACAAGAACCCACAAGTACCCACAAGTACCTACAAGTACCCACAAGCACCTACAAGTACCCATAAGTACCTAAAAGTACCCACAAGTACCTAAAAGTACCCACAAGCACCTACAAGCACCCACAAGTACCTACAAGTACCCACAAGTACTTACAAGTACCCACATGTACCCACAAGTACCCACAAGCACCCACAAGCACCCACAAGGACCCACAAGTACCTACAAGGACCCACAAGTACCTACAAGTACCCACAAGTACCTACAAGCACCCACAAGTACCTACAAGTACCCACAAGTACCTACAAGCACCCACAAGTACCCACAAGCACCCACAAGTACCTACAAGTACCCACAAGTACCTACAAGAACCCACAAGTACCTAAAAGTACCCACAAGTACCTAAAAGTACCCACAAGCACCTACAAGCACCCACAAGCACCCACAAGTACCCACAAGTACTTACAAGTACCCACAAGTACCTACAAGTACCCACAAGTACCTACAAGTACCCACAAGTACCTACAAGCACCCACAAGTACCTACAAACACCCACAAGTACCTACAAGCACCCACAAGTACCTACAAGCACCCACAAGTACCCACAAGTACCTACAAGCACCCACAAGCACCTACAAGTATCCACAAGTACCCACAAGCACCTACAAGTACCCACTAGTACCTACAAGTACCCACAAGCACCCACAAGCACCTACAAGTATCCACAAGCACCCACAAGTACCCACAAGCACCTACAAGTACCCACAAGTACCCACAAGTACCTACAAGTACCCACAAGTACCTACAAGTACCTACAAGTACCCACAAGTACCTACAAGCACCCACAAGTACCCACAAGCACCCACAAGTACCTACAAGTACCCACAAGTACCTACAAGCACCCACAAGTACCCACAAGCACCCACAAGTACCTACAAGTACCCACAAGTACCTACAAGAACCCACAAGTACCTAAAAGTACCCACAAGTACCTAAAAGTACCCACAAGCACCTACAAGCACCCACAAGCACCCACAAGTACCCACAAGTACTTACAAGTACCCACAAGTACCTACAAGTACCCACAAGTACCTACAAGTACCCACAAGTACCTACAAGCACCCACAAGTACCTACAAACACCCACAAGTACCTACAAGCACCCACAAGTACCTACAAGCACCCACAAGTACCCACAAGTACCTACAAGCACCCACAAGCACCTACAAGTATCCACAAGTACCCACAAACACCTACAAGTACCCACTAGTACCTACAAGTACCCACAAGCACCCACAAGCACCTACAAGTATCCACAAGCACCCACAAGTACCCACAAGCACCTACAAGTACCCACAAGTACCCACAAGTACCTACAAGTACCCACAAGTACCTACAAGTACCCACAAGTACTCACAAGCACCCACAAGCACCTACAAGCACCCACAAGTACCTACAAGTACCCATAAGTACCTAAAAGTACCCACAAGTAAGTAAAAGTACCCACAAGCACCTACAAGCACCCACAAGTACCTACAAGTACCCACAAGTACTTACAAGCACCCACAAGCACCCACAAGCACCCACAAGTACCTACAAGCACCCACAAGTACCCACAAGCACCCACAAGTACCTACAAGTACCCACAAGTACCTACAAGCACCCACAAGTACCCACAAGCACCCACAAGTACCTACAAGTACCCACAAGTACCTACAAGAACCCACAAGTACCTAAAAGTACCCTCAAGTACCTAAAAGTACCCACAAGTACCTAAAAGTACCCACAAGCACCTACAAGCACCCACAAGCACCCACAAGTACCCACAAGTACTTACAAGTACCCACAAGTACCTACAAGTACCCACAAGTACCTACAAGTACCCACAAGTACCTACAAGCACCCACAAGTACCTACAAACACCCACAAGTACCTACAAGCACCCACAAGTACCTACAAGCACCCACAAGTACCCACAAGTACCTACAAGCACCCACAAGCACCTACAAGTATCCACAAGTACCCACAAGCACCTACAAGTACCCACTAGTACCTACAAGTACCCACAAGCACCCACAAGCACCTACAAGTATCCACAAGCACCCACAAGTACCCACAAGCACCTACAAGTACCCACAAGTACCCACAAGTACCCACAAGTACTTACAAGTACCCACAAGTACCCACAAGTACCTACAAGTACCCACAAGTACCTACAAGAACCCACAAGTACCTAAAAGTACCCACAAGTACCTAAAAGTACCCACAAGCACCTACAAGCACCCACAAGTACCTACAAGTACCCACAAGTACTTACAAGTACCCACAAGTACTTACAAGTACCCACAAGTACCTACAAGTACCCACAAGTACCTACAAGTACCCACAAGTACCAACAAGCACCTACAAGTACCCACAAGTACTCACAAGCACCCAAAAGCACCTACAAGCACCCACAAGCATTTACAAGCACCCACAAGCATTTACAAGCACCCACAAGCACCCACAAGCACCCACAAGTACCCACAAGCACCCACAAGTACCTACAAGCACCCACAAGAACCCACAAGTACCCACAAGCACCTACAAGCACCCACAAGCACCTACAGGCACCTACAAGTACCCACAAGCACCCACAAGCACCCACAAGTACCCACAAGCACCTACAAGTACCCACAAGTACCTACAAGTACCCACAAGTACTCACAAGCACCCACAAGCACCTACAAGCACCCACAAGTACCTACAAGTACCCATAAGTACCCACAAGTACCTAAAAGTACCCACAAGCACCTACAAGCACCCACAAGTACCTACAAGTACCCACAAGTACCTACAATCACCCTCAAGCACCTACAAGTATCCACAAGCACCTACAAGTACCCACAAGCACCTACAAGCACCCACAAGCATTTACAAGCACCCACAAGCATTTATAAGCACCCACAAGCACCCACAAGCACCCACAAGTACCCACAAGCACCCACAAGTACCCACAAGTACCTACAAGTACCCACAAGCACCTACAAGTACCCATAAGTACCTAAAAGTACCCACAAGTACCTAAAAGTACCCACAAGCACCTACAAGCACCCACAAGTACCTACAAGTACCCACAAGTACTTACAAGTACCCACATGTACCCACAAGTACCCACAAGCACCCACAAGTACCCACAAGTACCCACAAGCACCCACAAGCACCCACAAGCACCCACAAGGACCCACAAGTACCTACAAGCACCCACAAGTACCCACAAGCACCCACAAGTACCTACAAGTACCCACAAGTACCTACAAGCACCCACAAGTACCCACAAGCACCCACAAGTACCTACAAGTACCCACAAGTACCTACAAGAACCCACAAGTACCTAAAAGTACCCACAAGTACCTAAAAGTACCCACAAGCACCTACAAGCACCCACAAGCACCCACAAGTACCCACAAGTACTTACAAGTACCCACAAGTACCTACAAGTACCCACAAGTACCTACAAGTACCCACAAGTACCTACAAGCACCCACAAGTACCTACAAACACCCACAAGTACCTACAAGCACCCACAAGTACCTACAAGCACCCACAAGTACCCACAAGTACCTACAAGCACCCACAAGCACCTACAAGTATCCACAAGTACCCACAAGCACCTACAAGTACCCACTAGTACCTACAAGTACCCACAAGCACCCACAAGCACCTACAAGTATCCACAAGCACCCACAAGTAACCACAAGCACCTACAAGTACCCACAAGTACCCACAAGTACCTACAAGTACCCACAAGTACCTACAAGTACCTACAAGTACCCACAAGTACCTACAAGCACCCACAAGTACCCACAAGCACCCACAAGTACCTACAAGTACCCACAAGTACCTACAAGCACCCACAAGTACCCACAAGCACCCACAAGTACCTACAAGTACCCACAAGTACCTACAAGAACCCACAAGTACCTAAAAGTACCTAAAAGTACCCACAAGCACCTACAAGCACCCACAAGCACCCACAAGTACCCACAAGTACTTACAAGTACCCACAAGTACCTACAAGTACCCACAAGTACCCACAAGTACCTACAAGCACCCACAAGTACCTACAAACACCCACAAGTACCTACAAGCACCCACAAGTACCTACAAGCACCCACAAGCACCCACAAGTACCTACAAGCACCCACAAGCACCTACAAGTATCCACAAGTACCCACAAGCACCTACAAGTACCCACTAGTACCTACAAGTACCCACAAGCACCCACAAGCACCTACAAGTATCCACAAGCACCCACAAGTACCCACAAGCACCTACAAGTACCCACAAGTACCCACAAGTACCTACAAGTACCCACAAGTACCTACAAGTACCTACAAGTACCCACAAGTACCTACAAGCACCCACAAGTACCCACAAGCACCCACAAGTACCTACAAGTACCCACAAGTACCTACAAGCACCCACAAGTACCCACAAGCACCCACAAGTACCTACAAGTACCCACAAGTACCTACAAGAACCCACAAGTACCTAAAAGTACCCACAAGTACCTAAAAGTACCCACAAGCACCTACAAGCACCCACAAGCACCCACAAGTACCCACAAGTACTTACAAGTACCCACAAGTACCTACAAGTACCCACAAGTACCTACAAGTACCCACAAGTACCTACAAGCACCCACAAGTACCTACAAACACCCACAAGTACCTACAAGCACCCACAAGTACCTACAAGCACCCACAAGTACCCACAAGTACCTACAAGCACCCACAAGCACCTACAAGTATCCACAAGTACCCACAAGCACCTACAAGTACCCACTAGTACCTACAAGTACCCACAAGCACCCACAAGCACCTACAAGTATCCACAAGCACCCACAAGTACCCACAAGCACCTACAAGTACCCACAAGTACCCACAAGTACCTACAAGTACCCACAAGTACCTACAAGTACCTACAAGTACCCACAAGTACTCACAAGCACCCACAAGCACCTACAAGCACCCACAAGTACCTACAAGTACCCATAAGTACCTAAAAGTACCCACAAGTAAGTAAAAGTACCCACAAGCACCTACAAGCACCCACAAGTACCTACAAGTACCCACAAGTACTTACAAGCACCCACAAGCACCCACAAGCACCCACAAGTACCTACAAGCACCCACAAGTACCCACAAGCACCCACAAGTACCTACAAGTACCCACAAGTACCTACAAGAACCCACAAGTACCTAAAAGTACCCACAAGTACCTAAAAGTACCCACAAGCACCTACAAGCACCCACAAGCACCCACAAGTACCCACAAGTACTTACAAGTACCCACAAGTACCTACAAGTACCCACAAGTACCTACAAGTACCCACAAGTACCTACAAGCACCCACAAGTACCTACAAACACCCACAAGTACCTACAAGCACCCACAAGTACCTACAAGCACCCACAAGTACCCACAAGTACCTACAAGCACCCACAAGCACCTACAAGTATCCACAAGTACCCACAAGCACCTACAAGTACCCACTAGTACCTACAAGTACCCACAAGCACCCACAAGCACCTACAAGTATCCACAAGCACCCACAAGTACCCACAAGCACCTACAAGTACCCACAAGTACCCACAAGTACTTACAAGTACCCACAAGTACCCACAAGTACCTACAAGTACCCACAAGTACCTACAAGAACCCACAAGTACCTAAAAGTACCCACAAGTACCTAAAAGTACCCACAAGCACCTACAAGCACCCACAAGTACCTACAAGTACCCACAAGTACTTACAAGTACCCACAAGTACTTACAAGTACCCACAAGTACCTACAAGTACCCACAAGTACCTACAAGTACCCACAAGTACCAACAAGCACCTACAAGTACCCACAAGTACTCACAAGCACCCACAAGCACCTACAAGCACCCACAAGTACCTACAAGTACCCATAAGTACCTAAAAGTACCCACAAGTACCTTAAAGTACCCACAAGCACCTACAAGCACCCACAAGTACCTACAAGTACCCACAAGTACTTACAAGTACCCACAAGTACCCACAAGTACCCACAAGCACCCACAAGTACCCACAAGTACCCACAAGCACCCACAAGCACCCACAAGCACCCACAAGCACCCACAAGCACCCACAAGTACCTACAAGCACCCACAAGCACCCACAAGCACCCTCAAGTACCCACAAGCACCCACAAGCACCCATAAGTACCGACAAGTACCCACAAGTACTTACAAGTACCCACAAGTACCTACAAGTACCCACAAGTACCCACAAGTACCTACAAGTACCCACAAGTACCTACAAGTACCCACAAGTACCCACAAGCACCTACAAGCACCCACAAGCACCCACAAGTACCTACAAGCACCCACAAGTACCTACAAGTACCCACAAGTACCTACAAGAACCCACAAGTACCTAAAAGTACCCACAAGTACCTAAAAGTACCCACAAGCACCTACAAGCACCCACAAGCACCCACAAGTACCCACAAGTACTTACAAGTACCCACAAGTACTTACAAGTACCCACAAGTACCTACAAGTACCCACAAGTACCCACAAGTACCTACAAGCACCCACAAGTACCTACAAACACCCACAAGTACCTACAAGCACCCACAAGTACCTACAAGCACCCACAAGTACCCACAAGTACCTACAAGCACCTACAAGTATCCACAAGCACCCACAAGTACCCACAAGTATCCACAAGCACCTACAAGTACCCACAAGCACCTACAAGCACCCACAAGCATTTACAAGCACCCACAAGCATTTACAAGCACCCACAAGCACCCACAAGCACCCACAAGTACCCACAAGCACCCACAAGTACCTACAAGCACCCACAAGAACCCACAAGTACCCACAAGCACCTACAAGCACCCACAAGCACCTACAGGCACCTACAAGTACCCACAAGCACCCACAAGCACCCACAATCACCTACAAGCACCCACAAGTACCTACAAGTACCCACAAGCACCTACAAGCACCCACAAGCACCTACAAGCACCTACAAGTACCCACAAGCACCTACAAGCACCCACAAGCATTTACAAGCACCCACAAGCACCTACAAGTACCCACAAGTACCTACAAGTACCCATAAGTACCTAAAAGTACCCACAAGTACCTAAAAGTACCCACAAGCACCTACAAGCACCCACAAGTACCTACAAGTACCCACAAGTACCTACAAGTACCCACAAGTACCTACAAGCACCCACAAGTACATACAAGCACCCACAAGTACCTACAAGCACCCACAAGTACCCACAAGTACCCACAAGAACACACAAGTACCCACAAGAACCCGGGCAAAGCACCTACAAGAGCTCAAACGCCATGTTTTTCTTGCTTAATATCTCTCTAACGGCGTGAATCACAACAAAAACGCCGAAAGTCCAACATAAAAAATTAGGGTTAAAATGCGTGTCCAATACCCAAAACAACGTAAGTCAGAGTATGTGTTAATAATGATAAAAATCAATACTTAAATTTAATTGATCTTAATGAAACTAAGAAAAGGCACATCTATGGACTGTTATCTTTCATTTAAGATGGTTCCCAAACGTAACGAATGAATAGTTTTCTTTATACACGATCGCAATTAAGGTCATTTTTCCAAAAAAGCCCATGTTATCTCTATGGAACAATATAGTATCTTTCACCAAATGTCTTAATAATTTTATGGATTTTTTCTTTATAGAATTAACTATTAGTTGGATCTCTTTGAAATTTTAACCACAAAAGTAGGGCCCAAATTGCAGTTCACTGGCAAAATTTCAAAGCGGCAAACACAATACGAAAAACGTTACAGCCAATCAAAGAACCCTCCTTTAGCATTAGAGGGAGTATCAAGTCTTATCTAAGAGAGCGACTGCTCTCCTAGAATACCAGACGTTGTCTGTAACATAAATGGCTACTCTTTCTGGAGACAAGACAGAGTAGGGAAAAATGGAGGTGGGTGTTCAGATCCAACCAGAAGGACAACCTGCTAATTCTGCCCTGGAATTTATCTGGGCTGAAATAATCTACAGAAATTTGAACAAACTATTTGTGGGTTTTATTTACATCCCTCCTCAAGCTCAGATGGAAGATACTCTAGCTGACCTAAAAGCCAGTATTTCATGCCTATAAAACCTAACACAGAGCTGATTCTACTCGGAGATACCAATTGTGATATAATGTCGATACCGCACTCCTCCAAAACGAAACTCCTACTTAACTCTATGACGGACTATAAGCAAATGATCGATGTTCCCACTAGGAGAACTTTCGATACAAGAACTTTGATTGACCACATCTACACGAATCAGCCCACAAGAATCACCGAGGCTAAGGCAGTATCCTGCGGAGTATCTGACCACGAACTAACGTGGGTAGTTAGAAAGAAGACTGTACCGAACATTCAGAACATATTAAAATCAACTAGGAATCTTAAGGCAATTAATATGGATCTATTCGTTAACGAACTATATACAGCTTTGAACATCAGGGAAACTAACTTTACTGACCCTGAGCTAGGTTTAACTGTTTTACATAAGGAAATAGAAGACCTCCTAAATAAATATGCCCCTTTGAGGAGAAAATTTGTACCAATTAAGAGCGCACTGTGGCTAACGTCTTATATTAAGTACTAACGACGCACGCGGTCACGTCCGACTGAATCCCTCCGACGATCACCTTCGAAGGCCCACTCGTTTACCTCTAAACGGTTTCACGCACTCTTGAACTCTCTCTACAAAGTTCTTTTCAACTTTCCTTCATGGTACTAGTTCGCTATTGGTTTCGTGGTCGTATTTAACCTTAGATGGAGTTTACCACCCACTTAGGGCTGCACTCTCAAGCAACCCGACTTCAAGGAGTTATGCTTTCGCCGGAGACCATAAGCGACTATGGGCCTTGCACCCTCTATAGGCGAGAGCCCCAGTCAGGGGGACTTGCGCTTAGGTCAACCTTCAGTCGCGCTACTCCTAAACACCAAATAGCACTCCCGCCCCATTGGGACGGGCGCTTGGGTGCTGGGCTTCTCCCTGTTCGCTCGCCGCTACTAAGGGAATCTCTGTTGATTTCTTTTCCTCCGCTTATTTATATGCTCAAATTCAGCGGGTTATCTCGTCTGATCTGAGGTCGACAGTTTTAATAAATCGAGGTGGCTAGCGTAACTTCCTATTAACCCGCCCGCAGAATCCTTCGGAAAGAACCCTAGGGCGCGCTTTCGAAAGCATCGAGACGCGTAGCCGAACGCCGTTTCTTACGAAAACAAGCGTAAACCCGACCACGTCGAACGAATTAGATCGAGGACCGAAATCGTTCGAATGGCCCGTACCATCGCGAGAAGAACTTGCCGAGAAAATGTTTTTACGCATTACTCGGAAGCCGCTCTGGTCCTTGTGATTTTTAAGGCATAGCACGAATCGAACGTGAGACAACGCCACGGCAAGTCGACGAACGAGACGAAACACGAGATTTAAACCGATCTCGATTCCCGAAAGGTAAAATTTCGCGAACAAAGAAACACGGTCACCTTCGTCGTCGAATGATCGAGTACGAAAAGCGGTCGCAGTGGTCAGTAATCCGACCCTCAGACAGGCGAAACCTCGGGAAAGACCCGAGGTCGCAATGTGCATTTGAAAGATAAGTGCTCCATATGTCCTGCAATTCGCACCAAGTCTCGCAGCTGGCTGCGTTCTTCATCGACCCACGACCCGAGTGATCCACTGCCTAGTCGTACATTTTTTTATTTTTCAAAAATACAAAGCCTGATATAAAAGCGCTTTCTGTTAAGAAAGGCGGACGCTTGGTAACGCTCTATGATAGAGGTTATACGGATAGTGCCGGGAATTCACCGCAGAAAAAGGGTAAACTCCCGAAAATGGAATCAATCGAGCTGCCGCGAAGTTGACTTCCGCGGCCCGAGCCCTCTATTTTCCATGCGCTCAGACACGAAAGATTCCACAATCGAGCAGTCTGGTCCCCAAGATTTTCTTGATTCCACCGGAGAGCGATTTCTACCCGTCGCGACCCGTTCGACGGCAATAACGACGCGACAAAGCCAGCCAGGGACTTTCGAAGGGAGCACCACGAGGGTGAATCCAAACTTCGTCCTGTACACCCGTTAATCACTCGTCGACGCCGTAAGAAAAGTTTACCGCGCCTCTCGTGTCGTGAAGGCACTGCTATGTCGCGAACGAAATCGTATCGTCGGTAGGTCGTGAACGGATTTACGGTCGAACCCTTGCCGGTGGGGGTTTCGGGTAAAGATCGAGACGAAACGTTCTTCACAGCGACGAAACCCTTCTTCCTAAGAAGATTAAAAAAAATTTGAAAAGTTTTTTTCGCCGAGTAACTCGTTTTAATAAAAACTCGTACCCATAAAATGGCGCCGGTTAAACCTTTTCGGAACCGCAATTTTTCGATAATGATACTTCCGTAGGTTCACCTACGGAAACCTTGTTACGACTTTTACTTCCTCTAAATGATCAAGATTGGTCATCTTTCCGGTACGTCGCTGCGACCCGAAAGCCGCTCCGAGCACCAGTCCGAAGACCTCAATAAATCATTCAATCGGTAGTAGCGACGGGCGGTGTGTACAAAGGCCAGGGACGTAATCAACAGGAGCTTATGACTCGCGCTTACTGGGAATTCCTCGTTCAAGGGGGACAATTACAAGCCCCTATCCCTATCACGAAGGAGGTTCATCGGGTTACCCAGTCCTGCCGGACAGGGGTAAACACACGCTGATTAAATTAAAACTAATGCCGAGCAAAGCTTCAAGGCAAAGACAAAAGCCAAAGTTAAGTAACAGCAACATTGAGGCTAGAATCAATTCTAAGTACTTGCATAGTAGATAGCAAGCATATCTAGGAGCGACACTAAACTGAAAGATTTCTAAGCGGAGATAATTTAGCTAGCCTACGTACCTAGTCCAGGAGTCATTTCGAACAGACCGAGGTCCGATGCACCATCCACCTTCTCCTGCGGCATGCGCCATGTGCCAAGCTAACATGTCATGGACTTGCTACGTCCTTACAGGGTAGCGAAACTAAGCTATTCACTCATTAGGAGATGGAATCGACCAGGCCTATTTCCCCACGCCCGTTCCGTAGGGACAAACCACACTGCCTCTGAACGTGGGACAGCACCTGGACCGAAACCAAGGGAAGAGGAGCTCAAGTGGGTGTGGAGCAAAAGGCACCACAAACCATCTCGACCAAGGTCCATGTCTTTATTCTCCGTAGCCTGGATTTTGTTGTAAATCGACCGGAGACAATGCCAAAGCCTAATTTAATAAACCCACAGGTTCTGGACTTTCTGGGTTGCGGTTGCCAGACACCATATCTTTTACTTCCCTGGCTCGGACTTTAATGGGATTTTTAGTTCATATTAGACAAGTCAACTCATCACCGCATCACCGCCCCCAGAAAAGCTGGTTTACACGTGCGATGGAGCCGACAAGAGCCCTACCACCACGACCAGGTTATGAACTTTGGTAGGGAGGGAATAGGGACAGTGGGAATCTCGTTAATCCATTCATGCGCGTCACTAATTAGATGACGAGGAATTTGGCTATTTTAAGAGCATCACCGACCAATGGGTCTCAGCCATTTGATTTTAAAGGAATCTTAACCTTATTGCCTGCCTCGTTTTCCCTTCAAAAATATCCTTTCATTTTAAATTTCACATATTAGCGCCAAAGGCGTCCGTCCCAATAATCAGTGTGTTTGATTGCGATCGCAATTCGTTATTTGTAATAAAATAATACTTCTGAACGAATCGTTCAAGTTAAATTGACATAAATTTGGTATAGGTCGCTAGACTACCTCTAATTGTGGCAGCCGCCAATTACCTTAATTGAGATGTAGTGTAACCTATTGACCGTTATAGTGACACAGACTTAGAGCAAAGTAACCCTCGGGTGCCTACCACGACAGGAAAATGTTCAGTGGGCTTATGACGATCGAGCCGTGCCTTCAAGTTAGCACACTTATTATATTTAGCATTGAACATAGAGTCCAAGTTTGCGACGGTGGAGTCCCATGTAATTGCAACTTCTAAAATAACCTTCTTAGTTGCCATCTCCACAACCGCATCAGGCTTATTTCGGGCAACTTCGTTATTGACAAGAACTCGCTCAAAGGTCACCGTCGCGCCGGGATTCTTTGTTTTACAGTATTTGAGACTAACTTCGCAATGAAGTTATGTCTCTGGATTCAGGAATTTTTAACGCTGGGACAACCCTGAAGGATATGGAATCCAGTTTCCTTCTCTTTACGACAACGTCTACAAAGCGTGTCCGCAGGGTTGGAAGACCTCTTATCAGAAAGAGTCTTGGTCTTAAGCAAGTTACCTCTCATCCTGACTGCGTTGATACGATCCCTATTAGAGAGAATGTTGGAATAAGGATCGAGCCATGCATTACTGAGAGGGGACTTTTGAAAAACTTGAAGATCCTTGGTCTGCAAGTGAGAAAACGCTGAATCAATTCGGTCGGACAAATTGTGCTCAGTGAGCACAACATTGATACATACATACATACATTCATACGTACACACATACGTTCATACACACGTACACACATACGTTCATACACACGTAAATTCATACGTTCATACATACGTACATATCTATACGCGAATCTTAACGGTAAATATCTTAAGGGGCCTTAAAGACATCGAACCAAGATTCCAATACTAACGTGCTAGTACTAACGAAAATAAAATAAAATAATATCTAAAATAAAATAAGATAATTGCTAAACTAATGCTAAAATTAATATATTAAAAGAATATACAAGTACTAAAATCAACTACTAGCAGCAATTTGCTAAAGTTAGAAATTAAAACTAATGCCGAGCAAAACTTCAAGGGAAAGACAAAAGCCAAAGTTACGTAACAGCAACATTGAGGCTAGAATCAATTCTAACTATTTGTATAGTAGATAGCAGGCATATCTAGGAGCGACACTAAACTGAAAGATTTCTAAGCGGAGATAATTTAGCTAGCCTACGAACCTAGTCCAGGAGTCATTTCGAACAGGCCGAGGTCCGATGCACCATCCACCTTCTCCTGCGCCATGCCCATGTGCCTAGCTCACATGTCATGGACTTGCTACGTCCTTACAGGGTAGCGAAACTAAGCTATTCACTCCCTATAAGATGGAATCGACCAGGCCTGTTTCCTCACGCCCGTTCCGTAGGGACAAACCACACTGCCTCCGAACGTGGGACAGCACCTGGACCGAACCCAAGGGAAGAGGAGCTCAAGTGGGTGTGGACCAAAAGGCAACACACACCATCTCGACCATGGTCCATATCTTTATTCTCCTTAGCCTGGATTTTGTCGTAAATCGACCGGAGACCATGCCAAAGCCTAATTTAATAAACCCACAGGCTTTGGACTTTCTGGGTTGCCGGACACCATATCTTTTACTTCCCTGGCTCGGACTTTAATGGGATTTTTATTTCATATTAGTCACGACAAGGTTATGAACTTTGGTATGGAGGGAATAGTACAGTGGGAATCTCGTTAATCCATTCATGCGCGTCAATAATTAAATGACGAGGCATTTGGCTATTTTGAAGGGCATCACCGACGTTCTGCAATCCTTCTCGACGAGCCTTGAACGCTTGATGCCCTGGACCTTTTCCTGTCAAACTTGACCTTCCACACCCTTACTATCTTCGGTTCGTGAATAATTCAACAGTCTTGTTCGATATTCCAATAAAACCGCAGTTCATCCCCCCCTTTTCATTCCGGATATTTTTAAAAAAGAGTGGCCGCCATTTTCGGAGAGGTGGGGTTGCCAGCAAGAATTTTTAGCAGCTGTACAAACACCGTATTATATACAATAAATAGTCTGAGGATCAAAATTTTCAGTCGTCTGCTTTCGAGTATAGCATACTCGTAGGGTCTAGGCCTAGGGAATCAGTCTTTAGTCTTTACATGGTCTTTAGAATATGTAAATTCGTTTTCTTGCTAAATAGTCTTCTATTGATTAAATTATAATATTAAGAATGAATTTAAACTGTATCCCGAAGAGGGGTAGACCGTCTAAGGATGCCAGTAAAACCTCTAAAAACTGTTTCTACTTAAATTGTAAATCTTTTACTCGCAATGCAAATCTTAATGAGGCTTTGAAAAAAGATCATGATCATAACTATCGTTTAATGAACTCTACAATTAAGTTCTTCCCATTTTATAAACCTTGTTTGAAATATAGGCAGGGAGACCCTACTCACGCAGAGTTGGTGTGTGATACCTGTTTAAAATCGATTAAGTGGCTTAGATGCTGCGGTAGGCTGGACTCGTTGGATATTGTTACCAAAAACCGGTATGTTAGTTCACTGCATTTTGTTGACAACTATGGCCCAACAGAAAGAAATCCTTTCCCGTTTACGTTTGATGAAGAGATACAAATGGTAAATTGTTACTACACCACTTCCTAATTGAATGGTTATAACTTAATTTCAAATTTAACAGGACGTAATGAGCGGGAAGAGTAGTAGTTGCGAACGGAAGAGGCCACAGGTTGAACTGAACAACTCTGAAATTCAGAGTAATCTTGATGTTTTACCCAAAAATAATTTTTCTTCTCACCAAGTTTGGTAAGGTTTTTCATCGCTTAACGCCATTTTTAAGCAATCTACTATTAACTATTAAACATATAAATATAGTGTCTGCAATCAACCCCTGACAGTCCTATTGAAGCGGTTCGTTCAATGAAACATGGTTCTTTAACTCCAACAGAAGAAATGTTCCCTTTCGTGGCTTCAACAACAACCATCAAAGTCAACGAATCTCAAATTCCAAATGCTAGAGAAAGCTCTAGTGTCACAACTTCAAATGCTAGTTATACAAGTAATAACCTTTTTCTACTGATCCAGCTGTGGTTACGGAAGAGGAATTTCTCGGAACTTCAACTCCTAAAGAAAACCACTTTGATACAAACTTTAGTGAAACTAGCAACTTTCTAGGTACGGCAAAAACTCCTCAACGTGCATCTTTTTCATTCTCGATAAATCGTAGCAGACTTCTTAGTTCCAACGTTACAAAAAGAAAGAGTCTAAGTAAGGCTAACACAAAGAAAGGATGTAAGGTTTTTGGAACGCAAATGAAATTAAAACTAAAAACGTTGAAATTGACTATACTCCAATAATGGCAAGCAAGCTAACGCAAACAAAGTTAGGATTAGTGGAAGAAAACAGGGCGCTAAAACTGAAAATTGAAGATTTGAATAATAAGCTTGCCAACTGTGTTTGTGGTAAAAAGGGAAAACTGCGAAGATAACAGAATTTGAGAACAAAATTAGAACAGATTCTAAACGGTGCCTTTTTTACACTGGGTTACATTTCTCTCAAATTTTGGCTATTTTGGAATTTGTTGGTCCAAAGAAATGTAAAGAAAGGTAATTTATTTTAATAAATATAATAAGAAATATGATTGATAAGACACATTTTGTCAGTCAAATGTCGAAAATCGAATTGCGCTTTTGAAAACGAACTTGAATTTCAGCCATTTACATGTATTCTTGAAACTCGTCAAATTTCCCGCCTTTTCTTTTAGTTCCCATGGTTGCACCGGGATGGCGCCACAAGCACGTGAAAGAGTTCATTAGGTCTTATATCTTAGCAGGTGAAAGGCCACTCTAGTGGTAGTTTTCCCAACTAAATGCTCGATAAGGCGGGAAATTGACCAAGGCTTAGCTTTCCGTGAAATTGAGTTTCACCACCTTTAAAACAACTCCAACTTTGAATGTTGATCACTCGCAAAATAACGGACGGAAAATTATGAAATCGGTCTCAAAATGTAAATTAGAACCTACTTGACTTGTCATTTAAAATTCGGCCACGATTAAAATCGATAAATATATTAAAAATACTCTGAAACCGAGGAGGAAAACTGGGTTGGTAGGTCACCTCTATTTCTTCTCTTCTTGTTACCACCATTTCTTGCTCCCAACAACAAACAAACTCTTCTTCAGTGTCCATAATTTAACAGTTACAGCAATTACACCTATGACTTTGAAGTGTGAAATTGAATAATGCTCTTAAAAAAATTTACATTACTTTTGACATTAATTCTTACCAAGAATTAAGGTCTAACATTCTTAAGCCTAAATCCAATTCCATAGACGAATCACTTAAATCAGACCCATCTGAGCTATACTATTAAGTATTGAATTCACCAAACCAAGGACCGAACAACCTTGGCAAAAAGGGAGAAACTGTATAGTGTGGAGCGACACGTTTCCCAATCTTGACGTCATAGCCCCACGTGATTGCTTTTCGCGCGTTTTTTGGAAATCGCGTCGTCTGCTAGTAATGCAGTTTTCAATTGCTAATTATTGCAAATTTAGACATGCTAATTTTTTTATTAATTTATTTCCCGTTAATTTGTAGTGTGATCAATTCGTTGCCTTATAGAACAAATACGATTTTATTTATAATTTTTTCTTATAGAATTTTTGTGATTTGATTGGTCAAAGTAGGAGTTACTTTAAAGTTAGGGTGAAGTGGAAAATGCAGAGTTTTTGATAGATTTTGCTACTATTTATTGGAGAATAGTGCATAGTTAAACATTCGGGGAAATATATCCGATTAATTTTAATATTCAAATTAGTTTTTGACATTTCACGGATAATTGGAATTAGGATCTTTCACCAATCGCGTAATTTCCTGCCTTCCGGTTAACAAAATATCCGTTTCAACTTTCACGCTCTACATCTCGCGCCACGATTTTCACATCGCGAGCAACTATCATCAAATCTCGCGTTAAAATTCATTTGGGCATGAAGCGTGCCACTGGAATTTTGTTAACATGAAGGCAGGGCGTTACGCAATTCGTCGGAGGTCCTTATTCATATTATCCATTTAATCTCAAACTAATTCGAATTTTAAAAACTATCCGAGACATTTACTGGAGGTTTCAATACGCAGAATTATCTTATAATTAGCAGGAAAAAGACTAAATGTATTTAAAAAATTTAAATACATTTAAATAGATCAAAAGAAAAACGAAACAGCTAGCGTGAGAAAATTATTTTATGGCATAGGTGAAAACTTGATCGAGGGGACCGACATTAGAGCGTACGTGATTTGAAAACACTATAGATTTTCATGATTTCAATGACTAAAGAATGATTTTACTGATTACGAGGTTATTTTCAAGATTTGTATTTAAAAGATTGGAAGGATTTCTGTAAACAGGGTTCATACAAACCTGGAAAACAGGGAAAACCTGGAAAAATCAGGGAAATAAATAGTTGACAAAAACCTCAGGGAAAACTCAGGGAAATAAATAGTTGACAAAAACCTCAGGGAAAACTCAGGGAAATTTGCGTCAAACAGGGCCCGAGTAATTAAGCAAAATGTTCGTGAATATTCCCTCCATAGGATTAACATTACACTTTAGTGTAATGTTTGGAGGCTCATAACTCTGGTTATATTAGATATAAGGGGATGTCCTTTGATTATGTAATAGTGCTATTCGCCCCCCTCTTTCGATAACATTTGATGCATAGGATACTCCCATATACGGAAAAAACCTGGAAAACTCAGGGAAGTATATGGGGAAAAGCCTGGAAATCTCAGGGAAATTTGTTTTCCAAAAGTTGTATGAACCCTGTGTAAAGCTTCGAGAGATTTGTTACTCATTTCACTGATTCGTTTATACTGATTTGAATGATTTACCAGATTTTTGCAGGTAATTGAACGATTTCATGGATATCACGGTGATTTTAGTGAATTGCTTGATTTAGGAAGTGATTTCAATTATTTGTACGAGATTTGAAAGAGCGACGGCACCCTCGTCGTCATCCGTAAAAGCTTTTAGCAAGTAATAAAAATGTGAAAAGGAATGAAAACAAATGGAGGGGGGGCGTACCTAAAGTCCTATACTTTTCCTTAACTGCCCATTTTACAGCGGACGGTGAACAATCAGGATAGGAGAAACATTAGTAAAGGGACTTAACCCTAGATTTAACCCAATGAATAGAGTTACTATTACCGTCCTGAACTGGCAAGTTTGTTTTGAGAAAAGGGATCAAACTTCAGTTCAACATGAAGTAGAGCATTTTACTTAACTACCATTTTCATTCTTCTTTACGCAGTGTTAATAGATACACGTCCTTAACTGAAGCTGGTCGAAGGTCCCCAATTGATGTATATTTCCAACTTCGTTTCCAGAGCTTACTTTTTGATAATTGCTCAAACCCCAAGTAAACTCGTTGATAATATTCCTATCGATAAAAACATGAGGCAAATTGACACTCGCGAAAGGGGACTATGACTCAAACAAGTTGTCCGTCTTTGAAAGCGGGCGCTGGAAGGTGGCCGGTGGTTTCTCCCTCGCGGGTTTCTACCAGGGTTTTAGCCAGCTCATTTCACGAGTGAGCGTTCGCCAGAACGGAAACAGCAGTTGAATATGGGTCAGTCGGTTCTAAAGTATAGCAGAAATCCGTTCCGAGGCGGGACCTCTCATTCTCAAGTCCCGCTGGTGACCGAAAGAGAATCGGGTTAATATTCCTGAACCCGGACACAAGGATCGTGCTCTTCGGGGGTACATTGCGGTAACGCAAACGACCTCGGAGACGTCGACGGGAGTCCCGGGAAGAGTTGTCTTTTCTTTGTAAGGATTTCCCTGGAATCGGCCCGCCCGGAGATAGGAATGGTGTAGGCACAACCGATTCGGGACAAGGATTAGCTCTGAGGGCTGAGCCGATCGGGGTGAGAACCGAAGCGCGTCTGGCACTGCACCGGGACTGAGCGAGACCGACCGGAAACGGTTTGGTTCTGTCCGGACCAGCCTCGGGGCCTTCCCGTGGAATATTTCAGCTGCACGGCGTGCTGGGTCTCGTGCCTGGCGCGACCGTTTTCGTCGGCAGGTAACAGCCAACTCAGAACTGGCACGGACCAGGGGAATCCGTCTGTCTAAAGGCCTCTTTAGAGGACATTCTATCCGCTTCCGGCGCACGTTTCAAAGAGTTCAAAACTGCCAAAATTCGGCGCTGGGCATCTTTTCTTAAAGAATGCCTTCTCGAAACACTAGATCGTGTCCAACGTCTTGAGACTGAGGTCAAGGCTCTTACATCCAAATTACGCATTATGTATGACGATCTTACCCAGCTTCGCCAACAACTGGAGAGACACAATATCTTCTCTCTCAAGCGTTGTCATCTCACTCCACACTGAGCCAGACGGAGGGTCTTCTTAAGGAGACTCTTATCCGTGCTCTCTGATGTACGCACGGAGGCGGAGAACTCTCATACTTTGCCACCTGCTCCGCCGCTTGACCCACCTAATCCTTGGGTCACTGTCTCGAGAAAAAAGAAAATAGTTAAACCACCGCAGGTCCAGGCTGCTACTACTCCGACAGTTGCACCTGGCCATATTAAACCTGCCAAGTCGAAAAAACCAAAAACCGCCCTTACCGGATCCGGCTTGTACTGTCCTTGTATTTCCGAGTGGCGCTGGCAACTCGTCCTCGGATGACATTCGTAAACAGCTTAAGGACAACATCGATCCCGCGCAACTTGGTGTTGGGATCGATGACGTTCGAAGTTGTAGAAACAACGGCGTTGTTCTAAAATGCCGCACACCTTCCGGTGCTGAGGCTATTAAAACATTCGTCGTCCCTTCTTCAATCCTCTTTGAAGGCAGTCTCACCATCCAAGTCCAAGCCCAAAATCTTGATCATGGGTGTATCTCTTGCAAAGGATAAGGTGATCAGTCTCAAAACTCCGTCCCATTCAATGCGGCAGATCTCAATATTAAGCATGCTCTTAAAGGAGCTTGGGGACGGTCAATTGGGTAATTAAGTTTACCCCGTCCGCCTTCAATTACTTCAAAAAGGTCCGCCGGGTTAACCTTGGCTGGACACGACATTTAGTTAATGAGTACTTTAACATTAAACGTTGCTTTAAATGCGGTCTATTAGGCCACATGGAGGACAAATGTCCGTCTGTCTAAATTGTATCAAGTCGAATACACTTCGTTAAACGAAATACAACATCTTACACTCCAGCCTCGATTTTCAATGTCGAGTGAATTACAGAAACTCAGTACCAACTATACTGTCACTCCTCTTACGGCCATGGCGTCCCCCGTCTAGCTGCAATTAAATAACAATTCTTAGCAATTTATTTTTAATTTTTATTCCTACTACCATCTTAAACTAACTCCTTTCTGGAGTTCCGTTCCCTTGGCTAGCTTCTGATTTTTACATACATTATTACAACTTGTTTGTTAGTACTTCATACTCTTTCCATTTATGTCCTTATTCTAAAGCCGTCTTCTCTTTCGAAGTCAAGCGGTAGTTCTTATAACCCCTGGTATGTGACGAGCATCACGGTACAGGGGTATATAAATCCAAACAAATGTCTATAGGCCTGTCCAAACTGACACATTTTGCTCGTTCGCATCTTCGCTTTGCTTGTTTGAAAGATCTACCAACGTCCACATTGAGGTTTTGCTACTTTGCGTACTCACCTCGCGAAGATACAAATTTCCGGGCCAAGAATTTCGCGCGTTCGCGAGGAAAGCACCAATCACAGACGAGAGGAAGGGTGGGGTGTGGAGGGCGTCTATTAGTTTGTTTTTTTCTAGTTGGACAACGTAGATGGACAAATGTAGATTTCGCAAGGCTTGCTAAAATTTAATTGGCTCTCAGAATAGGAAAAGCACAATATTTGCGTGTATCTGAACAGTAGCAAACTTGGTCGTTTGTCGCGTCCCGGATTGAACGTTTGACGTCAAAAAACAAAAAGAAATATGAACTGTTTTGGGGGAATGGAATTGTGCCCGAAAACCCGAGATAAGTAAATTTTTGAAATTGATTACCTGTATAATAAGTTATTTCAACGGAAAACGGTAATGGAACGTTGTTTTTTCTTAAGCATGCCTTAAAGTTTCATTTAAAAAGAAAAATTAATATCTGATCCTTCAGTCAAGTGATAACCTCAGTCTTATCGATACTTTTTAGGACTTGATTCTAATCAAGACATTTTTGATTAATTATAAATAAGCTCACGAGGCTAGAGCAAGCGTGTGTTAGCTGGCTTACGGCGCTTTAAGCTTTAATGGTGTACCACAAAAAGTGTTGTAATAACAACTGTACCAGCAACAACAGCGCGGAAATAAGGTCTAATATTGGAGCTGTATGGCATTCTGATAAGGTTCTAGCTCGTCAAATAAACGGAGCAAAAAAAAATACCAAAAGGGATGAAAAGTCGCACCTTTCACAACAGTGGGTTCTAAGTTCCGAGAGTCATTTCGACAGCCACGGTAACAACAGTTCATAGTTCCGACTATTTTATTATCACAGAAATTAAAATTAAAATTGAAATTAAAATACTACAAGTTCTTAAAAAATTGTCAGAAGTCTTTCCAGAAGCTCGCCAAATTTATGAGACACCGTCACGTACACGGAACGGAACACAATACGCGTATAAACAAATTCTAAGCCTTTGCTAAAAAACACCGTAAAAAAATTTAGACCAGACTCCCGAGTCAGAAGAGAGAATTTCTCCTTCAAGTCTTCGCCAGAGGCGCCGCAGGCGCGATCTCCGGGCTTGAACGCATGCGCGACTTTGTACGCTGAGAACGATTTGGGAACAGGGGGCTACGTGCATTTTGACTGATTCCGTGCCTCCCCTTATACATCCTCCTTGGTATAGCACTATCAGTAGGAGGCGAGATACTAACTGGTGGGAAAATATGGAAAGAAATGTACCAATTTTACTACTATCAGAGCGGTCTAAATCCCCAAGTTATGACGTCAGACAGCAGAGACAAATTCAATTATATTTGGCAGTAATTTTAGCACCTCTTTTTTATCAATATTTGAAGTTAATTTTTAAATATTTAGAGGTGGCTTTTTGGTGAAAATTTATTTTATTCTGAATGAGGACGTTGGAATCTATAGAAATGTACGATTTCTATAGAAATTTAAGAAGTAGTCAAAATGTCTTTACTTACTCTTTAAGTCAGGACCTTCTAAGTCAATGGAATCTAACCCTAACAAAAGCCAGTCTCTTGTAGTATATCCGAGTAGGGCTGGTATTGCTTCCTTCGATGAAATTCGCAAGACACTCAAGGCAGGAATAACTATTATATTGAGGATCAAGCTGCAATTTATAGAAACTTGAAAGAAGAACAAAAAAGAAAAGGTATGGGTGAACCTCGAGGTGTATGTTTGGATGGAACGCAATACAAAGTTAAAAGTGCCTACATTTTTAATTTCAAATTTCTCCCAGACATCGCGAGTGTGTTGGTAGTTTTCATCGGTAATATGCTCATCTGTTAGGTTATTGTAAAAAGCCTCCTTATGCGGTAGTTCAGTCTCATAGAAACGATCCATCGAATCCATATAATCGTAGGGGAAAGACAACTTCTTGAGGGCCAATTGCACTTGATCAGGATTATACGACGCGCTAAGGATTGAAATAGATTTAATCCGTGAACTTTGACTCTGTCTTCTGCTACAGTTTGTCGCGAGGGCTGCCCCGCTGGCGAGCGAAAATGTTTACATTTTTACACAACAGTTAACTAGTGTTAGGTTTCAAGGTTCTAATTTAACTTATAATTAAAATGGTTGTACATATATTTTAAATATTAATCACAATTATAAACTATTACATTTAAAAAGTAAACTAACAGTCTAAAACACCACACCAGCAACGCACCAGATAACCCACCTTTCCCGAGCAACGGGATATTTAAAATGGATGCGTTTTTCAAAAATACTGTTTTTCATCCTCACACGACTTGTTACCGAAATGACGTGCTTCCGCTTTTTTAAAAAGACCGCTAGAGGCGACACTAGTAAAAACCGTTTGCCAAGAGAGACGCCTGATAACAGAGCTGGAATGTCTTTTTAGTTTAGTGGCCCGTGGCTACACTTCTCATGTCTCTTCACAGAGTCAGACTAGAGTCAAGCTCAAAAGGGTCTTCATTCCCCGCTGTTTTTGCCAAACCCGTTCCCTTGGCTGTGGTTTCCCTAGATAGTAGATAAGGACAGTGGGAATCTCGTTAATCCATTCATGCGTGTCACTAATTAGATGACGAGGCATTTGGCTAAATAACATGTTTATTAATTTTTCCATTTTCGGAGGGGGGATCCTCCTACAAAGTTCCAAAAAAATCAACATTTACCAGCCGTTTTTCTCTTTGGTATTAACGTGTATTTTTCATTAAGTGAATCAAAACTTTGATTTAAGTTAGCCGAATGAGTTTTAATTAATCAAAATTAGACCAAGTGTAGTAGTTTAAATTAGTTATTTAACATTTTAAATGTGTATTTAAAATATTATACCATTTTACATTTAACAGGACTCTCGCAGAAGCAATATTTTAGTTATCCATTTATTTGATTGTAAACTTGGTTCGTGAAAGTTTTATAAATTTTAAAGGTTTGCTCTAAGGCAACCTGTCACGCCATTTTTCTCCACGACACCCCGAGCCCAAGGAGGTCACACAGAGGTTCGTTTAGTTTACATCAAACACCTTGGGCTGAAATAACAAAGCCATAAAATTTAATGGTGTGTTTGGGCCATCTTTTGCTCAGTGTCTCACTTTGTTAAAATGATATCGCAAATCCCTTGGGGTCTCCCATGGAATGGTGACATCCACAATCACAATCTCATCGTTGGCCAAAAGTTCAAGGTCCAGCTTTAGCTCAACACTGTCGATTTGTTTGAGAGGAGTTTACCATGCCGCTTCCTTGAGAGATATGCGGTAGAGTCTCTATCCGACTACATCCCGTTTGACAGCTTCTATTCCCTTTATTATTGGCAAGAGCCCCTCTGAAAACCTGGTCTCGGTAAGGTTGCAAAACCGTCTAGCATCATCGACTCTTAAAGGGTTCATGAACAAAGAGTTTGAAATAGAGCAGTTATGACCCTGAGAGAGCACCGAGCCGTACACCGTCATATAGTCGGTCTAACCAGTGACTTTTAACACCCGTGGATGTTGGTGTGATCATACCGAGAAGAAAAAGCAGGACAAACTGGGTCCTCAGCAACTGCTGAAAAACCGGAGAAGAGGAATGCTCAAGGCTTGCAATGCGATAAGAGAGAATACGGGGCTCGAGTAGCGAAAGACACAAGACCCAGGCCACCGTCCCTACCAGAGGTATAGAAGAAATAAAACCAGGGAGTAGTGGGGTAGCCTCAGACTATGCGAACAATGCTTTTAATTTTATTATCGATCGCCATCAGATCGTACTTGTAGAGTTTAGCTTGTGAAAGCTCGTGTATATTAATTAACAAGTCGGGAAAAATAAAATATTACCTCTCCGAGTCAAGAGGTCTACTACTACAAACTTATTTACCTAGATATGGAATTATTTCTCTTTTTTGAAGTATAAATTTACGAAATATTGAAGCAGTATTCCAAGCATAGCGAATATACAGTAAAGCAGACGAAATTTTACATCCAATATGGATAAATCTTGGACACATGGAAATCAGTCAATGGGGAAAAGAACAGGAAATACAAAAAGTGTATACATTTTGGAGAGATATAACCTTTATGTGTTCGTAAAGGCCCAATTGTCTACCCTAGACGCACTGATAGTCAATGCGCACCATAAAGATACTAAAAACTCTGTCGCTACAAAGAGGGTAGAAAGAGGGGGAGTTGAAGGCTTGGCTGGAGTGTTCTAGCTTTGAAAGTTTACCTCTAAGCTTCCGGTGCGCGCGCGCATCTTTCTGTGCTCTCTTATTGGTTGAAATACGGTGAACCGGATATTAGGAGGAAATGATAACAAATAAATAAAAAAGAAAAGCGAGAACACCCAAAATGCCTTGCCAAAGTCGCTAGCTTCTACTCCCCCTCTTTCTACCCTCTTTGTTAGCTACTACCCGTTTACCATTAGCCCTTTTACTAATCTAATTGCCACCATGATCTTTTCTCCTATTATAAAATCTTTACCTGATTATTTAAGAGTGTATTTAACTTTCGGCTCACTCTGAACAGTTGACGTCTCTTCATATCTGACACGAAAATCAAAACCCAAAGGTTGCTACACCTTGGGCCTCAATTATGTATTCTTTGTTTCACTAAGCCTCTTGCGGATAATTCTTGATATACCCGCCGGTCTTAGCTTTCTTTACGAAATCACTAAACCAAGGATTATTCTATATACAGATGTAGTATAGCTTAAGTAATATATAAACAGTCTTTTCAAATAACAATATTAAAAAAATCTTTGGAATATCAAAATGAAACAGAGCTTTAAAGCTACAAAAGTACAAAATGCATCATAATTACGAAAAATATTTCCACATAGTCACTTTATATTATGGAAAAAGGGAATATTAAGGTTCTGTATGATTTCTTAACACATCAACACAAGGCTAACTGCTAACGCGACGCACTAGTGTAACAATGGACGGACACACACAGACAAAAACATAGACTGCCTTTTAACTCTTTCCGTATTAATTTTGAGTTGAGAAACAAGATTATCTTAAATATTAAAATAAATATAATTAATATTAAATATTTTCTTCGTTAGTTGTTCGCCTTATTGAGCGTTACATCGTTTTGATAAAGAACAATTAAACATTATTGAGAGACTTGACTAATATTGGCGTTTGAAATGAAGCATACGCCGGTTGCTTCGCCATACTCAAATAGGTAGTATATAAGGGTGTCGAACTACAGTTAAAAGCAAGAACAACCGCAATTGCGAAAACCTTTGGTGGACAACCCACCCTAGGGAGGCTAGACGTTTCTCGTAACCCTAGCTGATCGCCGCGAATGTCTTAAACTAAACGATGACGATGGAGTTAGAAGCCAATGAGTCAGATTGGTGTCTATGTGGAATAGACGGAAGACCAGTAGATGGTGGGGTTTAGAAACCAGTATGTACAGACTGGTGTCCAAGTGGGATGGACAAAGACCAGAAGATGGTGGTGATTAGAGGCCAGTAAGTACGGACCGGTGTCCAAGTGGAATGGACAACGACCAGAAGATGGTGGTGTGAGAACTCAAGTAGAGGAGCCATTTCCGTGACTGTGAAAGCAGTTCGGAAATGGCGAACACGTTTGCTCCGATTTGGAAACTGCGAACGCGGTCACGTGGGTGTAACAACAGACACACACACAACGATAATTTGGTATATGACCAGGCGAAACTAAGCTTGAAACAAGCGAGACCTAAGAGTGTCAAGTTCATAGATTATTAGATATGTTGGCTCCGCACTTTTTAAAACGAGGCGGCTTCCTCTGTACCAGGACCGTCTTCTTTAATAGCAAGTACGTTATCTCCTCTACCAAGTACGTTATCTTCAGTAGCAAGTTCGTTATCTCCAGTAGTAGGACCGTCGTCTTCAGTAGCGGGACCGTCATCTTCTGCAGAATGGGCACAATATATTTTCACGCTACCAGTATCATCACCCTTACCACCTGTGGTGCCAGTTGCAATAAAACCACAATCACACGTCTACACGCTTTCTTGGAATTTGCAAGTCATGTGTCACAAACCCAATAGGATGGTTGATAATTCCACCCGGACACCTGTCATTTTGTGAAGAACGCACGGTTAAACTATGGAACAAAAAAAGACTTAGCTGCCCGTTTTGCAGATGTTCAATACAATCGTTCCAACAAGCCAAACTTGTGACATAAATGTAGAGGGTATGTCTTTTACCAATCGTGTCATTGTTTAAAATAACAATTTCTGGTTCCCTTTTAAAGGTTTCCATCGGTGTAAAAGTCTAAGGGCCCCTGGGACAATTATGAACGTATTTCAAAAGTAGAGAACTACAGAAGCCGTGGGTGGGTGTTAAATTTAGGCGATGGTTGTATAATTAAATAATCTAACAATCATTGAATAAGTTTTGTTCCCAGTCGTGTTACGCCGCAAGCTAACGGTTCACGCTAAAACTATCAATGAAAAGTTACAACAATCCATGATAGAGCAGGAATTCTTTTTAATGTGATACTTTATGCGCAGAACGAAAATATTGGTTTTTAGCGTTTGTTTAGATTAAGAACTAAGTTTTGCATGTTCAATTCTGTTTTCGGTTTTTATTTCTTCATTGTGTATAAAAGTTCCATATATAACACAAGGCTTACCATTTTAAGAGGACATTGGATTTATAATAATAAAGCCACTTTTAAAAGTTAATATCCATCTCGTCAATTTCACAACGAGAGAGTGTTTCTCTCTTTTTGTTTGAGGAACTAGGGAACTCAAGCATTACCAGCTTCGATAGGGAGTTAGTAATATCATGGAGAAATAAACTTATAGGTAATATTCAAATTTAAAAACGAAAGGTATTTATTAGACCTTACATATGAGTGTGAAACAACCAGAAGTTCAATATCTTATGAACATATCTTGTAGACTTATGGTATAACTAATGATATTTTCAGGTGCAAGCAAGGTAAGATCATGAAGGCCCATGCGAACCGAACCAGCCCTACTGGTTTATTGGTCACCCATGCCGCTCAGGTTAAAAGTACCCCTCGCACGGGCATTCGAGAGATTCGCTTCGGCGAAAGTAGAGGGATAAGACCCCTGGTGTCCAGCCCCTACTAGTTCGCCTAAGTTCTCCGCTCTCAGATAGAGTGATAAGACCACTGGTGTCCAGCCCCTACTAGTTCGCTTAAGTTCTCCGCTCTCAGCGAACGGTGAAGCGAAGAGCCCGTCATGAACAGTTCGCTCCTCCGTTCGCCTAGTGTCAGTGGCGCTGCCAGGGGGTAGGATGGGTAGGCTACAACCTACCCGTCAATTTTAGAGCGGCCCAAAATTAGGTTCCCATAATACTAAAATACCCTTATTACAATATTTTGATCTACAAGGCAATTTACTTTAGACAAAGTTTCATAAGGATGATAACACTTTTGGCATCTGATTTTTAAAAAATGAGAAATGTGTTAACACACTCGTTTTTGACTAGCCTGAAAAGTTATCTTGCTTTTTGATTTTTTGTTTCGCGCTGTTTAACCCTCTTCTCTCAAATTCCTTCTGGTCCCATAAAACTTCGAGGTCAGACTCCATTTGGTAAACCGATTTCCCTTTTCCTCACCACATCGACAGTGCACAGTGACCTCATAGGGGGCTTAACCGAAAATTCGCCTCAGCTCGCCCCTGTCTCTGCGACTCCGTGTGTTTAATATTTTCCCAAACTACAGTTTTAGCCGGAGGTTTTTACGCTGTTATTGCTGACCAAAGTAGAAACAAAGGTGGAGTGGAACAACTAACACTCTGCTTAAGGTACAATTTTAAAGGAAGTATTAAAGGAAGGTTTATTGGCTTCTACGATTTGCACGCTTTTGATGCATCTACCATTGCTTCCACGATTACCAACATATTAAGTGAGAGTGGACTTAGTTTAAGCAAATGCGTAGCTCAGAGTTATGCCGGAGCGAGTGAAATGTCAGGAAACGAAATTAGCGTTCACGTTCGCTTTGAAAAAGAGGTAGGTGGACTATGCACTTACGTTCATTGCAACGCGCACCGTTTAAATTTAGTACTTGTAGACTCTTGCACAGATATTTCTCAGGTACGAGAGTAGCTGGGTTTGCTGTAGGCAATTTATAAGTTTTAAAGTAACTCTACCTTTAGAAGTGAGATCTTTGAACGCGCGCAAGAAGAATTAGCTTTGAAAGACGTTTTAAAAATGCTGTAAAACACCATAGTAGAGCACAAGGGAGGGAATCAATTTTCAAAAGTAGATTAGACTGTGTATTTTGCATTAGAAGATATAGTTGAAAATGGAAAACTGGACGAAGCAGCAGAGTGCGGGGGTTATATTTTACAATTGCAAAATTTTAGAAATTTGGTAGTACTCATAGTTTAGGTGAGATTTTAGAGAAGACCAATGCCCTGTCCCAAGTTTTGCAGAATTCAAAACTAGTTTACTCTAGAATAGTAGATTTGTGTAACGTTACCATCGAAGCCTTGAGGAACATTAGAAATCCTTAAAAATTTTATAAAATTTGGACAGAAGCGGCTAAAGTGGCCGAAACAATTTAAGTTGGAGTGCCAAATTTTAATAGCTGGCCCAATCGTCGAGGAAAAAGGAAGGTTGTCAAAAGTAAGAAACTTAATCAAAGTGTAGATTACGGTTCAGTAGGCCAAAGACATAACGAAGAGACGAGTCTTGGGCAAAAACTAAGAGGCTCATTTTACAATGTGGTTGATAAGTTCATATCTGAAATGGAGAAACGTCTTATCGACAAAACATAGCTATTGGATGGCCTTAAAGCTGCCGACCCAAAAGCGAACATTTCCTTGATTCTGAAAGAGTTTTATCTGGTTGCAAAAAATTTAAAGGCTTGATTTTAACATTCATGCTCTAAAAAGTCAAGGTTTAGAAGTGGCCAAAATCCTTGTGAAGTCAAAAATCCTTGAGAGTGAACAAAAATGTTTTTAATATCTTTTAGAAATGAAAGATGGCTTCGAAGACCTCCTAAAATTCTCCTTTCCATCAAAACTTGCAGAGGTTAACGTTAATAATTAGTATAGGGCTTTTATAACACAATGTTTAATTAAATGATATTATTTTCGGTTTATGTTAAATATGTACCACACTGTTCAGCGGTTCTGCTACTAAGCCTTCTAAAAGAAGTTAAAGTTTCTGAAGTTAATGGGAATAAATGTTTCTTAGACGCAAGTGTATATTACAAAAATTGTTTCAAATATATTCTGGTTAAATATGTAACCCTATTTTTAATTAAGTTTTTTGAAATTATCAGAGCTAAATATATTTAATTGCACTCATTTCGACACAACTGCTACCGTATAGATTTATTCATTTAATAAAATTTCTCATTTCTAATTATTTAAATTCACTGGGCTGTATTAACTTCTGAAGGTGAAAACCATTGCTGTTTATTGGTGATGATGGTGATGATGGTGACGGTCATCCTTATCGCCCGAGACGTCTCCTTACTGTTATGAAATTGCGAAAAGTCAAAACACCGATAAAATGGTCTAAATTAGAGGACTGCAAAGGCTTTGGGAAAACTCCAACTCCTTAGAAAGCCAAGGGACTCCCTCAATTTTGGTCGGAGTTGGAATTGGGTAAAATAAATAATTTCGCTCTGGGTGGCCTTGGGAATATTATCTCTGAAATGGAACGGAGTCGGAAGGGAGTGGAAATATTTCGAAAACTTATACGGGAGTCGGTCGGGACTGGATTATTGTTGAATTCAGGTGGCTTTGGCTGGCGCTGGCATTTATAGTATCCAAATGGAGTTGGTGGCATTGAGAGCCAGCCTTATTATATTCAACCGGAGTTGGGTGGCATTAGTGATATTAGTCAATTTTTCCTCTTTGAATTTCCCACGCGGTTGTTTTGGCGCAAGCGGGATGCATGAAGTTCAGCCCCACACAGACGGCTCATGACGGTCGCGGCTGGTTCAGCCGTCCCTCCGAAAAAAAAAATCAAATTCATTGCTGTGCGAGAGAAAACGAAACTAAAACTATTTGTTCTTTTTTAGTTAGAGTCATAAATTTTTCCGTCGCCTTAGATTAAACGTAAAAAGGAAAACTACAACTATAAACAATGTTCGAGTTTATAATAAAAATAATTGAAAAAATGCAGTGGGATATCGTTGGAAAACCTTCGTAATATAACACACGGCCGGCTGGGAAACATTGGGGTAAATATAAATGAAAATTGGTTAGGTTAAATGCTTTTGTGTTTGGAGTGAGAAAGTTTGTTAAAACTATCATTGGCTTTGGCAGAGATGGGAAAACTTGGATATCTCATTAGTTCGGTCAAGGATTAGAAAACTTGTCACATATCTCATTGGCTTTGGCAAGTATTATTAGAAAACTTGTCGGATTTCTCATTGGCTTTGGCAGGGATTGGAAAAATTGTCAAATTTCACATTGGCTTCGGCAGGGATTGGAAATATTATGGAATTTATCAATTGGCTTTGGTAGGGATTAAAAAGATTTTTCAATTTGTCAATCGGCTTTGGCAGGGATTCAAAAATGAAATGAACTTTAGTGTGGCGTTGGGGAGGAGTTGAAAATATAACAATGGCGTTAGGGTGGCAGTGGCGTTTGTGAAAATTTTACCAATGGAGTTGGCAGGCTTTGGGAATGACTTTTTTCAGTTTGCAGCCCTCTAGTCTAAATGAAAATGTACCAATTTTTTAAAATAAAAAATATTTTATTTCATTTTTTCTCTTGATTCAATAAATGTAAACACATATTTAACATAATAATAACGTCGTTGTAAGGTTTATCTTTCACGTCGTACAATTCTCGTATTAATTCATTATAGGAAAATCCGTAACACAAACTTGTTAAAACAAAAATAACGTGTCCCCCGCATGTAAATGAACTATTCGGTTGTATTTGACAATTATTGTAATACCAATTGGAAGCGTAGCTTGATAGATTAAAACCGTAATAACTAGGGTCTTTACCGTACGAGCGAAAGAAATAACCGTTAGCGTTAGTATCGATATAGACTCCTAACCAATGCAATCCTTCGTTTGAGGATGGTTCCGAATTGACTACGAAACAATAGGGTTTCCGTTCTGGTGGGTCGGGTAAAATATCTTTCGGGAACACTCCTATGAAGTAGGATCTCGTTCGAGGATCTGTGCTTAAAAAAGGTTTAATTCTTCCGTGTTCATTTAGCAACTTTTTGTAATTCCGGCTCGTAGAATGATCCTTTTATTAAATCGTCGTTTTCGTCTTTTATTATGTAAGCAGTTGGAGTACGTAGTAGTACTTTATGTACGACAAAAATTTCATTCGTCCAATATACAGTGTATCCTTTACCAAAGGCGCCTTTGTCGGACGTAATTCTCACCAAATCACCCTTTCGCAATTTTGGCTTGTTGCTTGTACGTTTCTTCTTGTAGTATAATCGTTTCCATATTAAATGTTCGTTATTTATATTTACGTTTTTCGGAGCTATACCGATTGTTGAATGAACAGTGGCGTTATATCCATTTACAATTTTTTGTAAATGTTTCGTGTAATTATAATTCTTATTTCTCGTCATTAATCGAAACATTCGCGTTTTCAATGTTCTATTCCATCTTTCTATCATGGCGCATTTTAAATTACCGTAACTAGCGTACTTTTAAGATAGGCTTGCACTTTCTTGTTTTTAAACTCGCTTCCTTCGTCGGAATTTAACCTCGAAGGTGTACGTTGCTTAAAGATTGTACCGAGAGCTTTTATAATTTCTTTCGCCCCCTTTGTTTATAACGGTAAAGCCCACGCGTATCTCGACAAGACGTCAATGACGGTTAGAATATAACGATATTTGTTATTGTATTTGGATAATTGGGGTAAATCAATTAAATCGCATTGGAAAACCTCGTTCATACTAGTGACGTACGTTTGATTTCTAGGATATATTTTTCTTCTGGGTTTATGTTTCGTATACGCGGGCTGGGAAATCAACCATTGCTCGATATCTTCCTTTGATACATTTGGTAGAGTTTTTTGTAATTTTCTCACCGAACCTAAACTCGCGGGATGTTGCGGATCGTAATATATATTTTCGATTTTACGCGCTATTCGTTTGAAGGTAATTGGGTAATAAAGAAAAAAACCATCTGTGAATAAGCTTCTTATTTATCAAACGTAATTGTAAAAAACATCTCTTTTCAATTCCGTTACATTGTCGGTAATAATAAGAAATAATTGATCCAAATTTTCGTTCTTCTCTCCAAATCGTCTTTCAAACTCATTCTTCAGGTTCGTCTTATTTAACATCGATATCGCTTGTAGGATATTCAAGTCAGTATTCGAATTTGAGGTGCATGATACGTGGTGTTCGATTTCGCCTTGGCAATTAAGATTACCGCAGCAGTTGGTGTTTTCCAGTAAACTTTCGGTAATGTCTCGCAAAATCATTGGTCTGAATAATTCCTTGGTATTGGCTTTAATTTCCAATTGCCGGTCCAATTCCGATTTTATTTGTTTCAATCGGTTCCACGTGGTTTTATTTAAACAAAATCCTTTACACGTAGCCATCCACAGTAAATCGTAGCGATGAATATTCGAATTTTCGCATACGTATTGTCGAATGTCGATATACTTTGTTCCGGTTCCAGATACGTAACCTTCAACTTGAAAATTTTCCGGTAGGGTACTGTGGAAGCGGGGTAAGACGTCTTGGAAAAACAAGTTTATATAATCCACCAGCAACCAAAAGTTTTGATATACTTTGTTACTAATTGTAACCATATACTCCGTTCTCGCATTATCGGAAATGGAAATAATTAGATCATCGCCAGCTTCGGCTATCTCGATAGTTTGTTTATCGGAGAGATTGTACTGTTGTTGTTTCATGATTTTCACGCGATCATTTGACGCTAATTCGTTGGAGACGTTTAATTTTATATTTCTTTCAACACCTTTTTAATTTCCTTAAAATCCCAACAATTACCGACGATAGTTACGTGTCTTTTGTTATTTCTAACTGTTACGAGAAGATTATTATCTTTTCGAGTTGGTAAATAAACGTACTCGTCCATACTCTCACTCTAGTTTGTACAAAACGTTACGATCCCTCGTTTTTAATAACTCGTTTTCGAACTCGGCTATATAGCTGTTACCGCAAACGTGAGTACTTTGTTAAAACGTATAGTCAACCTTAAACTACCGTGTTTTTCTAAAGAACAATGCTCGGCACTAGCCTGTTCTTCCGGAGTAAAGTCAACAGCGTATAAAGTGTTACCTCTAGGATAATCAAAAAGACTAATGTAGTTTCCTTTATTTTTCCCATACATATCTAGAGCCGTAAATAAGGAAGCGTATTCCCTACAGTAATGATCACGAGCAAAATCCGGTGTGAAAGGTTGATCTGGATAATTTTTATTCCCTACTGTAACTGATAAAAAGTTTAAATCTAAGTGTTCGAAATAAAATGGATTTTGAGATATACGCCCATTGAAGGCTGATGTTTTAACGAATCCGATAATCATTCGATTAGGAATTCTACCTAAAAATAAGTTTTCTTTAATCGTGTCACTGTTCCCGGTTTCGATACTAAAATACTTCGCCACAGTTTGATTAATGGGATACACACACGGTGTTTTTTCCAAAACCATAGCATGCGCTAGCATAATTTCAGAGTTTGGTTTTATTTTCCGTACAAATAAAGAAGCTGATTTAATAACGATTTTATAATTAGTAATTGGATCAGCAGCAGCAGCGCCAGGTTGATAAATTATTAGAAAAGTATCCGCTGATCTAATAAATTTAAACTTTATATCAACGTTGTTCAATAAGAACTTGTTCATCTTACAAACATCAACGTGTAATCTCCCTATCATTTCAAATATTTTAGATGCTCCGGTTCTGGTTCTTCTTTATTTCATTCCGTTATTCTCGGCATGGTGTGAATCGGCATTTGTTAGTTTTGTATCTTTGTAAAACATTTCTAATCCCAATTGCGTTTCTTTAGCTTCTTTCCCATAATTTAACATTGTTTCGAAATAAGCGATATATGGGGCTAAATTATTCACGACTTGAACGTGAGTGTCGTTAAACATAACTTCTATTTGATCAAATAAACTCCATAAGGTTAAATTAACCGGTCCGAGTTTATCGTTTCCCGCGATTTCTACCCATTTATTATCAGTTGTGTTAAATCCTAATATTTGAGCCTTAACGTACAGTTTAATTTTTGAAGTGTCTATATAACTATCAGGAGTTCCGGGAATAAAAAATTCCAATGGACCACCATCCGTTATAGCATTAACAGTTTGTAGTTGTATGTCGTTACTGGACACAATATTCAAATTAGAGACGGGTTTAGCGAAAAAATCTAATTCCGACATCATTCCTTCCATTTTTGAATAACTTTATTTGTCTCTGTTTAAGCGTAAACTAATTACTACTGGTGTAAATTCCCTACCTTTATACCCCCCTTTGATTTTTAAGGGTTCTTCTTTAAGCTAAAAAATCAGTCTTCTTCCTTATTCTTTTCACTTTTCTCTTTCCTAGCTTACTGGTTCTTCTTCTTCTTTTACGTCTTCCACTCCCAAATTGCGCTTCCCCTATTTTATCACCCGCTTTATGTAATAAATTAGACCCCGCAATTTTAATATTCTTTTTGAAAGAGCTTTTAGGATCTGCTCCAGTTGATATGTCGCCGAACCATCTACTTCCGACACCTATCGCTTCTCGTCCAACAGCTTTTGCTGCTGGTTTGAGTATGGGGGTTATGAAGCGAACTAAACTCTTAAATATAGATCCTAACCCATTTCCTCTTTGAAATACTGGTCCAACAAACGCCCCGCCCGATTTTTGTAAATAATAATTATAATATCTATTCCGAACAGACATCATTAGTGATTACGGATCCTAATAAAATGTAAAGTCGTAACGGTTTTTCCGAGTTTAAATGGAATTTTCGTTCCCGAATCTGTCGTTATATCTATCTCAACTAAATTAAAATTGGGTGTACGTACTGGATAATAATTAATTGGATTGAATGTTAACACGTGAGGTTTATTATCTCGACTGTTTTCAGGTCTTGGAATTGTACGTAAAAGCCCACCCCAAGAGTCACCTATTACCTGGGGGTATATGAGACTCGTATAAATGAATAAAGTTTGTACACCTCTATTTATATCTCCGAGATGTTTACTTTTCGTATTGTTCCTCAACGGAGTGTCTACTTGACTCTTATCAAATCCCAACATGTAACCTAATCCGGGATTATCTTTTGGAAATGTATTTGAAAAATAATCCATATATTTTGCCTCATTTACGGTAATTTTATGCCTTGGGGTATTCTCTTTAACAATTCCAACCCCGCATTTGATTGTTACTGTTCCTGTTTTATTATACACAAAATCGAAATATTTTCGTTTCGATTCGGGTAAAACCTTTTTCATTGCTTCGACCACAGTATCTATACTTTCATACGTTCCGTGAGGTATCGTATAAGCTTTCGTTTCGATTGATGCTTTATTAACATCTTTATTAACGTCAACAGCTCTATTTCGGTCCCTTGGAACAAATTGTTTGACTTGGAATTTTCCCAAATTTCTGGTATCTAATTGATCCCGTGCAGTGTCTAAAGGATTACTAGCTATATATGTTTCCCGAAAAATCCATCGATCCCAATCTAATTCCGCTATTCCAAGTATTTTTCCATATTCTTTAGGAAACTTGATAGCCGTTTGTTTGTCTCCGTTAATTTTAATTTGCATAAATGTCATTCCCTCTTTCGTTATTATTTCAAAATTTATATCATCCCTAGCTTTTGTTGTTATTGACTGTTTAAACGTTTCGAATAATTTTTGGTATATACTACTAGGTTCGTCGTTCGGTCCCCTAACTATATTACCCAATTTACCACAACCTCCCTCCCCAATTTCGTACTCATAATCTAGATCCACCGATCTAACGACAAATTCTTCAAAACAATCAGTTATGTTATCCCACTTTGAAGGCATATTTATTTCCGACAATCCAACCTCCCAATTTCCCTCCGATAAATTATACGTTGTTGGCAGTTCTGTCTTATAACTTGTTTTAGTATTTTCACGATATAATTGCATGGAGGCATTACTAGGTAAAGAAATGTAAAAGGAATCGTAAGCGGGTGCTAACATTGCCATGTTTACTTGTCGAGTTATTTATTGCTAATGACTTATTCATCAATTTACTAATTGCTTTTATTAACTTTTTTGATTGACAGGTGTGATACGGCTCATTTGCATGGTTAAAGGTATGGATTTCTGAATTATGTAAATTTTGATCATTTTCGACTAATTTGCATGGCTAAAAGTGGTATTTCTGAATTATGCAAATTTGGATCATTTTCACCTAATTTGCATGGTAAAAGTGTGGTAACTTACTACTTACGGTTTTGGTAATTTTGGGATTTTTCGCTCGAAAAACCCAAGGAGCCAGCTTTTAACTTGGCTGGCTATATGAAGAACACAGTTATTTAGTCTTAATTTTGAAACTACTGGTTCAAATCTCTTGAAATTTTAAAGAGATGTGCAAAACAACGTTTGCTAGTTTTTTGAAATTTTAAAAAAGTTTTCGTTTTATATTCTGTATAAATATTATAACGAAAATTAGCCCTAATTAAAATTTCAAGAGATTCGAACCAGTGAAACTGAAGGAAACAAATTTAAACTGTTTGAGACTAAGCCATTAAATTATGGTTAATTTTCGTTTCAATGTTCTTACAAAAAGCTATGAAAGAGAAAAACTTTGCACAAAAATACCAAACATTATTTTGCAAATCTCATTAAAATTTCTAGAGATTTCATTCAGTTTTTTCAAAATTAGGACCAAACAAGACGGCCCAAGGGCTCGTAATAGTAGCCACATCGTACGAGTGAATAGCCCCTCTATACCCTACCCTAATGAGTGGATAACCCCTCTATACCTTACCCTAATGAGTGAATAGCGCTATCTTTTACAATGCTTAAATTATTTACCTTGCATAAAATCAGAGTTAATAGCCCCTCGATTCCCTACTCTAAACAGTGATAAAATTATAACCGTATATAATAAAATCAAAAACTTAATATCTATAATGAGGTGAAATAAATTTTATTATGTGGAATCGAAGGCTTAATACTGGCAATGAATGTATTAAATGTTAAAACTTAAGTCTTTATTTTTTTCTTTTAAAACATATCACCTCCAACCCCTTCATCCTCGCTGTACTCACCGCCCATAATGTTGGCTTCAGCTTCAATAGCATTTTCTAGCTGATTTTCTCCTTCGTTCCAGCATGGAACTGGATATGGATACTGTAACAGTCCATGTGCACCTTCAAACAATATCATTGCATGCTCTAGCATTTCATTTTCTTCATCTTCCTTTTCCATTTCCATTTCCTCTAGATTTTCCATTTCAAGATCAATGTTTTCGTCTATTACCCTCTCCTCATAGACCTCAAAACATTCAGTTTTCATGAGAAATCTTTCATCGTCCCTTGGCTCATATTCCAAATTATTTAAAATTTCGTCTTTTTCATCATCGGTTACAGTACTTGCAAAGAAACATAAATTTATTATAGAACAAATTAATGAACTGGAATGGAATAATATTTATAGTTTTCACCTATTTTGACTAGCCATTTCCGAGTAAATAGTCAAATTTTAATTTCCCGAAAAAAAAACCGCTAGTTAAACCTAAAAAGTGGTAGAGTACACTGGTTGACACGAAGAAGAGGAACATTTTTGGGCCTCTAAAAAGGGACTGTCCCTTAAGGTCTATTCGCGTTAAACTTTGCTATTTTATCTGCTCAAGCCAACAAGGTGAATTGTAAAGAAGGGACGATGAAAAATGGGAGTGGTACTTTTAGCTTCTTCTCTCTCTTACCCTTATTTAAGTTGAAATTTTAACCCGTCTACCCACGACTGGCTGGAGCCATAAACGTAGATAAAATCGCTATCCCATGTCACCTTCCCTTCTAATTGTCTTGGGACTAGCTAGTAACGGCCTGCTTTTGGGGGCTGCTAATAACTTAGAATTGAAACCTGCCGTTGGGGGTGCTAATATCTTGTATATGAAACTTGCCGTTGGGGGCTAGGAATATCTGGGATTTGATACCTGCCGTTGGTGGCTGGAAATATCTGCGATTTGATACCTTCCCTTGGGGGCTTCTAACATCTGGGATTTGATGACCTGCCGTTGTTGGCTTCTAATTTCTGGGATTTGAAACCTGTCGTTGGGGGCTGGGAATATCTGGGATTTGATTCCTGCCGTTGGGGGCTTCTAAAATCTGGGATTTGATCACCTGCCGTTGGGGGCTGGGAATATCTGGGATTTGATTCCTGCCGTTGGTGTCTTCGAATATCTGGGATTTGATCACCTGCCGTTGGGTGCTGCTAATATCTTGGATATGAAACTGGCTGTTGGGGGCTTCTAATATCTGGGATTTGATCACTCGCCGTTGGAGGCTTCTAATATCTGGGATTTGATCACTCGCCGTTGGAGGCTTCTAATATCTGGGATTTGATCACACGCCGTTGGGGGCTTCTAATATCTGTGATTTGGAGCCTGCTTTTGGGGGCTGCTAATAACTTAGAATTGAAACCTGTTGTTGGGGGTGCTAATATCTTGTATATGAAACGCCGTTGGGGGCTAGGTATATCTGGGATTAGATCACCTGCCGTTGGTGGCTTCTAATAGCTGGGATTTGATCACCTGCCGTTGGTGAATTCTAATAGCTGGGATTTGATCACGAGCTGTTGGTGGCTTCTAACATCTAGGATTTTATCACCTGCTGTTGGTGGCTTCTAATAGCTGGGATTTGATCACCTGCCGTTGGTGGCTTCTAATATCTGGGATTTGATCACGAGCTGTTGGTGGCTTCTAACATCTAGGATTTTATCACCTGCTGTTGGTGGCTTCTAATAGCTGGGATTTGATCACCTGCCGTTGGTGGCTTCTAATAGCTGGGATTTGATCACCTGCCGTTGGTGGCTTCTAATAGCTGGGATTTGATCACCTGCCGTTGGTGGCTTCGAATATCTGGGATTTGATCACCTGCCGTTGGGTGCTGCTAATATCTTGGATATGAAACTGGCCGTTGGGGGCTTCTAATATCTGGGATTTGATCACCTGCCGTTGGTGGCTTCTAATTTCTGGGATTTGATCACCTGCCGTTGGTGGCTTCTAATTTCTGGGATTTGATCACCTGCCGTTGGTGGCTTCTAATTTCTGGGATTTGATCACCTGCCGTTGGTGGCTTCTAATTTCTGGGATTTGAAATCTGTCGTTGGGGGCTGGGAATATCTGGGATTTGATTCCTGCCGTTGGGGGCTTCTAAAATCTGGGATTTGATCACCTGCCGTTGGGGGCTGGGAATATCTGGGATTTGATTCCTGCCGTTGGTGGCTTCGAATATCTGGGATTTGATCACCTGCCGTTGGGTGCTGCTAATATCTTGGATATGAAACTGGCCGTTGGGGGCTTCTAATATCTGGGATTTGATCACTCGCCGTTGGAGGCTTCTAATATCTGGGATTTGATTCCTGCCGTTGGGGGCTTCTAAAATCTGGGGTTTGATTCCTGCCGTTGGGGGCTTCTAAAATCTGGGATTTGATCACCTGCCGTTGGGGGCTGGGAATATCTGGGATTTGATTCCTGCCGTTGGTGGCTTCGAATATCTGGGATTTGATCACCTGCCGTTGGGTGCTGCTAATATCTTGGATATGAAACTGGCCGTTGGGGGCTTCTAATATCTGGGATTTGATCACCTGCCGTTGGTGGCTTCTAATTTCTGGGATTTGATCACCTGCCGTTGGTGGCTTCTAATTTCTGGGATTTGATCACCTGCCGTTGGTGGCTTCTAATTTCTGGGATTTGAAACCTGTCGTTGGGGGCTGGGAATATCTGGGATTTATTCCTGCCGTTGGGGGCTTCTAAAATCTGGGATTTTATCACCTGCCGTTGGGGGTTGGGAATATCTGGGATTTGATTCCTGCCGTTGGTGGCTTCGAATATCTGATATTTGATCACCTGCCGTTGGGTGCTGCTAATATCTTGGATATGAAACTGGCCGTTGGGGGCTTCTAATATCTGGGATTTGATCACTCGCCGTTGGAGGCTTCTAATATGTGGGATTTGATCACTCGCTGTTGGAGGCTTCTAATATCTTGGATTTGATCACACGCCGTTGGGGGCTTCTAATATCTGTGATTTGGAGCCTGCTTTTGGGGGCTGCTAATAACTTAGAATTGAAACCTGCCGTTGGGGGTGCTAATATCTTGTATATGAAACTTGCCGTTGGGGGCTAGGAATATCTGGGATTTGATTCCTGCCGTTGGTGGCTGGAAATATCTGCGATTTGATACCTTCCCTTTGGGGGCTTCTAACATCTGGGATTTGATGACCTGCCGTTGTTGGCTTCTAATTTCTGGGATTTGAAACCTGTCGTTGGGGGCTGGGAATATCTGGGATTTGATTCCTGCCGTTGGGGGCTTCTAAAATCTGGGGTTTGATTCCTGCCGTTGGGGGCTTCTAAAATCTGGGATTTGATCACCTGCCGTTGGGTGCTGCTAATATCTTGGATATGAAACTGGCCGTTGGGGGCTTCTAATATCTGGGATTTGATCACTCGCCGTTGGTTGCTTCTAATATCTGGGATTTGATTCCTGCCGTTGGGGGCTTCTAAAATCTGGGGTTTGATTCCTGCCGTTGGGGGCTTCTAAAATCTGGGATTTGATCACCTGCCGTTGGGGGCTGGGAATATCTGGGATTTGATTCCTGCCGTTGGTGGCTTCGAATATCTGGGATTTGATCACCTGCCGTTGGGTGCTGCTAATATCTTGGATATGAAACTGGCCGTTGGGGGCTTCTAATATCTGGGATTTGATCACTCGCCGTTGGAGGCTTCTAATATGTGGGATTTGATCACTCGCCGTTGGAGGCTTCTAATATCTTGGATTTGATCACACGCCGTTGGGGGCTTCTAATATCTGTGATTTGGAGCCTGCTTTTGGGGGCTGCTAATATCTGTGATTTGGAGCCTGCTTTTGGGGGCTGCTAATAACTTAGAATTGAAACCTGCCGTTGGGGGTGCTAATATCTTGTATATGAAACTTGCCGTTGGGGGCTAGGAATATCTGGGATTTGATTCCTGCCGTTGGTGGCTGGAAATATCTGCGATTTGATACCTTCCCTTTGGGGGCTTCTAACATCTGGGATTTGATGACCTGCCGTTGTTGGCTTCTAATTTCTGGGATTTGAAACCTGTCGTTGGGGGCTGGGAATATCTGGGATTTGATTCCTGCCGTTGGGGGCTTCTAAAATCTGGGGTTTGATTCCTGCCGTTGGGGGCTTCTAAAATCTGGGATTTGATCACCTGCCGTTGGGGGCTGGGAATATCTGGGATTTGATTCCTTCCGTTGGTGGCTTCGAATATCTGGGATTTGATCACCTGCCGTTGGGTGCTGCTAATATCTTGGATATGAAACTGGCCGTTGGGGGCTTCTAATATCTGGGATTTGATCACTCGCCGTTGGAGGCTTCTAATATCTGGGATTTGATTCCTGCGGTTGGGGGCTTCTAAAATCTGGGGTTTGATTCCTGCCGTTGGGGGCTTCTAAAATCTGGGATTTGATCACCTGCCGTTGGGGGCTGGGAATATCTGGGATTTGATTCCTGCCGTTGGTGGCTTCGAATATCTGGGATTTGATCACCTGCCGTTGGGTGCTGCTAATATCTTGGATATGAAACTGGCCGTTGGGGGCTTCTAATATCTGAGATTTGATCACTCGCCATTGGAGGCTTCTAATATATGGGATTTGATCACTCGCCGTTGGAGGCTTCTAATATCTGGGATTTGATCACACGCCGTTGGGGGCTTCTAATATCTGTGATTTGGAGCCTGCTTTTGGGGTCTGCTAATAACTTAGAATTGAAACCTGCCGTTGGGGGTGCTAATATCTTGTATATGAAACTGGCCGTTGGGGGCTAGGAATATCTGGGATTTGATTCCTGCCGTTGGTGGCTGGAAATATCTGCGATTTGATACCTTCCCTTTGGGGGCTTCTAACATCTGGGATTTGATGACCTGCCGTTGTTGGCTTCTAATTTCTGGGATTTGAAACCTGTCGTTGGGGGCTGGGAATATCTGGGATTTGATTCCTGACGTTGGGGGCTTCTAAAATCTGGGGTTTGATTCCTGCCGTTGGGGGCTTCTAAAATCTGGGATTTGATCACCTGCCGTTGGGTGCTGCTAATATCTTGGATATGAAACTGGCCGTTGGGGGCTTCTAATATCTGGGATTTGATCACTCGCCGTTGGAGGCTTCTAATATCTGGGATTTGATTCCTGCCGTTGGGGGCTTCTAAAATCTGGGGTTTGATTCCTGCCGTTGGGGGCTTCTAAAATCTGGGATTTGATCACCTGCCGTTGGGGGCTGGAAATATCTGGGATTTGATTCCTGCCGTTGGTGGCTTCGAATATCTGGGATTTGATCACCTGCCGTTGGGTGCTGCTAATATCTTGGATATGAAACTGGCCGTTGGGGGCTTCTAATATCTGGGATTTGATCACCTGCCGTTGGTGGCTTCTAATTTCTGGGATTTGATCACCTGCCGTTGGTGGCTTCTAATTTCTGGGATTTGATCACCTGCCGTTGGTGGCTTCTAATTTCTGGGATTTGAAACTTGTCGTTGGGGGCTGGGAATATCTGGGATTTGATCACCTGCCGTTGGGGGCTGGGAATATCTGGGATTTGATTCCTTCCGTTGGTGGCTTCGAATATCTGGGATTTGATCACCTGCCGTTGGGTGCTGCTAATATCTTGGATATGAAACTGGCCGTTGGGGGCTTCTAATATCTGGGATTTGATCACTCGCCGTTGGAGGCTTCTAATATCTGGGATTTGATTCCTGCGGTTGGGGGCTTCTAAAATCTGGGGTTTGATTCCTGCCGTTGGGGGCTTCTAAAATCTGGGATTTGATCACCTGCCGTTGGGGGCTGGGAATATCTGGGATTTGATTCCTGCCGTTGGTGGCTTCGAATATCTGGGATTTGATCACCTGCCGTTGGGTGCTGCTAATATCTTGGATATGAAACTGGCCGTTGGGGGCTTCTAATATCTGGGATTTGATCACTCGCCATTGGAGGCTTCTAATATATGGGATTTGATCACTCGCCGTTGGAGGCTTCTAATATCTGGGATTTGATCACACGCCGTTGGGGGCTTCTAATATCTGTGATTTGGAGCCTGCTTTTGGGGTCTGCTAATAACTTAGAATTGAAACCTGCCGTTGGGGGTGCTAATATCTTGTATATGAAACTGGCCGTTGGGGGCTAGGAATATCTGGGATTTGATTCCTGCCGTTGGTGGCTGGAAATATCTGCGATTTGATACCTTCCCTTTGGGGGCTTCTAACATCTGGGATTTGATGACCTGCCGTTGTTGGCTTCTAATTTCTGGGATTTGAAACCTGTCGTTGGGGGCTGGGAATATCTGGGATTTGATTCCTGCCGTTGGGGGCTTCTAAAATCTGGGGTTTGATTCCTGCCGTTGGGGGCTTCTAAAATCTGGGATTTGATTCCTGCGGTTGGGGGCTTCTAAAATCTGGGGTTTGATTCCTGCCGTTGGGGGCTTCTAAAATCTGGGATTTGATCACCTGCCGTTGGGGGCTGGGAATATCTGGGATTTGATTCCTGCCGTTGGTGGCTTCGAATATCTGGGATTTGATCACCTGCCGTTGGGTGCTGCTAATATCTTGGATATGAAACTGGCCGTTGGGGGCTTCTAATATCTGGGATTTGATCACTCGCCATTGGAGGCTTCTAATATATGGGATTTGATCACTCGCCGTTGGAGGCTTCTAATATCTGGGATTTGATCACACGCCGTTGGGGGCTTCTAATATCTGTGATTTGGAGCCTGCTTTTGGGGTCTGCTAATAACTTAGAATTGAAACCTGCCGTTGGGGGTGCTAATATCTTGTATATGAAACTGGCCGTTGGGGGGCTTCTAATATCTGGGATTTGATCACTCGCCGTTGGAGGCTTCTAATATCTGGGATTTGATCACTCGCCGTTGGAGGCTTCTAATATCTGGGATTTGATTCCTGCCGTTGGGGGCTTCTAAAATCTGGGGTTTGATTCCTGCCGTTGGGGGCTTCTAAAATCTGGGATTTGATCACCTGCCGTTGGGGGCTTCTAAAATCTGGGATTTGATCACCTGCCGTTGGGGGCTGGGAATATCTGGGATTTGATTCCTGCCGTTTGTGGCTTCGAATATCTGGGATTTGATCACCTGCCGTTGGGTGCTGCTAATAGCTGGGATTTGATCACCTGCCGTTGGTGGCTTCTAATAGCTGGGATTTGATCACCTGCCGTTGGTGACTTCTAATATCTGGGATTTGAAACCTGTCGTTGGGGGCTGTGAATATCTGGGATTTGATACCTGCCGTTGGGGGCTTCTAAAATCTGGGATTTGATCACCTGCCGTTGGGGGTTTCTAATATCTGGGATTTGATCACCTGCCGTTGGTGGCTTTTAATATGTGGGATTTGATCACCTGCCGTTGGGGGCTTCTCAAATCTGGGATTTGATCACCTGCCGTTGGGGGTTTCTAATATCTGGGATTTGATCACCTGCCGTTGGTGGCTTTTAATATGTGGGATTTGATCACCTGCCGTTGGTGGCTTCTAATATCTGGGATTTGATCACGAGCTGTTGGTGGCTTCTAACATCTGGGATTTGATCACCTGCTGTTGGTGGCTTCTAATAGCTGGGATTTGATCACCTGCCGTTGGTGGCTTTTAATAGCTGGGATTTGATCACCTGCCGTTGGTGGCTTCGAATATCTGGGATTTTATCACCTGCGGTTGGGTGCTGCTAATATCTTGGATATGAAACTGGCCGTTGGGGGCTTCTAATATCTGGGATTTGATCACCTGCCGTTGGTGGCTTCTAATTTCTGGGATTTGATCACCTGCCGTTGGTGGCTTCTAATTTCTGGGATTTGATCACCTGCCGTTGGCGGCTTCTAATTTCTGGGATTTGAAACCTGTCGTTGGGGGCTGGGAATATCTGGGATTTGATTCCTGCCGTTGGGGGCTTCTAAAATCTGGGATTTGATCACCTGCCGTTGGGGGCTGGGAATATCTGGGATTTGATTCCTGCCGTTGGGTGCTGCTAATATCTTGGATATGAAACTGGCCGTTGGGGGCTTCTAATATCTGGGATTTGATCACTCGCCGTTGGAGGCTTCTAATATCTGGGATTTGATTCCTGCCGTTGGGGGCTTCTAAAATCTGGGGTTTGATTCCTGCCGTTGGGGGCTTCTAAAATCTGGGATTTGATCACCTGCCGTTGGGGGCTGGGAATATCTGGGATTTGATTCCTGCCGTTGGTGGCTTCGAATATCTGGGATTTGATCACCTGCCGTTGGGTGCTGCTAATATCTTGGATATGAAACTGGCCGTTGGGGGCTTCTAATATCTGGGATTTGATCACCTGCCGTTGGTGGCTTCTAATTTCTGGGATTTGATCACCTGCCGTTGGTGGCTTCTAATTTCTGGGATTTGATCACCTGCCGTTGGTGGCTTCTAATTTCTGGGATTTGAAACCTGTCGTTGAGGGCTGGGAATATCTGGGATTTGATTCCTGCCGTTGGGGGCTTCTAAAATCTGGGATTTGATCACCTGCCGTTGGGGGTTGGGAATATCTGGGATTTGATTCCTGCCGTTGGTGGCTTCGAATATCTGGGATTTGATCACCTGCCGTTGGGTGCTGCTAATATCTTGGATATGAAACTGGCCGTTGGGGGCTTCTAATATCTGGGATTTGATCACTCGTCGTTTGAGGCTTCTAATATGTGGGATTTGATCACTCGCCGTTGGAGGCTTCTAATATCTTGGATTTGATCACACGCCGTTGGGGGCTTCTAATATCTGTGATTTGGAGCCTGCTTTTGGGGGCTGCTAATAACTTAGAATTGAAACCTGCCGTTGGGGGTGCTAATATCTTGTATATGAAACTTGCCGTTGGGGGCTAGGAATATCTGGGATTTGATTCCTGCCGTTGGTGGCTGGAAATATCTGCGATTTGATACCTTCCCTTTGGGGGCTTCTAACATCTGGGATTTGATGACCTGCCGTTGTTGGCTTCTAATTTCTGGGATTTGAAACCTGTCGTTGGGGGCTGGGAATATCTGGGATTTGATTCCTGCCGTTGGGGGCTTCTAAAATCTGGGGTTTGATTCCTGCCGTTGGGGGCTTCTAAAATCTGGGATTTGATCACCTGCCGTTGGGGGCTGGGAATATCTGGGATTTGATTCCTGCCGTTGGTGGCTTCGAATATCTGGGATTTGATCACCTGCCGTTGGGTGCTGCTAATATCTTGGATATGAAACTGGCCGTTGGGGGCTTCTAATATCTGGGATTTGATCACTCGCCATTGGAGGCTTCTAATATATGGGATTTGATCACTCGCCGTTGGAGGCTTCTAATATCTGGGATTTGATCACACGCCGTTGGGGGCTTCTAATATCTGTGATTTGGAGCCTGCTTTTGGGGTCTGCTAATAACTTAGAATTGAAACCTGCCGTTGGGGGTGCTAATATCTTGTATATGAAACTGGCCGTTGGGGGGCTTCTAATATCTGGGATTTGATCACTCGCCGTTGGAGGCTTCTAATATCTGGGATTTGATCACTCGCCGTTGGAGGCTTCTAATATCTGGGATTTGATTCCTGCCGTTGGGGGCTTCTAAAATCTGGGGTTTGATTCCTGCCGTTGGGGGCTTCTAAAATCTGGGATTTGATCACCTGCCGTTGGGGGCTTCTAAAATCTGGGATTTGATCACCTGCCGTTGGGGGCTGGGAATATCTGGGATTTGATTCCTGCCGTTTGTGGCTTCGAATATCTGGGATTTGATCACCTGCCGTTGGGTGCTGCTAATAGCTGGGATTTGATCACCTGCCGTTGGTGGCTTCTAATAGCTGGGATTTGATCACCTGCCGTTGGTGACTTCTAATATCTGGGATTTGAAACCTGTCGTTGGGGGCTGTGAATATCTGGGATTTGATACCTGCCGTTGGGGGCTTCTAAAATCTGGGATTTGATCACCTGCCGTTGGGGGTTTCTAATATCTGGGATTTGATCACCTGCCGTTGGTGGCTTTTAATATGTGGGATTTGATCACCTGCCGTTGGGGGCTTCTCAAATCTGGGATTTGATCACCTGCCGTTGGGGGTTTCTAATATCTGGGATTTGATCACCTGCCGTTGGTGGCTTTTAATATGTGGGATTTGATCACCTGCCGTTGGTGGCTTCTAATATCTGGGATTTGATCACGAGCTGTTGGTGGCTTCTAACATCTGGGATTTGATCACCTGCTGTTGGTGGCTTCTAATAGCTGGGATTTGATCACCTGCCGTTGGTGGCTTTTAATAGCTGGGATTTGATCACCTGCCGTTGGTGGCTTCGAATATCTGGGATTTTATCACCTGCCGTTGGGTGCTGCTAATATCTTGGATATGAAACTGGCCGTTGGGGGCTTCTAATATCTGGGATTTGATCACCTGCCGTTGGTGGCTTCTAATTTCTGGGATTTGATCACCTGCCGTTGGTGGCTTCTAATTTCTGGGATTTGATCACCTGCCGTTGGCGGCTTCTAATTTCTGGGATTTGAAACCTGTCGTTGGGGGCTGGGAATATCTGGGATTTGATTCCTGCCGTTGGGGGCTTCTAAAATCTGGGATTTGATCACCTGCCGTTGGGGGCTGGGAATATCTGGGATTTGATTCCTGCCGTTGGGTGCTGCTAATATCTTGGATATGAAACTGGCCGTTGGGGGCTTCTAATATCTGGGATTTGATCACTCGCCGTTGGAGGCTTCTAATATCTGGGATTTGATTCCTGCCGTTGGGGGCTTCTAAAATCTGGGGTTTGATTCCTGCCGTTGGGGGCTTCTAAAATCTGGGATTTGATCACCTGCCGTTGGGGGCTGGGAATATCTGGGATTTGATTCCTGCCGTTGGTGGCTTCGAATATCTGGGATTTGATCACCTGCCGTTGGGTGCTGCTAATATCTTGGATATGAAACTGGCCGTTGGGGGCTTCTAATATCTGGGATTTGATCACCTGCCGTTGGTGGCTTCTAATTTCTGGGATTTGATCACCTGCCGTTGGTGGCTTCTAATTTCTGGGATTTGATCACCTGCCGTTGGTGGCTTCTAATTTCTGGGATTTGAAACCTGTCGTTGAGGGCTGGGAATATCTGGGATTTGATTCCTGCCGTTGGGGGCTTCTAAAATCTGGGATTTGATCACCTGCCGTTGGGGGTTGGGAATATCTGGGATTTGATTCCTGCCGTTGGTGGCTTCGAATATCTGGGATTTGATCACCTGCCGTTGGGTGCTGCTAATATCTTGGATATGAAACTGGCCGTTGGGGGCTTCTAATATCTGGGATTTGATCACTCGTCGTTTGAGGCTTCTAATATGTGGGATTTGATCACTCGCCGTTGGAGGCTTCTAATATCTTGGATTTGATCACACGCCGTTGGGGGCTTCTAATATCTGTGATTTGGAGCCTGCTTTTGGGGGCTGCTAATAACTTAGAATTGAAACCTGCCGTTGGGGGTGCTAATATCTTGTATATGAAACTTGCCGTTGGGGGCTAGGAATATCTGGGATTTGATTCCTGCCGTTGGTGGCTGGAAATATCTGCGATTTGATACCTTCCCTTTGGGGGCTTCTAACATCTGGGATTTGATGACCTGCCGTTGTTGGCTTCTAATTTCTGGGATTTGAAACCTGTCGTTGGGGGCTGGGAATATCTGGGATTTGATTCCTGCCGTTGGGGGCTTCTAAAATCTGGGGTTTGATTCCTGCCGTTGGGGGCTTCTAAAATCTGGGATTTGATCACCTGCCGTTGGGTGCTGCTAATATCTTGGATATGAAACTGGCCGTTGGGGGCTTCTAATATCTGGGATTTGATCACTCGCCGTTGGAGGCTTCTAATATCTGGGATTTGATTCCTGCCGTTGGGGGCTTCTAAAATCTGGGGTTTGATTCCTGCCGTTGGGGGCTTCTAAAATCTGGGATTTGATCACCTGCCGTTGGGGGCTGGGAATATCTGGGATTTGATCACCTGCCGTTGGGTGCTGCTAATATCTTGGATATGAAACTGGCCGTTGGGGGCTTCTAAAATCTGGGGTTTGATTCCTGCCGTTGGGGGCTTCTAAAATCTGGGATTTGATCACCTGCCGTTGGGGGCTGGGAATATCTGGGATTTGATCACCTGCCGTTGGGTGCTGCTAATATCTTGGATATGAAACTGGCCGTTGGGGGCTTCTAAAATCTGGGATTTGATCACCTGCCGTTGGTGGCTTCTAATTTCTGGGATTTGATCACCTGCCGTTGGTGGCTTCTAATTTCTGGGATTTGATCACCTGCCGTTGGTGGCTTCTAATTTCTGGGATTTGAAACCTGTCGTTGGGGGCTGGGAATATCTGGGATTTGATTCCTGCCGTTGGGGGCTTCTAAAATCTGGGATTTGATCACCTGCCGTTGGGGGTTGGGAATATCTGGGATTTGATTCCTGCCGTTGGTGGCTTCGAATATCTGGGATTTGATCACCTGCCGTTGGGTGCTGCTAATATCTTGGATATGAAACTGGCCGTTGGGGGCTTCTAATATCTGGGATTTGATCACTCGCCGTTGGAGGCTTCTAATATGTGGGATTTGATCACTCGCCGTTGGAGGCTTCTAATATCTTGGATTTGATCACACGCCGTTGGGGGCTTCTAATATCTGTGATTTGGAGCCTGCTTTTGGGGGCTGCTAATAACTTAGAATTGAAACCTGCCGTTGGGGGTGCTAATATCTTGTATATGAAACTTGCCGTTGGGGGCTAGGAATATCTGGGATTTGATTCCTGCCGTTGGTGGCTGGAAATATCTGCGATTTGATACCTTCCCTTTGGGGGCTTCTAACATCTGGGATTTGATGACCTGCCGTTGTTGGCTTCTAATTTCTGGGATTTGAAACCTGTCGTTGGGGGCTGGGAATATCTGGGATTTGATTCCTGCCGTTGGGGGCTTCTAAAATCTGGGGTTTGATTCCTGCCGTTGGGGGCTTCTAAAATCTGGGATTTGATCACCTGCCGTTGGGGGCTGGGAATATCTGGGATTTGATTCCTTCCGTTGGTGGCTTCGAATATCTGGGATTTGATCACCTGCCGTTGGGTGCTGCTAATATCTTGGATATGAAACTGGCCGTTGGGGGCTTCTAATATCTGGGATTTGATCACTCGCCGTTGGAGGCTTCTAATATCTGGGATTTGATCACTCGCCGTTGGAGGCTTCTAATATCTGGGATTTGATTCCTGCGGTTGGGGGCTTCTAAAATCTGGGGTTTGATTCCTGCCGTTGGGGGCTTCTAAAATCTGGGATTTGATCACCTGCCGTTGGGGGCTAGGAATATCTGGGATTTGATTCCTGCCGTTGGTGGCTTCGAATATCTGGGATTTGATCACCTGCCGTTGGGTGCTGCTAATATCTTGGATATGAAACTGGCCGTTGGGGGCTTCTAATATCTGGGATTTGATCACTCGCCATTGGAGGCTTCTAATGTATGGGATTTGATCACTCGCCGTTGGAGGCTTCTAATATCTGGGATTTGATCACACGCCGTTGGGGGCTTTTAATATCTGTGATTTGGAGCCTGCTTTTGGGGTCTGCTAATAACTTAGAATTGAAACCTGCCGTTGGGGGTGCTAATATCTTGTATATGAAACTGGCCGTTGGGGGGCTTCTAATATCTGGGATTTGATCACTCGCCGTTGGAGGCTTCTAATATCTGGGATTTGATCACTCGCCGTTGGAGGCTTCTAATATCTGGGATTTGATTCCTGCCGTTGGGGGCTTCTAAAATCTGGGGTTTGATTCCTGCCGTTGGGGGCTTCTAAAATCTGGGATTTGATCACCTGCCGTTGGGGGCTGGGAATATCTGGGATTTGATTCCTGCCGTTGGTGGCTTCGAATATCTGGGATTTGATCACCTGCCGTTGGGTGCTGCTAATATCTTGGATATGAAACTGGCCGTTGGGGGCTTCTAATATCTGGGATTTGATCACCTGCCGTTGGTGGCTTCTAATTTCTGGGATTTGATCACCTGCCGTTGGTGGCTTCTAATTTCTGGGATTTGATCACCTGCCGTTGGTGGCTTCTAATTTCTGGGATTTGAAACCTGTCGTTGAGGGCTGGGAATATCTGGGATTTGATTCCTGCCGTTGGGGGCTTCTAAAATCTGGGATTTGATCACCTGCCGTTGGGGGTTGGGAATATCTGGGATTTGATTCCTGCCGTTGGTGGCTTCGAATATCTGGGATTTGATCACCTGCCGTTGGGTGCTGCTAATATCTTGGATATGAAACTGGCCGTTGGGGGCTTCTAATATCTGGGATTTGATCACTCGTCGTTTGAGGCTTCTAATATGTGGGATTTGATCACTCGCCGTTGGAGGCTTCTAATATCTTGGATTTGATCACACGCCGTTGGGGGCTTCTAATATCTGTGATTTGGAGCCTGCTTTTGGGGGCTGCTAATAACTTAGAATTGAAACCTGCCGTTGGGGGTGCTAATATCTTGTATATGAAACTTGCCGTTGGGGGCTAGGAATATCTGGGATTTGATTCCTGCCGTTGGTGGCTGGAAATATCTGCGATTTGATACCTTCCCTTTGGGGGCTTCTAACATCTGGGATTTGATGACCTGCCGTTGTTGGCTTCTAATTTCTGGGATTTGAAACCTGTCGTTGGGGGCTGGGAATATCTGGGATTTGATTCCTGCCGTTGGGGGCTTCTAAAATCTGGGGTTTGATTCCTGCCGTTGGGGGCTTCTAAAATCTGGGATTTGATCACCTGCCGTTGGGTGCTGCTAATATCTTGGATATGAAACTGGCCGTTGGGGGCTTCTAATATCTGGGATTTGATCACTCGCCGTTGGAGGCTTCTAATATCTGGGATTTGATTCCTGCCGTTGGGGGCTTCTAAAATCTGGGGTTTGATTCCTGCCGTTGGGGGCTTCTAAAATTTGGGATTTGATCACCTGCCGTTGGGGGCTGGGAATATCTGGGATTTGATCACCTGCCGTTGGGTGCTGCTAATATCTTGGATATGAAACTGGCCGTTGGGGGCTTCTAAAATCTGGGGTTTGATTCCTGCCGTTGGGGGCATCTAAAATCTGGGATTTGATCACCTGCCGTTGGGGGCTGGGAATATCTGGGATTTGATCACCTGCCGTTGGGTGCTGCTAATATCTTGGATATGAAACTGGCCGTTGGGGGCTTCTAAAATCTGGGATTTGATCACCTGCCGTTGGTGGCTTCTAATTTCTGGGATTTGATCACCTGCCGTTGGTGGCTTCTAATTTCTGGGATTTGATCACCTGCCGTTGGTGGCTTCTAATTTCTGGGATTTGAAACCTGTCGTTGGGGGCTGGGAATATCTGGGATTTGATTCCTGCCGTTGGGGGCTTCTAAAATCTGGGATTTGATCACCTGCCGTTGGGGGTTGGGAATATCTGGGATTTGATTCCTGCCGTTGGTGGCTTCGAATATCTGGGATTTGATCACCTGCCGTTGGGTGCTGCTAATATCTTGGATATGAAACTGGCCGTTGGGGGCTTCTAATATCTGGGATTTGATCACTCGCCGTTGGAGGCTTCTAATATGTGGGATTTGATCACTCGCCGTTGGAGGCTTCTAATATCTTGGATTTGATCACACGCCGTTGGGGGCTTCTAATATCTGTGATTTGGAGCCTGCTTTTGGGGGCTGCTAATAACTTAGAATTGAAACCTGCCGTTGGGGGTGCTAATATCTTGTATATGAAACTTGCCGTTGGGGGCTAGGAATATCTGGGATTTGATTCCTGCCGTTGGTGGCTGGAAATATCTGCGATTTGATACCTTCCCTTTGGGGGCTTCTAACATCTGGGATTTGATGACCTGCCGTTGTTGGCTTCTAATTTCTGGGATTTGAAACCTGTCGTTGGGGGCTGGGAATATCTGGGATTTGATTCCTGCCGTTGGGGGCTTCTAAAATCTGGGGTTTGATTCCTGCCGTTGGGGGCTTCTAAAATCTGGGATTTGATCACCTGCCGTTGGGGGCTGGGAATATCTGGGATTTGATTCCTTCCGTTGGTGGCTTCGAATATCTGGGATTTGATCACCTGCCGTTGGGTGCTGCTAATATCTTGGATATGAAACTGGCCGTTGGGGGCTTCTAATATCTGGGATTTGATCACTCGCCGTTGGAGGCTTCTAATATCTGGGATTTGATCACTCGCCGTTGGAGGCTTCTAATATCTGGGATTTGATCACACGCCGTTGGGGGCTTTTAATATCTGTGATTTGGAGCCTGCTTTTGGGGTCTGCTAATAACTTAGAATTGAAACCTGCCGTTGGGGGTGCTAATATCTTGTATATGAAACTGGCCGTTGGGGGGCTTCTAATATCTGGGATTTGATCACTCGCCGTTGGAGGCTTCTAATATCTGGGATTTGATCACTCGCCGTTGGAGGCTTCTAATATCTGGGATTTGATTCCTGCCGTTGGGGGCTTCTAAAATCTGGGGTTTGATTCCTGCCGTTGGGGGCTTCTAAAATCTGGGATTTGATCACCTGCCGTTGGGGGCTGGGAATATCTGGGATTTGATTCCTGCCGTTTGTGGCTTCGAATATCTGGGATTTGATCACCTGCCGTTGGGTGCTGCTAATATCTTGGATATGAAACTGGCCGTTGGGGGCTTCTAATATCTGGGATTAGATCACCTGCCGTTGGTGGCTTCTAATAGCTGGGATTTGATCACCTGCCGTTGGTGGCTTCTAATAGCTGGGATTTGATCACCTGCCGTTGGTGACTTCTAATATCTGGGATTTGAAACCTGTCGTTGGGGGCTGTGAATATCTGGGATTTGATACCTGCCGTTGGGGGCTTCTAAAATCTGGGATTTGATCACCTGCCGTTGGGGGTTTCTAATATCTGGGATTTGATCACCTGCCGTTGGTGGCTTTTAATATGTGGGATTTGATCACCTGCCGTTGGTGGCTTTTAATATCTGGGATTTGATCACGAGCTGTTGGTGGCTTCTAACATCTGGGATTTGATCACCTGCTGTTGGTGGCTTCTAATAGCTGGGATTTGGTCACCTGCCGTTGGTGGCTTTTAATAGCTGGGATTTGATCACCTGCCGTTGGTGGCTTCGAATATCTGGGATTTGATCACCTGCCGTTGGGTGCTGCTAATATCTTGGATATGAAACTGGCCGTTGGGGGCTTCTAATATCTGGGATTTGATCACCTGCCGTTGGTGGCTTCTAATTTCTGGGATTTGATCACCTGCCGTTGGTGGCTTCTAATTTCTGGGATTTGATCACCTGCCGTTGGCGGCTTCTAATTTCTGGGATTTGAAACCTGTCGTTGGGGGCTGGGAATATCTGGGATTTGATTCCTGCCGTTGGGGGCTTCTAAAATCTGGGATTTGATCACCTGCCGTTGGGGGCTGGGAATATCTGGGATTTGATTCCTGCCGTTGGGTGCTGCTAATATCTTGGATATGAAACTGGCCGTTGGGGGCTTCTAATATCTGGGATTTGATCACTCGCCCTTGGAGGCTTCTAATATCTGGGATTTGATCACTCGCCGTTGGAGGCTTCTAATATCTGGGATTTGATCACACGCCGTTGGGGGCTTCTAATATCTGTGATTTGGAGCCTGCTTTTGGGGGCTGCTTATAACTTAGAATTGAAACCTGCCGTTGGGGGTGCTAATATCTTGTATATGAAACTTGCCGTTGGGGGCTAGGTATATCTGGGATTAGATCACCTGCCGTTGGTGGCTTCTAATAGCTGGGATTTGAAACCTGTCGTTGGGGGCTGGGAATATCTGGGATTTGATTCCTGCCGTTGGGGGTTTCTAAAATCTGGGGTTTGATTCCTGCCGTTGGGGGCTTCTAAAATCTGGGATTTGATCACCTGCCGTTGGGGGCTGGGAATATCTGGGATTTGATTCCTTCCGTTGGTGGCTTCGAATATCTGGGATTTGATCACCTGCCGTTGGGTGCTGCTAATATCTTGGATATGAAACTGGCCGTTGGGGGCTTCTAATATCTGGGATTTGATCACTCGCCGTTGGAGGCTTCTAATATCTGGGATTTGATCACTCGCCGTTGGAGGCTTCTAATATCTGGGATTTGATTCCTGCGGTTGGGGGCTTCTAAAATCTGGGGTTTGATTCCTGCCGTTGGGGGCTTCTAAAATCTGGGATTTGATCACCTGCCGTTGGGGGCTAGGAATATCTGGGATTTGATTCCTGCCGTTGGTGGCTTCGAATATCTGGGATTTGATCACCTGCCGTTGGGTGCTGCTAATATCTTGGATATGAAACTGGCCGTTGGGGGCTTCTAATATCTGGGATTTGATCACTCGCCATTGGAGGCTTCTAATGTATGGGATTTGATCACTCGCCGTTGGAGGCTTCTAATATCTGGGATTTGATCACACGCCGTTGGGGGCTTCTAATATCTGTGATTTGGAGCCTGCTTTTGGGGTCTGCTAATAACTTAGAATTGAAACCTGCCGTTGGGGGTGCTAATATCTTGTATATGAAACTGGCCGTTGGGGGGCTTCTAATATCTGGGATTTGATCACTCGCCGTTGGAGGCTTCTAATATCTGGGATTTGATCACTCGCCGTTGGAGGCTTCTAATATCTGGGATTTGATTCCTGCCGTTGGGGGCTTCTAAAATCTGGGGTTTGATTCCTGCCGTTGGGGGCTTCTAAAATCTGGGATTTGATCACCTGCCGTTGGGGGCTGGGAATATCTGGGATTTGATTCCTGCCGTTTGTGGCTTCGAATATCTGGGATTTGATCACCTGCCGTTGGGTGCTGCTAATATCTTGGATATGAAACTGGCCGTTGGGGGCTTCTAATATCTGGGATTAGATCACCTGCCGTTGGTGGCTTCTAATAGCTGGGATTTGATCACCTGCCGTTGGTGGCTTCTAATAGCTGGGATTTGATCACCTGCCGTTGGTGACTTCTAATATCTGGGATTTGAAACCTGTCGTTGGGGGCTGTGAATATCTGGGATTTGATACCTGCCGTTGGGGGCTTCTAAAATCTGGGATTTGATCACCTGCCGTTGGGGGTTTCTAATATCTGGGATTTGATCACCTGCCGTTGGTGGCTTTTAATATGTGGGATTTGATCACCTGCCGTTGGTGGCTTTTAATATCTGGGATTTGATCACGAGCTGTTGGTGGCTTCTAACATCTGGGATTTGATCACCTGCTGTTGGTGGCTTCTAATAGCTGGGATTTGGTCACCTGCCGTTGGTGGCTTTTAATAGCTGGGATTTGATCACCTGCCGTTGGTGGCTTCGAATATCTGGGATTTGATCACCTGCCGTTGGGTGCTGCTAATATCTTGGATATGAAACTGGCCGTTGGGGGCTTCTAATATCTGGGATTTGATCACCTGCCGTTGGTGGCTTCTAATTTCTGGGATTTGATCACCTGCCGTTGGTGGCTTCTAATTTCTGGGATTTGATCACCTGCCGTTGGCGGCTTCTAATTTCTGGGATTTGAAACCTGTCGTTGGGGGCTGGGAATATCTGGGATTTGATTCCTGCCGTTGGGGGCTTCTAAAATCTGGGATTTGATCACCTGCCGTTGGGGGCTGGGAATATCTGGGATTTGATTCCTGCCGTTGGGTGCTGCTAATATCTTGGATATGAAACTGGCCGTTGGGGGCTTCTAATATCTGGGATTTGATCACTCGCCCTTGGAGGCTTCTAATATCTGGGATTTGATCACTCGCCGTTGGAGGCTTCTAATATCTGGGATTTGATCACACGCCGTTGGGGGCTTCTAATATCTGTGATTTGGAGCCTGCTTTTGGGGGCTGCTTATAACTTAGAATTGAAACCTGCCGTTGGGGGTGCTAATATCTTGTATATGAAACTTGCCGTTGGGGGCTAGGTATATCTGGGATTAGATCACCTGCCGTTGGTGGCTTCTAATAGCTGGGATTTGAAACCTGTCGTTGGGGGCTGGGAATATCTGGGATTTGATTCCTGCCGTTGGGGGCTTCTAAAATCTGGGGTTTGATTCCTGCCGTTGGGGGCTTCTAAAATCTGGGATTTGATCACCTGCCGTTGGGGGCTGGGAATATCTGGGATTTGATTCCTTCCGTTGGTGGCTTCGAATATCTGGGATTTGATCACCTGCCGTTGGGTGCTGCTAATATCTTGGATATGAAACTGGCCGTTGGGGGCTTCTAATATCTGGGATTTGATCACTCGCCGTTGGAGGCTTCTAATATCTGGGATTTGATCACTCGCCGTTGGAGGCTTCTAATATCTGGGATTTGATTCCTGCGGTTGGGGGCTTCTAAAATCTGGGGTTTGATTCCTGCCGTTGGGGGCTTCTAAAATCTGGGATTTGATCACCTGCCGTTGGGGGCTAGGAATATCTGGGATTTGATTCCTGCCGTTGGTGGCTTCGAATATCTGGGATTTGATCACCTGCCGTTGGGTGCTGCTAATATCTTGGATATGAAACTGGCCGTTGGGGGCTTCTAATATCTGGGATTTGATCACTCGCCATTGGAGGCTTCTAATGTATGGGATTTGATCACTCGCCGTTGGAGGCTTCTAATATCTGGGATTTGATCACACGCCGTTGGGGGCTTCTAATATCTGTGATTTGGAGCCTGCTTTTGGGGTCTGCTAATAACTTAGAATTGAAACCTGCCGTTGGGGGTGCTAATATCTTGTATATGAAACTGGCCGTTGGGGGGCTTCTAATATCTGGGATTTGATCACTCGCCGTTGGAGGCTTCTAATATCTGGGATTTGATCACTCGCCGTTGGAGGCTTCTAATATCTGGGATTTGATTCCTGCCGTTGGGGGCTTCTAAAATCTGGGGTTTGATTCCTGCCGTTGGGGGCTTCTAAAATCTGGGATTTGATCACCTGCCGTTGGGGGCTGGGAATATCTGGGATTTGATTCCTGCCGTTTGTGGCTTCGAATATCTGGGATTTGATCACCTGCCGTTGGGTGCTGCTAATATCTTGGATATGAAACTGGCCGTTGGGGGCTTCTAATATCTGGGATTAGATCACCTGCCGTTGGTGGCTTCTAATAGCTGGGATTTGATCACCTGCCGTTGGTGGCTTCTAATAGCTGGGATTTGATCACCTGCCGTTGGTGACTTCTAATATCTGGGATTTGAAACCTGTCGTTGGGGGCTGTGAATATCTGGGATTTGATACCTGCCGTTGGGGGCTTCTAAAATCTGGGATTTGATCACCTGCCGTTGGGGGTTTCTAATATCTGGGATTTGATCACCTGCCGTTGGTGGCTTTTAATATGTGGGATTTGATCACCTGCCGTTGGTGGCTTTTAATATCTGGGATTTGATCACGAGCTGTTGGTGGCTTCTAACATCTGGGATTTGATCACCTGCTGTTGGTGGCTTCTAATAGCTGGGATTTGGTCACCTGCCGTTGGTGGCTTTTAATAGCTGGGATTTGATCACCTGCCGTTGGTGGCTTCGCATATCTGGGATTTGATCACCTGCCGTTGGGTGCTGCTAATATCTTGGATATGAAACTGGCCGTTGGGGGCTTCTAATATCTGGGATTTGATCACCTGCCGTTGGTGGCTTCTAATTTCTGGGATTTGATCACCTGCCGTTGGTGGCTTCTAATTTCTGGGATTTGATCACCTGCCGTTGGCGGCTTCTAATTTCTGGGATTTGAAACCTGTCGTTGGGGGCTGGGAATATCTGGGATTTGATTCCTGCCGTTGGGGGCTTCTAAAATCTGGGATTTGATCACCTGCCGTTGGGGGCTGGGAATATCTGGGATTTGATTCCTGCCGTTGGGTGCTGCTAATATCTTGGATATGAAACTGGCCGTTGGGGGCTTCTAATATCTGGGATTTGATCACTCGCCGTTGGAGGCTTCTAATATCTGGGATTTGATCACTCGCCGTTGGAGGCTTCTAATATCTGGGATTTGATCACACGCCGTTGGGGGCTTCTAATATCTGTGATTTGGAGCCTGCTTTTGGGGGCTGCTTATAACTTAGAATTGAAACCTGCCGTTGGGGGTGCTAATATCTTGTATATGAAACTTGCCGTTGGGGGCTAGGTATATCTGGGATTAGATCACCTGCCGTTGGTGGCTTCTAATAGCTGGGATTTGATCACCTGCCGTTGGTGGCTTCTAATAGCTGGGATTTGATCACCTACCGTTGGTGACTTCTAATATCTGGGATTTGAAACCTGTCGTTGGGGGCTGTGAATATCTGGGATTTGATACCTGCCATTGGGGGCTTCTAAAATCTGGGATTTGATTACCTGCCATTGGGGGCTTCTAAAATCTGGGATTTGATCACCTGCCGTTGGCGGCTTCTAATTTCTGGGATTTGAAACCGGTCGTTGGGGGCTGGGAATATCTGGGATTTGATTCCTGCCGTTGGGGGCTTCTAAAATCTGGGATTTGATCACCTGCCGTTGGGGGCTTTGAATATCTGGGATTTGATTCCTGCCGTTGGGTGCTGCTAATATCTTGGATATGAAACTGGCCGTTGGGGGCTTCTAATATCTGGGATTTGATCACTCGCCGTTGGAGGCTTCTAATATCTGGGATTTGATCACTCGCCGTTGGAGGCTTCTAATATCTGGGATTTGATCACACGCCGTTGGGGGCTTCTAATATCTGTGATTTGGAGCCTGCTTTTGGGGGCTGCTTATAACTTAGAATTGAAACCTGCCGTTGGGGGTGCTAATATCTTGTATATGAAACTTGCCGTTGGGGGCTAGGTATATCTGGGATTAGATCACCTGCCGTTGGTGGCTTCTAATAGCTGGGATTTGATCACCTGCCGTTGGTGGCTTCTAATAGCTGGGATTTGATCACCTACCGTTGGTGACTTCTAATATCTGGGATTTGAAACCTGTCGTTGGGGGCTGTGAATATCTGGGATTTGATACCTGCCATTGGGGGCTTCTAAAATCTGGGATTTGATCACCTGCCGTTGGGGGCTGGGAATATCTGGGATTTGATTCCTGCCGTTGGGTGCTGCTAATATCTTGGATATGAAACTGGCCGATGGGGGCTTCTAATATCTGGGATTTGATCACTCGCCGTTGGAGGCTTCTAATATCTGGGATTTGATCACTAGCCGTTGGAGGCTTCTAATATCTGGGATTTGATCACACGCCGTTGGGGGCTTCTAATATCTGTGATTTGGAGCCTGCTTTTGGGGGCTGCTTATAACTTAGAATTGAAACCTGCCGTTGGGGGTGCTAATATCTTGTATATGAAACTTGCCGTTGGGGGCTAGGTATATCTGGGATTAGATCACCTGCCGTTGGTGGCTTCTAATAGCTGGGATTTGATCACCTGCCGTTGGTGGCTTCTAATAGCTGGGATTTGATCACCTACCGTTGGTGACTTCTAATATCTGGGATTTGAAACCTGTCGTTGGGGGCTGTGAATATCTGGGATTTGATACCTGCCATTGGGGGCTTCTAAAATCTGGGATTTGATTACCTGCCATTGGGGGCTTCTAAAATCTGGGATTTGATCACCTGCCGTTGGGGGTTTCTAATATCTGGGATTTGATCACCTGCCGTTGGTGGCTTCTAATATCTGGGATTTGATCACGAGCTGGTGGTGGCTTCTAACATCTGGGATTTGATCACCTGCTGTTGGTGGCTTCTAATAGCTGGGATTTGATCACCTGCCGTTGGTGGCTTCTAATAGCTGGGATTTGATCACCTGCCGTTGGTGGCTTCTAATATCTAAGATTTGATCACCTGCCGTTGATGCCTTCTAATATCTGGGATTTGAAACCTGTCGTTGGGCGCGATTTGATACCTGCCGTTGGTGCCTTCTAATTTCTGGGATTTGAAACCTGTCGTGGATGCTGGGAATATCTGAGATTTGAAACCTGCCGTTGGGGGCTGTGAATATCTGGGATTTGATTCCCACCGTAGTTGGCGGGGAATATCTGGGATTTGATCACCTGCCGTTGGTGTCTTCTAATGTCTAAGATTTGATGACCTGCCGTTGGTGGCTTCGAATATCTGGGATTTGATCACCTGCCGTTGGTGGCTTCTAATATCTAAGATTTGATCACCTGCCGTTGGGGGCTGCCAATATCTTAGAATTGAAACCTGTCGTTGGGGGCTGCTAATATCTTGGATATGAAACTTGCCGTTGGGGGCTTCTAATATCTGGGATTTGATCACTCGCCGATGGGGGCTTCTAATATCTGGGATTTGATCACTCGCCGTTGGGGGCTTCTAATATCTGGGATTTGATCACCTGCCGTTGGGGGCTTCTATTATCTGGGATTTGATCACTTGCCGTTGGTGGCTTCTAATAGCTGGAATTTGATCAACTACCGTTGGTGGCTTCTAAAATCTGGGATTTGATCACCTGCCGTTGGGGGCTTCTAATATCTGGGATTTGATCACCTACCGTTGGGGGCTTCTAATATCTGGGATTTGATCACCTGCCGTTGGTGGCTTCTAATTTCTGGGATTTGATCACCTGCCGTTGGTGGCTTCTAATTTCTGGGATTTGATCACCTGCCGTTGGTGGCTTCTAATTTCTGGGATTTGAAACCTGTCGTTGGGGGCTGGGAATATCTGGGATTTGATTCCTGCCGTTGGGGGCTTCTAAAATCTGGGATTTGATCACCTGCCGTTGGGGGCTGGGAATATCTGGGATTTGATTCCTGCTGTTGGTGGCTTCGAATATTTGGGATTTGATCACTCGCCGTTGGAGGCTTCTAATATCTGGGATTTGATCACACGCCGTTGGGGGCTTCTAATATCTGTGATTTGGAGCCTGCTTTTGGGGGCTGCTAATAACTTAGAATTGAAACCTGCCGTTGGGGGTGCTAATATCTTGTATATGAAACTAGCCGTTGGGGGCTAGGAATATCTGGGATTTGATACCTGCCGTTGGTGGCTGGAAATATCTGCGATTTCATACCTTCCCTTGGGGGCTTCTAACATCTGGGATTTGATGACCTGCCGTTGTTGGCTTTTAATAGCTGGGATTTGATCACCTACCGTTGGTGGCTTCTAATAGCTAGGATTTGAAACCTACCGTTGGGGGCTAGGAATATCTGGGATTTGAAACCTGTCGTTGGGGGCTGTGAATAACTGAGACTTGAAACATGCCGTTGGGGGCTGTGAATATCTGGGATTTGATACCTGCCGTTGGGAGCTTCTAAATTCTGGGATTTGATCACCTGCCGTTGGGGGCTTCTTATATCTGGGATTTGATCACCTGCCGTTACTAGGAGAGTTAGCAGAACAATTATTTACTCCTATAACATTGACGCTAATCTAATTCGCATAGCAACGGACACTAACGATCTGGGTTCGTTGTTGGATGCCAAGTTACACTTTTCCAAGCATATCTCGAGAACGGTTAAAGGCGGATGCACACATGGGTTTGGGAGCGGCAAACGGAACGGTAGCGGCAACGGCCAACGGAACGCGTCAGCGGAAAACCATACACACCTACTGTTTGGTTTGACGCCTCGCTAGCACCAACGCCACCGATTTCCATAGATATAGGTGGCATTGTAGGCACAAAATATAATGAAAACCAGTAGCAGACGAATACTTTGGTAATATGGATACTCTGGATGTTTTAAATTATATAAATGTTCAAAACATTTCACGAGCTCAAATAATTGTATGTCTCCTTCCAAATGCATATTATCAGGAGTTCATAATAACCCCCCTTCGGGGGTTTTTATGAACTCCTGATATTATACACTTAATACCGACCACATGTAAAATAATATACAGTATTCGTCTGCTTTCTAAAGAAACCACGTGATCGTCAAAACTGTCTTGATTGGATTGCGCTTCTCCGCCGTTCCGTTACCTTCGGCGAAAATAGAAAAATATCCTATTCTCGTCAAGGCTCACGAGCGGCAAGCGGAACACAGCGCGGCACGAACAAAGATGGTTGAGCGCATGCGCGCCGGCGACAACGGAAAGCGGCAACGGCTCAGCGGCGTATGTATGCATCCGCCTTTAAAATTCATGCAGCCGCACCTTTGGCTGTTTCTCTTAAGATTTGTCGAAAGTTACGCTCTCAGCGGCATTTTCGACTTTTATATTTGAGTCTCGTTCGCTCGCGTTTGATATTCGGTTGGGTTGCCTGGGCTATCTGCAGACAGTATCTTAAAAATAAAATTGAAGGCGTGCCACGAAAATTTATTTACTTTTGCCACAAATTCTTTATACCACGATCTAAATCTAACTATACCTTACTGGTAACTATTCTTAATATCCTAAAAATTGAAGATTATGTTAGTATTATTGATTTTACTTTTCTATTTAAATTGATCAATTACAAAATCCCCCTCTCTAATCTTTTAATGAACCTAAAATTTTTTACTCGAAAAACTTTGCCTTGCCCAGACACCTTCTATATTAATCGTAAAAGTTTAAACCCGATAGTTCGCATGCAAAGTACATGCAATAAATTTGCTAATATTGTAGACATTTTTCTGATACCCTGCATGATGCCAAGAGGCTAATCCGTCTTCAATTGTTTAATAATTATTAAATAGAACATTTCACAATATAACTTCCTAGTCTCAATGTACTGTCGTGGCTATTGTATTGTTTTATTTAATTGTAAATAATTCTGTATAATTTGGAATCATTCTAAGTAATTTCGTTTAATTCTGTATAATTTGTTTATTGTATACTTTGAATTATTCTCCTAAGTGTGTATAATCTCGTGAGTTGTGAACCAACTTTTTTTATACAAAATAAACTTCAATTTCATTTCATTTCATTTTTAAACCTTATCTACTGCGTTCATATTCCCTCTAAAACCGATAAAAGAACCGATTATAGTTTTAACTCATAAGAGATTGAATTTCCATTTTCAACAACGAGGGGTGAACAAATTTGTTTAGAAAGGAAATTATTCCGTACTAGTACCGTTTATCGAAAAGATATCACTACCCCTCCATGTGGTGGTGGTGGGGTAAAGTCCCAGAGTAAAACACAGCCGATAACGAAACTTCAACTAGAAATGATTGTATCATTATGTATCGAAATTATTTGTAGAGATCCTTATCAACTCAAATCGTGGCAGAGTTCCATATCATCGTGATAAATACAACGTTCACTGACAGGAAAATTTGGTGGGAAATAATATCGAAAGTGATGTTAAAGTAATAAGACATAATTAAAATACGATTAAAGATGGTGGAAAATGATTGAAGAAAATAAGATTGAAAGTGACGTTAATGATTGAAAACATATACAAAATATGATTGAATGTACACACAGAATAAAAATGCTGTAAAATTAACACTATGGTAATGGCAATACCGTATGCCATAAAGATGATGTTAATTTAATAGCGCATCCTCCCTGTTTTTGATACCCTCAACCATACTTTTTTATAAACAGTGGAACTAACAGTTTTAAGTATTAACTGCTCGTGTATCCAGGGGCGTTCGCAGCTTTTAAAATAACAGCTGCAGAGGTGGTTTCGAAGACAGTCTTTACCGTTGATTATATTGTAGGGGTCAATGGAAAAAGCAGCACTATATGATGTCTAAATATCTATAAATCACAGTTGCATAAAATGTAGGTTGCTGTAAAACTAACAAAAAAATATGTGGTTTTAAACTCACTAAGCACTGTAGATTAAAACGTGGTTTGCTGTGAAAATAAAAACACATCATACTGTTTCAAACCGCTTATGGCACACTAAAAAAATAGGGTTGCTGTAAAAATATCATTTCTTAGAACAGTTTTAAATCCCGTAGCTTATTTTGACTAAGACGTTCTTTGCTGTTAAACTAAAAGCACTCAAACCTTTATTAAAAACATTAAGCTCTGTTGGATAAGATGCAACTTGTCATTTATTTTAGACGACTAGCTGTTTTTAACGGTAGTTAAGACACTCCTTTAGGGTAGATTTATACTGGTTGCTGTTATACACTCTAAGAAAATGCGGTGTGCTTTAACACCTTTAAAAGTAGTTTATATGGGTCCAAATTTGACACCATTACAGGTGTTCATTTACACCCCTGAACGGGTTTAATAACACATATTTGTACAATTAGTGTCAAAGATAAGAATAAAATGGTGCAACAGAGATGTAGTTTAACACCTTTTTAACTCTTATATCGGACTGAAGTTAATTTTACTCCCATGAGAGTGTTGTGCAATTCCTTAAAGGGTGCAGCATAGCACCTTTCCGAGTTTAAATAACGCTTTTAAGAGTGTAGCATGACACCTTTCTGAGTAGTTGATTTATCGGCAAAGAGCGCTATATTCTTAGCAAGGTTCTACCTTGAGAGAACTTAAGAGGACAGTTCTAACAAGCAAGGGTAGTTCTCGCATGCAATGTGAAACTCCATAAAACGTTGGCCACTTGATCGACTTAAAATCCAGCGTGAAACTGCATGATAAGTTGGTCATTTTCACCGACTAAATTACTTCTGAAAAAGGCAGAAAGTTTTAAATTGCTTTATATACATCGGGTAATAAATTGGTTTTGGAGGCGATAATATCCCAGCAGTAGATACAGAATTACTCGCTAAATTTCATAATCTCTTTTCACGAAGAGTTTTTCGAGCACCAGAAACGCGTTTGACCTAATCTACTCTACAATATTTAAAAAAAGAAAATCCATTTTCTACTCTAATTTCTCTCTAAATAAAGATAATAATTACTCTCTAAATAAAGATAATAATTGTTCTCTAAGTAAAGATAATAATTTCTCTCTAAATAAAGATAGTAATTTTCTGTCACCCGTCGACAATAAGGATTTTACGCTTTCAATCACGCTCCAGTATCCTCTATTTCAACAGTCGAAGAAATCGAGGGAAATTTTGAAAGCAAAGCAAGTATTTACTGACATAATTTTTAAAATGGTCGTAAGGCACCGGAATATTACAATTATTGGGTGTTTTACTGAGTTCTTTCTTTTTCTAGCGCTTCTGGCCATAAGTTCATTTTCGAAATTTATAAGATGCGAAAATTATACGTCGGCATAAGTCTATGTTTGTAAACTAAAACTTTCTGTACGTGTATTAATTGAGCGTTAAGTACGTAATCATTTTAGCACTGCTAATGGTAACTCGATCATCGAAGGGGTAATCACTAAAGCTTTATGTTCTTCTATTAAGGGTTACTTGTGTGTAATCATTTTACTATGGTTGTTTTTAGAATGGTCTTACGGGTAATCATTTTAGCAATGTTAATGTTTTATTTCTCTTTGTGTCGCACTATTACATTTATAACATAAATATTTATTGAAGTAAGGATTACGGGTAATTATTTTAGCACAGTTTAAAGTAGCGCATCGAGGGGCTATTCACATCAATTTGATGTACGCCTGATAAGTAGGTTTCGCTGTGGCTACTATTACGAGCCCTTGGGTTGTTTTGTTAATTTCAAAACGGTGTTTTAAAAGTTTTATTTTGCACCGAATTTACACTTTAAATTGACCACAAAAACTCAATGTAATAAAACTCTCTTTTGGGTTTTTTACGGTGTAAAAAAGTGTTTTCTTAAATTACACCCTTTTAACACGTTTTTAGCACTTATCTTTCTTAGTGTATTAACTTCCCATAAGGTTCTTATTTTTAACAGCGCAGACCCATTCTCTTAAGACATTAATTAATGGAGATTAAAACACTGTTGTCACGAGTTCAATTTATTATGAAATTAACTAATTCATTTTTACCAACTGGTGTTAAGAATTTCATGAACTGGCATTACTAGTTATATGAAACATTCACTATCCTATCTAAAAGAAGGTATGATCATAATATATAAAACTAATTACAATTATTACTAACAACAATGTTCACTTTCAGTCAATTTTAGAAATAAGTAGGTTGAAATTATAATGAAGAAGAAAAATTGAAAAGTTAAAAAATTGGTTTTGAAATTAGCAATTCACTGACTTTCCAAAATATTTTTATTTTCATATGGGTCCTTTCATAATAAACGCGGACCTTTTCCAAAAGGTTTAGCATGGTTAGGTAAGATTAGGTTATATTGCTTCAAGGATTAAAAAAAGTGCTTCAAGGTTTAAAATAAAGTACTTAAAGTTCAAATTATAGTATGTAAAACTTTAATTTACGTTGGATTATACAGTGAAATATACGTAAAGTTTATACTTACTAGTGTAACTATCTGTGTTTTTAATTATACACTACTGTATTCTTCACGGCAGAACAAGGGGGGCCCATACGCGCTTTTTGCGCGTCGAGTTTTCGATTTTCCAGACAACCAGCGCATTGGTTTACAAAGCTAGCACGGAGGGGCTTATAAAATATCTTACGTATGTCTGTCAGCCATCCAGTCTTTTCAGAAACAGCGTTATAGTGTAAATGTTGTACAAATAATTTTTGTGCGAGTATTTTTTAATTTTGAATTTTAGTTGATCGGTTAATGTGTTTATAAGAGTAAAAATAACTATAAATATAGGCACAGTAAATTTAATAAAATCCATTTATTTCACAGTGTGAGAATAAAGTTTTATTTCAGGTGCCTGCACATGGTACAAAATAACAATAACTATTCTAGTATATTAATTAGTGCAAACTATTGATTATAATAATTATAATTGATTATTATTAATATTATAATTATTCTATCTCGTGATACATGACAAGCTGAATCGACCGGTGCCCAAGCCGAAGCCGAGGCTTACCGGATATTTTAATACGTGACAAATTATAGTCAAAACAAAATCACTGGCCGTTAGCTTCAAAGCCAAAAATAATATTAATGGTAGTCTTAAATAACTATTATATTATTTACTTGAGATTCTCGTGTATATTTACCCGGAACAACTTTTACCGACCAGGGCCGTGACTCACTCACCCGACTCCCGAAGTATGTTGTCGGAGCCTCGGACTCTAGATCTCGCGGAGCATAATTGCCGTTTCGCGCCCAAAAGTATCGGTCAGGAACCGTTAACCGTTTAGCGAAAGATTTCTCTCTCCCCACTTTCATCACACGTGACACTTCGCCCTCTCAATCCTCAAGCGGTACGCATCGCCTTGTTTCGTATGTTTTGAGATATTTCTAGCTCTCGCACCTAGCTCCGAAAAACCGAGATTTTTTGGGTCTGTACGAGCCAACCTAATAGTGCTATTTTTTGCGCATATACAGACCTTGGACCCAGCCTATATATTTGCAAAGGCCAGCTGTCAATTTCGTCACCAGGATTCATATTGTGCCATTTTTTTCTTCGTTTACAGTGTATGCATTATAGTGTTCTAAATATTTTGTACAGCGAACAATTCTACCACACATATGCCATAATTCGTTAATTTTAACCATGTAATATATCCTTAGGAAAACGCACTCGTCTTTACAGTTTAAAGGGTATAAATAGCCTACTTTGTAACATACGGAATTGTAACATACTTCCAAGGAAATCTGTTCAACATTGGATTCAAAGTTTATAAATTTCTAAAGTACAGTTTTTAGTCCCTGTGGTAGTTGATCAAATTTCAAGTTGGAAGGTTTAACATAATCGCCAGTTTCTAAACCGTTTTCACTACTTTGCTCCCAGCATTGGAGAAACTGGTGGCGTTTACCAAGTGTGGAACTAATGTTTCTAAAATTTCTAGACATGCTTGCGATATATTTAAAGTATTGGTGTTTAGCCTCAAATCGCATACATCATAGACGGATTAGAGGTCCATACATTCTAATTAATCTCGGGTAGTGAATAAGATAATGCATTTTGGGTGTAAAGGTTGCATCAGGAATTTCTTTATACATCTCCATAAATTCAATTATTCGATCATACAAGTACGGTAGCCAGTTCAAATTTACTACAGGAGCTGTTATTATTTCTGAAATTGTTGATAGGGTTAAAAGCATGGGCCAAAATATATCATCATACGAAACTGACGAAGCAAAAATGAAAGGAAAAAAGAAAGAGGATTTTTTTTGAGCTGCGGTACCAATTAAAGATCCTTTTCCTTTGAGAACGTGTTGGGATATGGGTACACTTTGTTTTTTAAATGCAAACTATCATAGGGATACTTTTGTATTTTCTCATTAACTCCATCTAAGTCTAAAAAACCTGATTTGATAATGTGGCATATAAGAACTTTCATTACTTTTGGCGCTACTCCTTCGAAAAAGTCATGCATGAGGTCAGGAGGAAGTGATTCCGTAACTTTAAAATGTGGAAGAATAGCAAATGGAGAGGGACCTTTAACTCCATAGATAGAACACTTGTCAGGGTTATCTAGAATTGCATCTAAGTGATAAGCGTGTACAACTTCATTTCTTACAATCATGTTTTTCTCTTCGAAACAATGAGAAATGTTTTCTTTTTTCGTCATACAGTATCTACAAATACGGCCGGTAGAGAAAGATTGCATAAAACCTCCGATACTGTGACTTGAAAGGTTATCATCCGAAATAGAAGCTAATCCACCTTTAATCATCATTCCCTTAAAATCAAAGCCACATGTCTGTAAAATTTCTAAGAGTGGCTTTAAAATCTTACTACAACCGTATTTTTTATTAACGGGTACCTAACAACCAAAGCCAATTTAATGCAGCTCAGTTTACTGCAATACAAAGGATTCAAGTTTTCAAACATAAAATAAATAAAGGTAACCTTATGTTTCCCTCGTTTAGCTCCCAATGGATTGTTTTACTCAACTTCATCCAAATAGAAATGAAGCCTCAAGCAGCGGGGATTGTTAGAAAATAGGGGGTTGCTTTTACAAATTTCACCATCATCAAAATCAGTGATTAAATGCGAACTATTCTCCTTTTTCAATTTTGTGATTTCCCTTCAAACATTGTAATGAGAAAGTAAATGTCTAAGGACTGATATTATAGGTACATAGCTAAATCCATTTTTATATGTCTTTCCACCAATTCTTTCGGTTCCCAGAATAAACTCCACGGGCTCAACTAAATTTAAATTTTCTGTACAATATTTTTCAAGAAGAAAGTTGCTTTTAACAACCCCTAAAACAGTACGCAATATTTTAGAGGCATATATTTCACTAATAATTTCATTATCCTTATTTGACGCTGTAAATTTCATACAGGCCTCAATACAATTTTCCAGTAATCCAGCAAAACTATTGGAAATACTAGTAGATACATTGAAAGGCAATTTGTGATGTTCGCGGAGCTCAAGTATCATTAAGGCAGCCTCTTTCTGTAAATTGTTTAGAGTGTTCTCATATTCAACCTTTTAGTTCGAAAACTTGCTTCGTTGTCTATAACCTCATTATTATCATTGATACAGTCATAAATATTGGGTTGTTCAACAAGCTGTGGCACAAGTAATACACTTTTCTTTAAATGTTCTCGATAAACAGGGCTTTTCAAACAGTTGTACTTTCTGAACATTTTTAAACAAGTTTGAAAACAACACGTAAAATTTCTATTTGGCTCATGGGAATGCAAATTTTTAGTATTTTTAAGCCATGCTAAGGCTGTATCATGTTTCAATCCACATATTTGGCACTGGTAGGTTTCCATTTTGAGAACATCAGAGTTTAAAGTTTGTGAAAATTTTTAAATTTATGTATTATTCGAGTTAAAAACGTTAATGGTTTCAAGTTCAAATAAAATTATAAAAAAACGTCTTGGTTTGGACCAACGCCGAAAAAACAAACGATATGTGTGAGGTTTATCAATTGACTGAAGTTCAGATATTGCAATTTTTTTTTAAATTATTTTTATTCGTTTAATTCTTAATCAATATTTGATTCAATCAACTGATTTTTACTGTTAATCGATCTATTCCCTCTAAATTAATTTAAAAAATTACATATCTACGCTTTTTCAAGAATAATTCCATTTTCCGAAAACATTTTATCATGAAATTAATTATTTTGAAGGAAGTACGTGTTGGGGGATGAATTATTGAATATTTGAATTATTATACGAAGTGTCTAAAAAGAAGAAGCGATCTTTGATATAACTCGAAAGGAAAATGTAAATATTTGATAGTGGATATTGGGGTCGCGAATTTATACATTTAACTTCGAATATCGAAATGTTACATTTTTTTGTCGCGACTATGAAAGAAAGGTTGCTCTGCAGTTTCCCTCTCCGAACTTCAAAGCATCTTGGCCATAACTCAATCTAGATTTGGAACCCCTTACTACATTGTTGGCGCAACTTGTACACCGGTTACGTATTACGCGTAATCATTTTATCAAGCGTAGAAACCTTTTCGGAAAACACACAGGGGCGAGGCGACCATTGGGGTATTCTTCCTTGCACCAAGGGCCATCGCCAGACGGTGCCAAAGTTCACTACAGGCGGGAGGCTAGTCAACTCGCACTGCCTATAGCGGTGCTTCTAGGCGAGAGGGAGAAGACCCCAATGGCGGTATCGCCCCTGTGTTTTATTTTCTCCTTATGCAATTTCTGTATGATCGGTCCTTGGCACAAGTGGTAAGGTATGATGTGTTCAACCATTTTATTTCCGCAGGAAATAAAAAGTCATTGGAACTGAGAAGTATTTCTTTTTATGTATTCCTTACCCTTTCCTTTGGTTATATTTTTACCGATATCATATTTTTCCAGTGCATATAAGGAGAGCTACCTATTAAAAGAAACCACACAGGACCAAGGTTGTTGTTTTGTCTTAAGTAGACGACATTAGTTAATAATTAGTTTGAGCAAAATAAATTATTTATCATAATTTCTTGAACATCAGTCTTCTCAGGAACTTACAACAGATTTAAACGTTTTTGGTGCAAACTTCAAAAATTGTCAAGGCAGCAAGAACTAAAACTGTGTCCGTCAAGGTGCTTAGAAGTTAGTGAGTATCGACACGAAATCCCTTCAAAATAATTAATTTCATAATAAAATGTTTTCGGAAAATGTAATTGTTCTAGAAACAGCGTAGATATGTAAATTTTTAAATTAATTTAGAGGGAATGGATCGATTAACAGTAAAATCAGTTGATTGAATTTAATATTGATTAAGGATCAAATGGATAAAAATAACTAAAACAATTGCAATATCTGAACTTCAGTCAAATGATAAACCTCACACATATCGTTTGTTTTTTCGGCCTTGGTCCAAACCAAGACTTTTTTTTATAATTTCTGTTACTTCAGTCTTTATATAATTAAAATTTGAATAATTTTATTTTTGATTTACCGTCATACATTTGGTGTTGATCTCTTTCTAATTGCTTAAAGAAGTACTTAAGTATCGTTAATTACATTTAACTTATAATCAAAAACATTGATTTCGATAAGCATATAATGTTGTGCTTTATTCATGAAAGAAGTTTAACAAGATGACCGAGTCATATTACTTTTTACCGCCTTCTAGTGACAAGAATTAGTATTACTATATACATTCTAAGATGAACCCAGCTAATTTAGAATTTCGGGTTTTTTTCATTGTTTATAAAATAGCATTCCTATTATGAATAAAATCAGTATAGTAATAAACTACAGTAACTTACTCATTAGGTTCATTTTAAACTTAACCTACAGAACTTTATCTTAATTAAATTACAGAATAATATTTATTAAACTAGGATTGGTACTGGTAAATGTGAAGGATTCTATTTTTTCTTTAAAATTGTGTAGCTAATTTTTGGGCGGCTTAAATTCCTTTTAAAAGGGCTCTATTTGTATATATAAGCTTTAGCAAGAGTTAAAATAATCCCACGATAACAAACCTTTAATCGTTAGATAGATCACGTTTTTCGCTATAAAATTGATATTAATATCTGTGGTTTCGATTCGGAATTCGATTTTATAAATAGAGTTGGAAAAAACCAAGTAAAAATTGCAAATGTTTCAAGGTTAATTTGAATCCTTTTTAACCTATTTTTCTAAAAAATAAAAAGTAAAAGTGGTGTAAGGAATCTACGTTCGGATAATATTAACTTTAAAATACATCATTGACCCAAAAAAGACTCAAATTTCGCGCCATTAGTAAGTGTATCAATTTAGCGGTAAGAGGGTGGTAGTTACCACTACTTATTGGGCGGGAAAGCGAGAAAACGAGACAGCTGTTATGCGAGGTATCGAAATAAGTAGGACTTCTCAACAAATTATTGAACATTTTAACTCGGCTATTTTTTTAACTATACTATCCTATTATCACTTATCACATCTGCGTAAACTTTAATCTAGGTGCATGAATTTAGGCCCTACGTAATGGTAGCTTCTTCAGGGTTGCCACGGAATTTTCAGAATCAAATTCCCTGACTTTTCCAGGTTTTCCCTGACCTTTTAGGCCGAAAGTGTGAATGTTTAATGCACGTTTAAAGTGGTTATAATTAAATAAACTCTCAACATTAAGTTTTCCCATGTATTTGTTGCACCAAAAAAAATAAGAAACATTTTAACTATAAATAATATATAAAGAAATATATAAATAAGAGCATTTACTTTACAAAAACAATTCTAGACATTTTTAAGGATTAATCTAGAGTTTTCTGTGTTGAGAGAGCATGAGGAGAAACTTTCATTACTCTTTCAATAAAGACTTATTCCCAGAAGTTTTACCCACTAAAATCAAATTCCCTGACTTTTCCCTGACCTTTTCAGCCCATTTTTAAATTCCCTGACTTTTCCAGATTTTCCAGGATTTCCAGGTACTGTGGCAACCCTGTCCTTTCCTAGGGCCATTTTTATTCCTCCCATTTGATTATCATTGTTGTTCACATTTGGGTCCAGTGTTCAGTCACTACCTTCAGTATTTAGGGTCAGGGTGTTTACATTTACCAGCGATTGTTCACATTTGGGGTCCTCTACGGGGATTGGGAAATAGGATATTGTGTAAAATTTAAGAGAGTTAAAAAGCTGAAAACATAGCGAATTTTGTCTAAAGAATCATATTTCATATCCTGAAAGTTTCTGGTGTCTAACGTTAGCTCCACGGAAGTTATTCAAAGATTTGCAAAAAGTGTTCACAATTACCAGTACCAACCCTATAGTAACTTCCTCAATCGGTTAGTTTTAAACTTAACTAAACTACATCATTATTTGTAAAGTTATCATAAACTATAGTATCATGATAATATTAATTAAATTAAAGTATAATATTAATTAAATTAAAGTATAATATTAATTAAATTAAAGTATAATATTAATTAAATTAAAGTATAATATTAATTAAATTAAAGTATAATATTAATTAAATTAAAGTATAATATTAATTAAATTAAAGTATAATATTAATTAAATTAAAGTATAATATTAATTAAATTAAAGTATAATATTAATTAAATTAAAGTATAATGTTAATTAATCTAAAGTATAATGTTAATTAATCTAAAGTATAATGTTAATTAATCTAAAGTATAATGTTAATTAATCTAAAGTATAATGTTAATTAATCTAAAGTAAATTCCTCAATTAACTTACTTGAAACATCATTATTTATAATTATCATTAATCTCACTCGTGAATATATATTTATTTTAATCTTAATTAAAATACAGAATAATACATATTGAACTATTGTAACTTCCTCAATCGGTTAATTCTAAACTTAATTAAACTACATCATTATTTATAAAGTTATCATTAATCTCACTTGTAAACGTGGACTGCTCGCTTAACTAAGCAGAGTAGCAGACGAGTTTTCAAGAGACGATATCATTGGTTAACTCATGGTGAACTTTGCCTGCTAATTCGTTTCTCTCTACATTCAAGACTGATAAGGTTTTAGGAAAAGAACTCTAAGCTTCAGACGTGACTTTGAGGCCGACTTAACGTCATATTAACGTGGTAGTGGGCGATTATTTAATTTCTCTATCTTAGCGCGAAACGCGCCTAGACTCGAGATGGATTTGTCTATCCCAGCTTTTATCTTATGAAAGCAATGGCCTATATAAGAATTCGGTGGCGCAGTCTTAGCGTGCCGGTTTTCCGAACCGTAGCGTTAACGTTGGTACGTTCGAGTCCCCTTGGGGATTTGGAAATTTTAGAAATAAAATAATATAAAGTTTAGCTACCCTAGGTCCATCTGTTCGCGTTTTAGAGCATTATATGAATAAATTTAAATAAATTAACGCGAAAATGGGCGGGGATAGGGCGTGGTTAAGGCTATACTGGGGGAAAAAGGGGGTAATATAGGGGAAAGGCACTAAAAAAGTGTGGGTAAAAGTGGGGGGTAGTAAATCTTTGGTATAAATGCATTACTTTTTAACGCCATCTATGGCGGTAAAAAGTAAAAACGACGGTATTTGAAATATGGAAGAAAAATATTTGTTTCGTACACTGTATACATATTCAGTGTTGTCGAGATCAGACCAACAGCTTCCTTTATGTAAAAGCTTCAATACTGCCAACGGGAGATGTCATAATAAATTATACAGGGTGTAAATAAATGTTTAGAATTCATGTTTTATTGTAGGCCTGAATGCAACAAAATATATTAAAGCACAGTCCTACGATTAGTCTTAGAACCTGGGCCTCAAATTGCAACATCTAAACTGTTTGGTAAACAACTCAACCTAAATATTCGAAGTGTCTACCATTGTGGTTGAGGCACTTCCAGACGGTTGTCCGTGTCTTACATTACATTTGTAACCACTAAACTCATGACGCATGGTAATACTAATGGTATTGCCGTCTTAAGCATGGTTTTCACTTGGCGTAAATCACGACTTTTCGCCCGACGTCAAGCGACGACCGAAAAAAAACCTAGTTACGCTGGACTGAAATTACGTTGAGTGTGGCGATATTAGCTTTCTATTTTTTCGACCGCGTTCAACGTTAACGCTCTGCGCGAGCCAATCAGCAATGAGCTAGAGTCGTGACGTCATTTTCGACCACGCGTGTTCGGAAGAGGTCGTCCATGGTCCGCCATCTATTTATTTATTTCGTTCCTAATCGAGTCAGTAACTAGTACAAATCCCTGAGAATGCCGAAGTTCAATGCTGAAAGGTTTATTGAAGAGGTTAGGAACAATACAAATCTGTATGATATTAGAAACAAAGATTGCAAAATGAAAGACAATAGATGGGCCGCAATTAGTGCAGTGTTCAGTTTATCTGTTAAGCCTTGGTTCCATTATTTGCATGAACTACGCTAAGTGAAAACGCTATAACGCTGGGCGACAACGTAAGCAACAAATCTGACGTTTGACGTCCAGCAGCAAAGTAGTTTTTTTCGGTCAAGTGAAAACCATACTTTAGGTACTTCTCGTCCGTTAAGGCTTGATGTAAGGGATATGATTATGCCGGTAGTAATGCCCTTGTAAACTGGCACGAACAGTAGAATGGCTTAGTGCAATCCACCGCTCTATACTAGCATGAGATTGGCTAGAAAACTTTCTACGACGCCAAAGTCTCAATCCTCATTACAGACTATGCAGTCTCTTCTACGTTCACGATCTTGCACTACTGAAATCACGAAGGTGCTCGCACCCGAGTGTTGTCGGTGTGGAGACCGTTCGGCATAAAGCACTGCCTTTAGTTGAACGTTACCGCGACCTTCACCCAAAATAAACGTGCTGTCCAATTTGTCCTGGTTAGAATAGGTTGGCATTTTGCTAAGAAACGAGACTAACTACTGTAATTCTTCCAAGTTGCCTGTGGAACCGCGATAAAAGGCCGTAGTGAAAAGTAATCGTCGTTACGTAGCAGTTAGGGTCGAATTTAATTAGTCTCGTCATGATGTTTAATAGGATTAACCTAGACGGCAAAACCTTTGCGTGAACTAATTGAAGCCGATCCATTATTTTTTAGAAAGGTACTGTTGTCTGCCGAGGCTATTTTGGCATGGTATCTTAAACCTTCATAAAGTGCATTTTTGGAATGGCATTTTTGGAAACCAAATTATCGGACCCTTTTTCTTGATAAGAGAACGAAATGAAGAAATGGGTTTAAGCGCGCTATAAGGTTAGGCTGACTTCTGACTCAAAAGTAAGTTTTTGACGTACTTTGATAATTAGTTAAATTACAATACTTAGACTTCATTAATTAAAAATCGAAACAGGTAAGTTTCCCATTTAATAAATGCTTGTTAATTTAGAAATATTCCGAAAACTAACTTCGCTATACTTTTTCCGTATGGCCTATGACAATTGAATTAAAAAACGAAAAATTTTTAATGCTTTTTCTATGGGACCCTAACCCTAAAAGGTGTGACGTTTCCTTTAACATTACGTAAGGGTATCTAGTCATATCTACAAGGGCCTTCCGGCCCTGTAGAATAGCCTTAGTTCGGAGGAAACTATTAACAAATTTTCTGTATCGAAAGCGCGAAAACGTAATTTTTAATAAATTGCAGTTCATTTTATAATAATTAACATTTGAGGTTCATATTTTCCCTAACATTATTCTCTGGTGTTGGTAATATTCTTGATTTGGGTTTTTGTTAACTATTCGATTTTGTAGACTAAATATACCTACAAATAGTATGTTTTTATTATTAAGACTGATCAACAATTCGCAACACCGCATCTTTATTTTTCGCAAGAGGACACATTCTCAGGGGATGACTTTAAACACTGAGATTCACTCTTTTTACATGATAAATATTAGAAAAGGCTCGCTTTGTGTTTTTGCGTCATTTAATGTATTCCATTTGGAGTATGCAAAAAAGTTGACAAAAACTTTGGAGTATTTTCAAAAAGTAATTTTTGGTTTGGAGGCACAAAAATGTGTATTTCTGTTTGTATCGTTGTGAGGAAGCTCTCAATCTGAATAATAAAAACCAGTTTCAAACTTTCATTAAAATGTCTTGATTTAGTTTTATCCTAGTATTTTATTCTAACTAGAATCGTCATTAGCCTGATAATGTACCCTTTACGGTTCTAACTAGAACCGTTATGAGATGGTTTATAAATCCTTCAGGGTGCTAATTAAAATCGTCATGTGTATGATAACGAACCCGTTAGGGTGCTAAACAGAACCGTGCAGGTTATGATAATGAACCCTTAAGGGTGCTACCTAGCACTAATATTGGTTTAATAATGCACCGTTCCTACAACTCAGAACCATGATAGGGCGCTACTCAGGACTGGGTTTGATGACGAATTCAATACCATGATGGCTTTGACGCCGAACTCAATAGAGCGCTACTCAGGACCATGATGGGTTTGATGACGAACCCGTTAAGGCACTACGCTGCACCGTGATGGTTTTGCTAACGAACTCGTTAGAGAACTGAGCAGAATCATGAAGTGTTTGCCAACGAACCCATTGGGGCACTAATCGGCACCTTCATGGGTGTGCTAATTATGCAGTAATGTGTTTGATATCAAACCAAGCAGGGTTCTGTAATGAACTCTTGACGATACTACAAAGATGGGTTACAGAACTACTCCACTATGGGGCCACAAAAAACCGTCCACGAAGGGTTCCAAGAAAACAATTTAGGGTTTAAAAGAGGGGACAAGAGCTAAGAACTCCTTTTCCGGCTATTGTGAACATTTTTTCTAAGAGTGTTATCAATTATTAAAAAACTCTTGATTTTGCAACAATGTTCGCGGATAACATTGCCAACTTTCATTTCAAGGTAGGCTTTCGATCCGATTTTTAAGGAAAGAATTGCAAAACTATTGGTTTCATCGGTAATTTCATACGTTCGAAGATTGAAGTACATTTCTGCCTTCAATAACAGCAAAAAGTTAACATATTCTGAATTGCGATCGCTTAACACTGGATCCCAGTTTTCCGCAATAACACGCAATTCTGGCATCATTTTGTATACGTTCAACGGTTATTTTTGAACTATTTCAATTATTTTAAATAATAACTACGCTACCAACTAACTACATTGTACCTGCCTTTGAAATCGAAATGGCGCCAAACTACTTGTAAGGGGACATGTATTGAGAAGACGAAAACAGTCTAGGGGGTTACGTTGATTTTCTGGCTGGTCCTCGACAAGATACCTGTCATAAATTAACTTTTTGGACATAACGTATGGTCCCTTGTATTTGGCCGCCGTCTTCAGCGGGAGACCGGTGGCTTGAGGAGGTCGTTCGACCACTACGAGGTCACCCGTTTCGTATGTGGGATTTTATGATCGACAAGCATTAGGCCTACACCTCTGCTGTTCTTCGTCTTGGTGAATGACTTCGATGGCGGCTTCACGACATTTTAGAACGTTTTCTTCGAAGGCCTCCTGTACGGCATCCCCTAGACATTATAAGTCAGGTTTCGAGAGGAAAAATTGAAAAGGAAAGCAAATGCCATCTGCCCAGTGGCCTAGTTAAACGTATTATTTGGATCCCATTAGAGCTGGTCAACTCGTGCGCCCCAGTCCTTGTCATCCTCCCGGCAGATCGTACTACCAATGACTGGAGTTGGGAGTCGATTGAGACGCTCTACTTGCCCGTTTCGACGCGGCGTGGCAGCTGCATCGATAACATGGGTGATGTTTGCGCTTTTGCGCAAAATTTGTAAGGCCTTACCGGTGTAAGCAGTTTCCTAGTCCGTAATAATTCGCAGATCTGGGAGCACGGCAGTGCTCGCCGCCAAGTCGAGCACTGACATCCTTTTAAGTCCACTGTATCTTCGTGATGGGTATAGTTAAAAGTCTGAAATTTTGCTTGCCGCGAGGACTGTCACTCCTAGCTATAGTTTCCAAATTTCAAGTTCCTACCCTATTTACTTTTCGAAATATCGAGGGTGAAATCAACCTTAATTTGTCACTCACCGATCATCAAAATTCTAAGGTACTTCTAGGGGAGATAGAAACTCTTAATTTATGATTTAGTTTTAATTAATTTTATAAAGCAGAGAAAAATTAAATCATCCTGAAATTTTTATAAATTTGTTCTTTAGTTCTTGATTTTAAAACTAGATGGGGCTGCCGTCTTTTCAACAGAGTTATTCTGGGCTCTTGATGAAAAGACATAACGGTCCAGAGTGAACTGAAAGTTAAATACATATTAAAGCTAATATTGGTAGTAGTTTAAAAGAAATGTGTCATATCTGATGCTACATCCTTATATTAAGATATAGCATACTATCTTTTCTGCATATTCACTGGGGGTCGAAAGGGGTATTTCAGGGTAAATGTGGATTAACGTTATTAATTATTTTGGCAAACGAAGTATAAAAGAGGGTCTTGTTTTAATATAAGTATAACGAGAGGGTCTCGTTTCACGATGACGCCAAAAAATGAGGGCTTCTTACAAAAAGAAGTGAGATCCCATCAAAAACATTAACATGTACAAAAATGGACCAAGCCTCGCTTCGTGCCCTCTCCGCCGTGATAGATCAATATAACGAGGCGTTAGTAGTACTGAACTATAGACCTCCAGTGGTTATTTCGTCTTCCTACGACACATTCACTATAGGATGTATGACGTCGTGAGGCCTATAGTGAAAGTGATTTTTATAATTTCGTAGGCGTTGCTCTTTTCTTAACCATGACTTCGATTTTTTGTTGTTTGTGATAAAAAGACATTTGTTAAATCAAATTCGATTCAATAAAAATTGGAATTATGTCATTTAGGCAATATGACCGCCAGGCTTCAGCACCTGTAAAACTAAAACTTTTTATCTGTGGATAGCCTTGCTGCTCTAACGGAAAGCCACACACAAGTAAAATAGTTTTGTAAGGTTTCACTACATGTCCATATCAAGAAAAAACAGAATTGTTCATCCCCTGAAACGTCGGTACCATCCGCGATGACTGCTATAAATGGGCTTACTTTTATTTCTGCTACTAGCTCACGTTGCAATAAGTGCGCCACAATTTCCAGTATTCCATTTTGAATTTTACCATTCAAGAAATTTTTTCTTTTAGCTAGCCAAGCCTTTAAAAAGGCATATCCTCACTTCTTTCTTCCATTAGTTTAAGGAGATTACCACTTTCGTTTGAGCCTCCGTGTCCACGTAATTCCTGTCCTGTACGAGCTAAGTATCTAATGGAACTCACCACCGTGCGCATGGTTTTTCTGTTTTGAATTTGTTTCTCGAGAGATTGCTTGCTCACCAGTTCAACCACAGATTTGTTCCACTCTTTCTTTAAAATAATTGAGCTGGGAATGTTGTGTAACTCGCTTTTCTCGTGCATTCGAAATCTTTCGAGACCTTTCTTCTAATTTCTAAAACCAGTGTATGTAAAAGCTGTTTCGAAAATATGCGTTTATCGAACTTGCATACTTAACGACTTAACGCATATGTTGCACAAAACAAAGTCACTCGTTGTATCATAATAAATCCACGGGAATTGTTCAAACCAAGAATATACGAATGATCTTCCATTTGGATCCTTTGGAATTGAAAAGTTTGAAGAAGGCATACTTTTATCACTTATATCTGGTAGTCCGCCTTGAAGCTTTGATTTCAAGTTGCTTTGAATTGTTACTGCATCTTGTTTATAAGTATTAGTATATCAAGAATCACTGGAGTGACTGGATGTTGAAGCTCCAAGGTTTTCTACAGCTTTTGAATTTTCTACATCCGTTAAAGTTTCTTGTGTAACTGCATCTATATGATTTATATCGGTGACTTTTGGTTTCGTCTTACTGTCATGGAACCATGAATCCAGGGAAGTTGTTTGCCTCGTTTTCGAGACATTTTAGAAAAACAGGTCAAAGTTAAGTTTTGCTTTTATTTCAGTCGAGATGACTAATACACATAAAAAACCAACAAAACATTTATAGTTTGGAGCAGTCCATTTCGGTTTGCCCTATATCACGGGGGGTGGAGACACAAAAAAAATACTTCACACTAAGGGCTAAATTCACTAAAACTAGGTATTTTTTCCCCTGTAAGAATAAAAGGGATATTTACGAATAGATAGCATTTACAATTTTTACATTCAGAATAAATAGGAAATGTAATAGTAAATTTTAATCCCAAGTGATACCAATCAATTAGGTTAATTGTACGCTGGGTAATGAAAAACATTCGCTTACAATGAAATTTTGTACTATTCAGACTCGGTAACCAGAGCGGGGGAGATATTAAAATTGGTCGTGGAAAAAAGACTTAAGACACTTAGGAAGAACCCGGAAAAGTCATGGAATTTAATTTTGGTTAGGTTATTTTTAGTTTTGTGCTGTTTAGAGGCGGAAAACTATTGTTCCTTGCGGCTGGGCGTCTTTCCGCTCATTTCTACCATTCTTTCCCAGGTTTTGGTGTGACCGATTTGGATATGGCCGGGGTGATCTTGTTTTCTATACTAGTATTAGTATGACGTAATATAGCGTGCACTAAAGGGGCAAGAAAAAATTCCTCCCCAACATTTCTTAAACCGTTTTTAAAGTGTTTTGAAATTAACGAAAACTCCATTTTTAGCCCTAAAAATTAAAACCGGTTAAAATATTTATTTATTAACAGATTTGTTAGATCTCGCAATGAAACGCTAAAATGTCAAAAGCAATTTAAAACTGTATGACCACGGAGCTTCTATTTAAAGGGAGAGAAAACTTCCTCCCCGTCTAGTACTATAAACGCTCTTAGGAAACGTAGACACTATTTGTCCATAAAATGGGGCACATATTTTAACCCTCCCTAAGTTTTCGCTGGTCGAATGTACTTGCGAGGGAAGGGAGGTTAGACGTCTCCTCACCAAGAAATGCGCGGGTGACAAGGGTTGAGGCTCTCCTGGATTGTCATACACGAAAGTGATTGGGCGCGAGTTGATTGTTGCCTCAATCTCTATTACTATTGTTTCGATTTCCTGATAGGTGAGGAGGGCTTTTCCTAATACTTTTTTAGAGAGGTCTTTTCTGACATGACCATGCGCTCCCAAAAGCCTCCCCACCATGCGCCACGATCTGCAATGTACTTCCATGATATTTTTAGCCCGCTCATAAAATTAGCTACTTCTGCACTGAGAGAAATTTCTGTAGTTTAAACAGAAGAATTTTACAATATTGAAATGTAAAATATATTAACGGAGTTTATCTGCAGAAATACAAACACAGTAAATCGTTTTTACTATTTTACGGAAAACATCTGCATATTTCACTTATTGATCTGCTATTTCTAATTCTAACTGTAAAAATTACACATTTGTTTCTGTAATTTCCGATCCTCAGTTTTGAACGGTGAATTCCACAGAAATGTTTTACAGGGTGACTGCTCGATAGGCTTTGCAGGCATTTACTGTAAATTTTACAGAAGATATTTTATAGAAGTATCTGTTAATTTTAGTACGAAACTGTGAAAAATACAGCTTTACTTATTTGATTGGTAAAACAGATGCTTTCTGTAAAGTTTGCAAAAATATTACACAGAGTGACTGTTTTTTAGGTATTGCAGATATTTTCTGTACCTTAAGTACTTCATGGTATTATCTGTTAGTTTTAGTCCGAAATTGTGAAAATGACAGATTTACGTATTTGATTGGTAAAACAGATGCCGTTTGTAAATTTTACAGATATTGTGCTACCATGACTCTGTTAACGTTACTAACAAACTGTGAAAACTACAGTATATTGGCGATTAAACAAGCAAAATATGTTCCTTGTATAATTTTCAGATATGTGTGTTACCGGCAACCTGATAATAATGCTTCAAAACTGCAAAAACTAAAAGATATGATTCTTTAATGTTTCATTCACTTTTTCCCGCAAATTTTACGGTATCTATTTTGGGAAAATTACAGTTAAACCCATTTAATTTCTACATTAATTTTGACAGACTATTTTTTACAATGGCAAGGTTCTGTAATTTTTAATTGCGCCCGAGCCACTTCTTTAACCATTGAGGAACTCAAAAATAATCGACCTCTGTTTGACAGTAAAAATACTAGACCCAATTTAGAAATAGCTCCTATCATTTATGGTTTAACTAATATATAATTTTCGAGCTGGAAATCTTCAAATTCCACCTTGTCGGTTTACGTTTAATAAAAGCTTTATGAACGGGTAAAGCTTTTAAATATATCGTCTAAACCCAAAGTTTCGATGATATGCAAATCAATGCAAATAATTGAAGTAACAGGTGAAAAATTCATAATTTTTTGGTCAATTTAATTTTTTAACTCATCGTGTAGGGGACTAGACTATACATTTTTGGTTCATCAGATGTTTATATTTAGATTGCATTTTCTATAAGATTTAGTAAATATTCTATAAACTAGTAAATATTTATATTAGCTCATTTGGTGCTGCCAGATAAAAAGTAAGAACTTTATAATGCTAAAAAATAATTGCACGTGGATTTGAGAGAGAGTTCACCGGCCCCACCTTTAGAATGGAAAATAACCGCAACCCCAGGAGGGGGAAATTCTTTGGAAAAAAAACTAGGAGGCTCCGCTGGGTCAAGAGAGAGAGGCTATAATTTTAAACCCTTTTTTGTCACTTTACTCTGGGCTAGAAAGTTTCCATTGTGCGCGGTCAGGGTCGGTTTCGGGTTTTTTTGGACAGGTTCGCAATCTAGCGATAATCTACGGTCTCCACGCGGGTAATGCAGGTGTGGTTCTTAGAGCTAGAAATGAAACGCGACTTACTGAGTATTATATTACCTCGTTTACCAGCGCCCATTAAGTGAGATTCCACAATTTGAACAAGTAAGTTAAATACATTTCAGCATCCTATATGATAAATGATCTAGGTATAAAAGGTGAATTTTGCTGTTTATTGTTAATAGAAGACAATTGAAAATCCATAAATCGGTTACTTATCTTTGGAGTTAATTAAACAGTTTTTCTTTTAAAATAAGGAGATAAAGCCTAGATCATTTATATATTGAATTTATTATAGTGTGGGTAGGTAAGTCGGAGAGACAGAAAAACATGTTAGCGTCACGAATCAACTAAACTTTATTATCTTTTGTTATGCTATATATATACAAGGTAAAAAAGTAAAATGCTAGGAGTTAATTTTTTACATAAAAAACATTTGAACTTCTAATTTAAAATTACACAGTTTTTTATCTCGCCACATTATTCCCCTTCCAGTGCTAACGACGTGGTTTGAAAGGTTTTCCCGAACGGGTACGATGGTTATCTGAGGATTCGTTGTCCGCAAATGTAACTTTCTTTAAGACCTTGGGTATAGTTGGTAGGGTCGTCACCACCGGGAGGGCTGGTAACTGAACTTCTTGCTCAAGAAAAGCCGGTTTCAAGCGGTCGATGGTTACGGTGTCCGTTCTGCCTTTAATGCGTAGCTTGAAATATTTTTCGTAACGGTCGAGCACTTGATAGGGACCGTCGTATTTTGGTTGTAATGGTTTACGAACCATATCGCTGCGAATCCAGACGTGCGAGCAGTCTGAAAGGTCTTTGTTGACGAAGACATGTTGTGTAGCGTGATTTGAAGCAGGTTTAGGTCGGACAGATTCCATGATTGTGCGCAAGGAGCTAAGAAAGTCGTCAGGGTTTTGTCGCTGCGGAACTTGGTGGAAAAAATCTCCAGGCAGCCTGAGTGTTTCGCCGTAGAGCATTTCGGCAGCAGAAGATTGTAGATCCTCTTTAACTGCCGTGCGAAGCCCCAATAGAACCGAAGGTAATGTCTTGGTCCACTGGTTATTTCCATGTGCGGCGAGTGCGGCTTTAAGTGGTCGATGCAGGCGTTCGATCATTCCGTTTGACTGGGGATGGAAAGCGGTTACTTGCTGGTGTTTCGCCCCCAGGTGGTCTGCAAGCTCCTTCAAAAAGGCAGGAAGTAAACTGTCGTCCTCGATCAGAATATATGGTATTTGGACATCCGTAACGTGAAACCCAACCATCGTAAAAAGCTCTGCAGACACTCTCGGCGGTGATACTCGTAATCGGGAGTGCCTCGGGCCATCGAGTAAAACGATCTATGCAGGTGAGCAGATAAGAATATCCTTCCGAAGGAGGCAGAGGTCCGACCAGGTCGACATGGACGTCTGAGAATCGCTGCGTAGGTCCTAAGAAATGACCATGTGGACTGATTGTGTGTCGTCCAACTTTGTTCCTCTGACAGGGTATGCATTCTCGAGTCCATTTTGATATATCGGAGTTCATGGATGGCCATACAAAACGCTGTGCTATAAGTTTTCTGGTCGGGTTAACGCCGGGATGAGATAAACCATGAACGTTGTTGAAAACCCGTTTCCGGAAAGGTACTGGGATGAATGGTCTAGGTCTTTCCGTTCCGACGTCACACCAAATACTAGCGCGTGTATCTGGGAGTTCGAGCGCTTTAAGTTTCAATACGGTCTCCGTTTCAAGTAAGCCTCTTAATTCTTCGTCGGATGCCTGGGCCTCTGCGAGCTTTTGGAAGTCCAATGATTCGACGTCCGTGTAGTTAATTTCTATGCGCGAGAGAGCGTCTGCGACAGTATTCTTTATGCCTTCGATATGTCGGATGTCCGTAGTAAATTGACCAATGTAATCCAAATGTCTGGCTTGTCTTGGACTGGCTTTGTCAAGCTTCTGATTGAACGCGAAGGTGAGTGGCTTGTGGTCCGTGTACAAAGTGAATTGTCGTCCTTCGAGCATATGTTTGAAGTATTTTATCGCCGAGTAAGCAGCGAGAAGCTCTCGATCGTAGGCGCTATACTTTTGTTGAGTTATGGATAGTTTGCGGGAAAAGAAAGAGAGCGGTTCCGAATAGCTTCCGTGGTCGTGTTCCAGTGCCGCACCGATAGCAAAATCTGATGCGTCCACTTTAAGCGCGAGTTTTGCGTCATGCTTAGGGTGGGAAAGCGTTGTAGCGTCCCGTAGAGCCCTCTTGCAAGCTTCGAATGCTTCCTCTGCTGCTGGTGTCCAGCTTATTCTTGTTTTGTCATTCTTTTTGGCTCCTTTAAGATATTCGTTCAGAGGGGCTTGAAGTCTTGCTGCGTCCTTGATACATCGACGATAGAAATTGCCCATGCACAAAAATCGACGAAGGTCCGCGATAGTTATGGGTTTCGGGTAGTCGACGATGGCTTTAACCTTGCTCGGTAGTGGTGAAATCCCTTTTGAATTTACGAGATATCCAAGGAATTCGAGTTCTTCTACTCCAAGTTGCGATTTTGATGGATGAATAAGGATGCCATATTCTTTGAAGCGCTCAAATAGGGATCGAAGATGTTTCTTGTGAGTCTCTCGATCAGGTGAAGCTACGACCACGTCATCCACGTAAACAAATACGAAATCCAAGCTTCTGCAAACTTCGTCCATAAATCGTTGGAATGTCTGGGCTGAATTACACAGACCAAACGGCATGCGCAGAAATTCCCAGAGTCCAAATGGAGTAATAACAGCAGTTTTATGCACGTCAGGTGGGTGTACCGGTATCTGATGGAAAGCTTTTACCAGGTCAAATTTAGAGAAAATTTTACAGCCTGCGAAATTAGCTGTAAAGTTGCTCAATAATGCCAATGGATATCGGTCTGGACGAGTCCGTCGGTTCAATGCACGGCAATCACCACAAGGCCGCCAATTTCCGTTTCCTTTGGGTTGCATGTGGAGTGGACTGGCGAAGTTGCTTTTAGATGGTCGACAGATGCCTTGTTCCGCCATTAATTGGAATTCTTTCTTGGCTATGGCGAGTCTCTTCGGGTCGAGGTTTCGGACACGTTCCACCACTGGAGGTCCGGTAGTCTCTATATGATGAAAGACATTGTGCTTTGGCTCTTGTAACGGTCCGGATGGGCGAACGATCTCCGGAAATTCAGCGAGAATTTTATGAAATTCTGTAGTTCCGAAAATTGTGGTTATGTTGGTTGCAGGATGGCGGATAACTTTGCAGTAAGCTGACAGTAACGTTTTACTGTCCACTAATTTCCTCGTTTTTAGGTCAGGTAATAGGTGGAAAGTAGATATAAAATCTGCTCCTATGATTGGTTTGCGGATATCTGCGATGACGAATGTCCATTTGAAATTTCTTCTAAGTCCCAGGTCAAGATGAAGAATTTTGGTTCCGTAGGTATTTATTTGTGTCCCGTTTGCAGCAAATATCTTGAAATGGCATTTCGAATTGTGTCGCTCTTGTTTGGTGGGTGGAATGACTGATATGTCAGCGCCGGTGTCGATTAAGTAATTACGTTTCGAGGTTTTGTCGTATATGAAAAGGCGATGTGAATTCCGGCCATTGAAATCGGTCGTCGCCATATCCGATCGGCCTGCTAGTTTTCCGGGTCCATTCGCTTGTGTGGGGATTGGTTCCGAAGCCATGCGCAAGGATCTTGACATTTGTTTGCTTTTTCCCCAAATCGGAAGTGGTAAAAACAGAGCTTCCCTCTTGGATTGAAAATACGGCCTCTAGATCGTGAACGGTTTTGTCCTCTGCCACGACGATCCCTGTCACGATACTGAGCACGACCTCTGGTGAATGAATCAAACCTTTGGTTCAATTCCTCGATTTGTTGAGCAAGGCGCCGAACAGATGGTGGATCGTCGGCCTCTGGGTTATTTGCAGTAACAGCTGATATTGTGGTTGGGCGGATGGTCTCGACGATCTTGTCAGCTTGAGCGGCAATCTTGTCTAGGTTACTTTCGTTGCTCATGACTAATATACCTCGGACTTGCTCAGGAAGTTGGTCCATGAACAGTGATTTTAGTATAGCATCATTGGCTTGTGAACCAGCTTGAAGACGCATCGTTTGCAGGAAGAGTGAAGGCTTCTGGTCGCCGATTTGCATTCCGCTTAGTAGTTTGCGTAGCCTTTTTTCGTCCGTATCGCAGAATGAAGAGATTATTCGTGCCTTTAATGCTGTGTAAGGATTTTCCGGAGGCACCTTGACGATGTCAGCGACATAAGGAATGATGGTTTGGTCCAGGGATTGTAATACGTAGTCGAATCTTGTTTGTTCAGTAGTGATTCTGCTAATTCGGAATTGGGATTCTATTGTGGAGAACCAGAGGTCAGGATTGTCTTTCCAAAATAGAGGAAGCTTGACTGAGAGACGCGAAATTTCATGGCTTTCGGGCTTCTCCTCCTTGTTGAAGTCCTTAGTAGACATCACTTGATTAAGTTTCTCGCTTAGGTACTTAATTTGTTCAGTTAGAGAAGTTTCCTCGTCGTCGTCGTCGTTCCCTTGCATATCGTTCTCCGTGTATTGCTTTAGGCTTGTGTAAAAAATAAACTATCGAATCACGTCCGGGTCACCAATTGTGGGTAGGTAAGTCGGAGAGACAGAAAAACATGTTAGCGTCACGAATCAACTAAACTTTATTATCTTTTGTTATGCTATATATATACAAGGTAAAAAAGTAAAATGCTAGGAGTTAATTTTTTACATAAAAAACATTTGAACTTCTAATTTAAAATTACACAGTTTTTTATCTCGCCACAATAGAACCAAAACTCAAATTTATGTTTATGTTTGTTTACAGACTATGACTAATATAGAAATACCACCTTGATTATTGCGTCATAACGAGTGCCAACTAAACAAGTAAGTTATAAATATTTGCATTGTTTATATTAAAATAGACCCTAATATTGCAACCCCTTGGCCAGATAGGTTTTTCTTTACTTTTTACGGAAATTCAAATGCCGCTTAAAAAATATCAGCCATTATTGCTTTACATTGGCCCTTAAAGGGAGAATGAAATAGTCAGAACAGGTCAAGTGAAAGTCTAGGAAGCTGAAACCAAAATTTTTTGTCCGTCTTCAAAATGTCGTCAATGATTACACCTAACAACGAGAATTTTACCGTTCTTTGGATTGTATTTCGTTTTAAATATCGAGTATCCAGAAAAAGCGAGCACAGATAAGGAATTAATCCAAAGGTATAAAATCGTCTTTCTCATATTTTCCCCTTATTGTGTATTAAAATCCATGTTAATATAGTTTTTAAAAATCTAGAAAACCAAAAATATCACATTGAAAACCTGTTTTTCTGCAAGATTTCTCTTTTTTGGCACTCAGAGTTTGTAGTTAAAAGCTGTTGTTAATTTAATATTAATCATTTAATTATTTTTCCTTTAGATACACCGCGAAGATTAACCCAGAAAATCGCAAAGGGTGTAAGTCCAAAAATTATGTTTTTGATTAAAAAATATTTTCGAGTTTGGCTGGCTTTGAAGGATTTTAAAGTCATTGTAATTTTTAAAGGTTTGGCCTTTACTTTTATTAAAATTTTGCATATATTTAAAAAAAGTTTTTAATTTATAAAATAATGAATCGTTATCAGAGGGAACTCGTTTTGAAAAATGACTTTTACCGAAATTCACGGAATCAATGAATAAGTTCCCACATCATAGGATATAATCAGGCTACAATCGGTATGTCTTTATTTCTTTGGGTGTAATTTTCTTAGATAAAATTTTTGAATTTTAGAGCCCTACAAGTAATAAAAACAATGTTTCTGCAAATATTGGAGACATTAATCTTGCATCGAATGATGCAAATTGAGTTAACGTGCAAAACAGTGATTTTGATCTGACATTTCTGTGAAATTTACAGGTTCAACACTGAATAACTTTGTTAAATATATCATATCATCTGTTTAAAGTACTGATATTGAACGCACCCCAAAAAAAGTAATATACAAATGTTTCTGTAAAATCATCAGATTTTTAACACCAATAAAACGATGGACTTTACACGGGTCTCTGTAATTATTACACATTATAAAGCTGACATATACTGTTGTTTCTGAAAAAACCACAGACATTAGTTTTATATCAGAACAGTTATTTCTGAGAATTTTACAGATTTTGAAAGCAGATCTATACAGTTATTTCTGTAAAAACCACAGTACTTAATTCCACATCAAAACAGTTATATCTGTAAATAATGCAGATTTTCAAAACCGATCTACACAGTTATTTCTGTAAAAACCACAGACCATTATTTCACATCAAAACAGTTTTTCTGTAAGAATTACAGATTTTCAATACAGATCAAAACTGTTGTATTCATAGTTATTTCTGTAAAAACTACAGAATATGGTTACAGTTTTAACTTGTAAAATTGACATAAAAACTTCTGTTTTGGAGAAAAACGAATAACCTATAATTTTTACAGAACCGTTCTGAAAATCGAGAAAACCGTAGTTGCTGTTATTTTTACTGATATTTTCTGGCATCACGTGCTGCCAGAAGTTTTCTGTTTTTTTCACTGAACATATTTTTCTCAGTGTGGGCTTCTAAGGTTGCTCAGTAGAATCTTGAGATCCGCATCCGCTCTCTTAAATGTGGCGGCATTGTCACTGAATATGACGCGAACTATTCCACGCCTAGCTTTGAATCTCCAAAATGACATTAGGAAGCTTTCTGTTGTTAAATCCGAAACTATCTCTAAATGTATCGCTCGCGTGACCGCGCACGTGAATAACGCGATGTAGCATTTCTTCTTATTCGGTTTGACGTAAATTGGACCCGCGTGGTCTATGCCACAGATTTCGAACGGTGGAGAAGGATTTATTCGCACATCAGGCAAGGGCGCCATTACAGCGGTAGTTGGCTTGGCCCGAAATAATTTGCATCTTGGGCAAGATGTTATGATCTTCTTGATTACTTGTCTCCCTCTGGGAATCCAAAAACGCTCTCTTGTTTCGACTAACACGTCATTTACGCCCGCATGCTGCAGTCTGACATGATTTGACATAGCTATAACGTATGTCAAGTGGTTACCAGCAGGTAGTATCAATGGGTGCTTTTCTCTGTAGGACATCTGCGCAGCGCCTAGACGTCCGCCCACGCATAGCAAGCCATGACTGTCCAGTTTTGGATCCAAAGATAGCAGGGTTGAAGCTTTAGACACTCCTGACCCGTTTTTTAGGCTCAAAAGTTCTTCTGGATAATTTTCTAATTGCACGCTCTTAATCCAGTATTCCTCGGCCGCTGCTATTTCTGCTGTAGTTAATGAGCCCTTTGTTTTGTTGTCTTTTGTTCTTGCATTGTTCGCGAAACGTTGAACCCACGCGGTTATTCTAGAAATTTTCTGCAGCTGGTTGTATTTATTAAGCTCGAAAAGAGGCTCACGCGCTTTTTGTACTGTGTTTACGCTCACGGTTATTGGTTGACCATTAGCTCGAAGCTCGCACGCGATATCATTGGGTATTAATTCCCCTTGCTCAAATTCCTCTACGGGAGAAGTCACTTGTTTTAACCATGGAGGTCCATGTAGCCACAAATCGCTTTTAGCTATGTCCTTTAAGGACTTACCGCGCGTAGCTAAATCCGCCGGATTTTCCTTACCCGCTACGTGGTTCCACGACATGGGGTCAGTACGCTCTTGTATTTCTCGCACGCGATTCTGTACGAAAGGCTTCCATCGGTTGGCATCCCCTCGGATCCAGTACAGTGTTATGGTAGAGTCAGTCCACATTTGCACTTTGTTTATTTTGATATTTAAGGCTTCTACCACGCTATTCACTAATCTGGCGCCAATTACGGCAGCCATTAATTCTAACCTTGGAATTTTTAACACTGGCTTTTTAGCTCATTTTTTAATTGGGCGACCTTGGCTTTTGACGCCACCAACACTGAGTTAACAAATCCGTTTGCAAATACACTTTTAAGATAAAGGACTGAGGCATACGCAGTTACGCTAGCATACGAATCCATGTAACTCTATAGAGATGGGTGATTCTCCAGCACAACCCCCGAAATAAAACCTTGGGACTACAATCTCAATCAGATTTCTTAATTCATCGCACCATTGATTGAACTTTTCAGAAAACCGGGGCTCTAATTCTGAATCCCAATTGACTTTAGCTTCCCAAAGCTCTTGCAAAAGCATTTTGGCTCTTATTGTGAAAGGGCTTATTATTCCCAAAGGATCAAAAATTCGCGCAACGGCCCTTAAAACCCATCTTTTAGTGCATTGTTTGCCCAACATAAATTCCAGTAATGATTCTACATCAAATGTTAAAAGATCTCGCACTTCATCCCAAGTTAAGTCCAAAACTTTTACGTTTGTTGGATTAGGTAGTTTATGATTGTCTGACACTACCGCAGCTTCGCTTCCATACCTTGCTCTAATTTCTTTTGAGTTACTATGCCACTTTCTCATGTTCATGCTCGCTTCCGCCATTAGGTTTCTGGTGTCTATAAGCAATTTATCAACTTCCTCTACGTCATTCCCTCCTGACACAAAATCATCTATATAGAGGTCGCGCAATATAGCTGAACTAGCACGTGGATATTCCTTAGATAATTTCTGCGCATGAGTTTTAACCGTGCCCGCTAACAAAAACATACTAGCCTTCCCTCCAAAGGGCGCTCTAGTGAATCTTAATTCTATTATTGTCTTATTGTCTGGGCTTCCCAACCCCTTTATCCACAAAAATATAAAAGCATCTCTATCTTTCTCAATGATTCCTATTTGGTGATAAGCTTTTTCAATACCCCCCGTCACCGCAATAGGGTTTTCTCTAAACCTCAATAAAACCTGAAATAGCTCGGGAATCAAGTTTGGACCTGAATCCATGCACTCATTTAGAGACGGCACATTTTTAGCGTGTGATGATCCGTCATTTACAATCCTTAATTTTGTGGTTAAGCTCTCTTCCCTAATAACTCCCCTATGGGGCATATAATAGAGTGGCCCTTCAATTACGTGATTTTCTGGTATTTTCTCTACCATTCCTGACGCTATTTGCTCTTGAATAATGACATCGTATGCCTTCAAATGTTCCTCATTTTTTCTCAATTTTTCTCACAAATTAAGGGTACGCCTCTTAGCAACTTCATAATTATCGCCCAAATGTTTAACTTTTTCGTTCCACGGAATTGCAACCTCATACCGCCCGGTTTTGCGCTGAATTGATTTTTGAAAATCCTTCATTAAAGTATTTTCTTCACTTAATTTGGTTGCTTCTGGTGGGTCTTTAATCCCGATATGCTCTAAATCCCAGAACGATTGCACCTGATCAGACAAAAAGTCATCCTCATTTGGCTGCCTAGCACTAACGCTTACGCGCATTACATTTACTGCGTTAACCCCTACAGTGAGAGCTGCTCCTTTTTCGCTGGTTGTCCCATGCAAGGTCCACCCCAGTTTAGTGTTAATTACGACTAAACTATCTGACAATCTCTCAACTGGCCCTTTGGTTACAGTCCAAAAATAATCCGCACCTATTAAAAGGTCTAAGGGAACTTCTTCGCCCCCCTTCTCTTCTCTCTCTCTCTCTATCACTTAAAGGATATCCCCACTGTTCCATTTCTCGCGCAATACTTTCACTTGGGACGGAAAACACTCCCCCGCTAATACCAGGAGTTTATAGGGCCTCAATTTCAACTACTTCTTCGCTCTGCACATGTTTTAAAATCACCCTAACCCTATTTCTGACAATTCTGGTCGGCTCATTACTCTCAAATTTGAATACATCTAGGTTTTCCTCGGCAATTTACTCTAACCCTAGCTCCCTGAAAAGTTTATTATTTATGAAACAGCGATGACTACCGCCGTCGAATAAACAACGGACCTTTACTTCTTTACCATTTGCGCCTAAAGCCACCGTTTGAACTGTTTGTAACAAAATTTGCTTCGCTTTACCTTGACCCTCTTGCACCGCGCTGTTTACGTTAATAGCTCCCGCATTTTCTTGATTTTGATTGGGCCTAGTATTGTTATTTTCGCGCCCTTCACCCTTATTCTCATTGCAGAGTATTTGATGATGTTTTCGCTTGCACTTTCTGCACTGTTGGATTTTCCCCCTACATTCAGTTGCCTGATGTCCTGACCTCAGACACAAAAAACAAACCTTCTTGCTAATAACTATGCCTCTTTTCCGCTAACTGGAATTTCATTACAATTGTAATATGGATGCGCACCTTCACAAAAGAGACATTGGCCAGCACCTGAACGCTTCTCTGAAGAAGCTGAAACGCTAAGGGAGGAAGCGGAAGCGACGGAGCTATTTTTCCCCCACTATATACTGGTTTGGTATGGGTTTTGTCATTATGGGTGTTACTACTAATTTTTGATTGGTTTCCTGGTCTATGAATAGCTAACGCTCTCTCCGTGCCTTCGATTGGCTTTCTTAAAAAGTTCAAAAGGTCTTTAATTTTCCAACAATCTTGTAGCCCTTCAGGTTCATTTCCAAAACGCTCTAATAAATCTACCAGCAACAAACCCCCCAAAATGTGCGCCATAAGTTCTCCATCACCTTCGTTAAACATCTCAAGAGCTTCTAAGCTCGCTACTTCAATTTGGCACGTGTCGTGCAGATGCCTCAAGCCCTCAATATCGCTACTTTTTAATACAGGAGTTAATTTTAAAATATTGTTCATTCTTGTACTAATTAAAATGGGTCGGCACCCAAAACGCTTTTCCAAGTTTTTACTGGCTATTTCATAGCTACCTACGCCTTCTTTGACATTAGCTATGGCGCTTAAAGCCGGTCCCACTAATAGAGATTTTAAATAAATTAGCTTATCTGTCTCTGAGAGTTCTTGGTCTCCTCCAATGGCTCCTTGGTATTGTCCCCAAAATCGCTGCCAATCGTTGAAATCACCGTTGTATTTTTTAATTTCGAGCTGAGGTAATTTCACGTTTCTTCTGCTTCTTGGAAAGTTTTGCTCCTGGCTGGCTAAACTCGGTGTGGAACTGCCGCCTTGCTGCCCTCTCTCCATCTTGTCCACTTAACGCTTCGCTCTATCCTTCCAAAGGGTTATTTCGTCCAAGAAATCCTCCACCTCCATAGTTTCTCCTTCAAACTCGTCAGGATCTTGCATCAGGTCAAAGATGGCTTGGTAGAGCGCCGAAAGGTTCTTTTCTCTAGCACCGATTTTAGCTAGATTGTCTTTTAATTGTTCCACGTTTATCACGGGATTTTGCAGCTCGTTCTGAATATCACTCATTGCCGCTTTCATACTGTTTCTAACCGCCTTGCGCCTAGCGATTTGTTTAGCTAACGCGTCCATTTTCCCGATCTAATACAGTTCCAAAACCTCGATCCCGGGTTTCGGCACCAAAATATGTAACGAAATATAGCTTGGGAGAGCTTTTTTATAGCGGACTGAAACATCGAGCACGCTCGCGCAATTAAATGAAAGTTAGTTAATTCTAAAATAGAATTAGAGTTTTGGATCGCTTCGGTTTTGGTAAATAAAGATAAGGAGCACGATAAGTTTTTTAAAATTCAACAATAACTGTTTATTACGAAAAATTAACTCGATGATTAAAAAAAGGAGAGGTTGAAAAAGTTGCTTTTTTGAATGATTTACACGTTCGCACTAGTATTTTAACCTTCGTTAGCGCTTGAAAATTAAGGTTAATAACTAAGTTTATTGATTACTCCGCGCTTTAATTATTTTATCTCACCGCGCAATTTAATCCTTTTTGGAAAACACTATTATTTCTTTTAAAGCACAATTATTCCTTTTTTGGCGCAATTTATTACTAATGGTTTAGATCTGGCGCTAAATTTTCTATCTAAACTCTCGCACTATTCTAAGTACATTTTACTCAGTTTTTTTCATTCTTAGGGTTTGGCGGGCACTTTTTAGCTTACCCTTTTTCTAACTGCACAGGAGAACTTGCTGTTCAAGACTGACTTTTTATTTTTCTTTATGTTGACTAAATTCAACTAGTGTGGTCCTAGGACGCTCGCTGTCCCTGCGCTACTATCGATTGATTTTTCTTTTAAAACCGGTCGTCTTAGTGACGTACCCCTTTTTTTCGAAGCTCAAATTTTCCATGTTGAAAACCTCTTTTTTTTTCTTAGAAATACAGCGCGGAAAAATACCTTTACAATAAAAAATCGATAACAAACTCAAAATTGAAAACAACTTGAAAATAGACTAAATACAAATGAAACAATTACATTCACTATGGAAAATTACACAATTTAAAATATTTAACGAAAAGATAATTTTTAAGTTCAATAAATTGAAAATTATTGTTCAATATGGTCCGTATTGTTTTCGACGATTACCGTTTGGTATATCATCCGCTCCCGAAATATTCTATAAAGTCTTCAGCCAAATTTTTGATAGTGTCAGACAGGCTCGACCAATCCACGATGATGTTCTGGTATGGGGCAAAACCTTGGAAGACCATGATCGTCAGTTACGAGCAGCTCTTCAACAGTTGGAAAAAGCCAACGCAACACTAAATCCCGATAAATGCGTATTCCGTGCAACGGAGCTAGGCTACATGGGAGAGATTATATCTAAGGAGGGCATGAGACCAGATCCAAAGAAAGTAGAAGCTGTCAAGAACATGTCCACTCCGCGAACAAAGGCAGAAGTACAGCGAGCTCTCGGTCTTGTTAACTTTGTGGGTAAATACATCCCAAACTTGTCAACCAACACAAAGTATCTCCGAACTTTGCTGAGAGCAGACACGGATCCACAGCTTTTGCCTCAACATGAGGAAGAATGGCAGTATGTCAAGGACGCCTTGACAAGCAAGCCAGTCTTACAATTTTATGACCCTAGCTTGCCTACAAAGATTTCAACAGATGCCTCCACTAGCGGAATTGGAGCGGTCTTGCTACAGCAGACCAGTGATGGATGTTGGAAGCCTGTCGCGTACGCCTCCAGAGCGCTTACCGACGCTGAGACGCGCTATGCGCAAATTGAAAAAGAGTGTCTAGGCCTCGTGTACGGATGTCACAGGTTTCACACGTACGTGTATGGCAGACAGTTTCTATTGGAAACAGATCACAAGCCACTTGTTGCGATGGTCAAACGCGTTTTGGCGGAAGTACCACCTAGACTGCAAAGACTTTTCTTAAAACTAAACACGTACCAATATACCATGGAGTTCAAACCAGCGAAAGAATTGGTAGTCGCCGACGCTCTTTCCAGGGCCAGTCTACCTATCGCGGCAGAAGAAACTGATCTATGCGAAGAAACCACTGAAGAACTACAAGTTCACATCAATTCGGTCATCAGATCGCTACCAATCAGTCAAAGTATGATGGAATTGATAAAAGAAGAAACTAAAATTGATCCAGTTCTACAAAAGGTCAAAGAGCAAATCAGAACAGGTTGGACAACGGCGGACAAAGACACCGCAAGTTATGTAACGATGAAAGCAGAGTTAACAGAAGCGCACGGGCTGATATTAAAAAGATCCAGGCTAGTGGTACCAAAATCGCTTCAAGAGCGTATGCTTGGCATCATCCATGATGGACACCAGGGTATCGAGAAGTGCAGGCGAAGAGCAAGACAGGCACTATACTGGAACAATTTAAACCAGGCCATTGATAGCTATTGCAAAAGCTGCTCTACTTGCAACAAATATCAATACGCCCAGTCACAAGAGCCGCTAATGATAAAACGCAGAATCCATGGGAGAGAGTCGGTACTGACATTTTTCATTGTCACAACAAGGATTACCTGGTAGTCATTGACTCTTATTCCAATTACTTGGAGGTGGATGAACTTCAGTCGCTTGGAGCCACGACCGTCGTAAAAACGTTGAAAAAGGTGTTTGCACGACATGTGATACCGTTAGAAGTTCTGTCGGACAACGTACCATTCAATTCATATGAATTCCAAGAGTTTGCCAGGTCGTATGGTTTCAAACACGTTACATCTAGCCCAAAGTACCCGCAATCCAATGGACTAGCTGAAAAGGGCGTCCAAATAGCTAAAAGGTTGCTAAAGAAAGCGTTGGATTCCAACCACGATTACGAGCTAGGACTGCTCAGTTTTCGGAACACCCCTCAAGACCACGGGAAGTCGCCCGCGGAACTGCTCATGGGCCGTCGTCTGAGAACACGCCTTCCCGAGTACCGTCCTTTATCGGAGGGGTATGAGGAATTAAAGAAACAGTGCCAAAGGGTTAAAGGAAAAGAACTTTCCAGGTTAGACAAGGGAATGAAAATTCGAATTCGAAATCAACAAGGCGTATGGGATCGCTCAGCGATCGTTCTAAAAGAAACAGCGCCGAGATCCTATCTAGTTGAAACAAGCGAGTGAAACACTATGCGACGTAATCGACGTTAGCTTCGCCACGTCTTAGAGCCAGGTCTTCAGAAGACAGCCAGCGAAACGCCAATAAGGCTCAACCTGACAGCAAACCAACAAACGCCAGCTAGAGCCGTCACAACCACCCCAAATCAAAGAAATCCAACGGATTTACTTCCGGAAGTTACAACACAGAGTTCGCCAGCTAGCACAACAACAGAAGTTTATACACCACCGTTAGAGATGGCTGCGAACCGAAGTCCAGAAAAGGACAAAACAACAACACCGAAGACAGTCAGAAAATCTACTCGAGTCCCCAAGCCAGTAAAGAGACTCAATCTGTAGAAGTTAATTAGCCAATTGAGTTTACTAATATTAAATGTTAAGTTCATAAAATGTTAAATACTAATATTGAATTTTAAGTTCCTAAAATGTTAAACACTAATATTAAATGTTAAGTTCCTAAAATGTTAAATGGCGAAACGTTAAAAATAATAATAGCATGAATAATAATCGTTCTGTTTAAAGTAAATTTAGTAAATGTTAAATGGCAAAATGTTAAATAATTATCTAAGGGGAAAGATGTATCAATAAGCCGCTAGAGGCCGCTAGCTCGCCACTATTGAATAGGTAATAAACAGGCCTCTCGGTTCTCTCTAAAAATACAGACAGAGAAGTTTGTGATATAGATCAATAAAGACTAAATGTTTACATCTCTCAAAACGTCTTCGAGTATTTACGATAAGACTAAGTAGTATTAGATTAAGAACTAATACGTTGTTAAATCAGTTAACAAGTTAAGCTAGGGAACATAGAAAATATTACAATACACTGTATTGTTGTCTTTTTAAAGCTTTCAGATTAAATTTATGGCTGAAAAAAATGTGCACATTTCACTTGAAACAAAAATTTAATTCATACTTGTTTTGCTTCATTAAGTGGATAGGAGTAGTATAAATTGCGCTTCAGATTTATGGAAAGTATCTTTCTAACTTGACCTGTCCGGAAGTAAATACGGAATTAGACCATGGAGTCTAGCAAGCCCACCATCTGTAGAATCACCGCGACTTTAGGGATTAGTGGGGTCTGCACTGTAGTGTTCCTTCAATAATTAGGCTTAAAACGTTCTTAACTGTTCTTAATTTTTTACTCGAGACCCAAAACGTCTTAACGTCTTTACATTCAAAATCCAACTGATTCCAAACTTTTTCGTGCGCTCCTTTTCGCGCTCTTTTTCTTATTTTAACTCCACGCGCCAAAGTCTCTAGCATAATCTTTAATGTACATTTTCCAAATTCACTCCTTTAGATAAAATTTTGTCATTAATTATTCTACATATCTCCCCCAACCAGAAAACACGTCCTCGTGTTTCTTATTTATTTTCGTGTAGTCTTCAGTGATGAGTTACTTCCCAGCACTGATTAGGTGTGAATTTATTAAGAGAGCCCGAAATTGTTTCTTGGGTATCTTCCATCGTTGCAGCGTTAGAATAGCATTTTTTTAGTCCGTTTAGGTGGACGATGAAAGTCTTTTCATCGGAGTCACGTGTAATGTTATAGTTTACAGGTCCAATTACTTCCTTGGTCGTGAAAGGCCCAGTCCACGGTTTTAGAAATTTTTCACTTGAGCCAGGTGGGCAGTACGGATTGTAAAGCCACACTTTTTCGAACACGTACATCATACTGTTTCTTTTGGTATCCCTGTTTCTTCTGTATGTTGGTGGAAGCAGTGCGGTTAATTGCAGCCATTTCATTCACAATGGTTCTTAAGTATTTATGGGCCGGTTGGGGTGGTTTGTCTTCATTTTCAAGAAACATGTCATGCGGGAGTCTTACGTCCCTGCCGGTAGCGAGTTTGTACGGTGGAAATCCTGTTGAACTATGAAAACTCGCCCTCATTGACATAAGCATAAATGGCAGCCACTCGTCCCAATCGTTTTGTTCCTTCGCAATATACATAGTTAATTTCTCTTCCAAAGTTCAGTTCACTCTTTCCGTTAGACCATCGGTCTGTGGGTGGTAGGGCGACGTTCTGTTTCGTTTAATTCCCAGTGTTGTACAGAATGTCTGAAACATTTCAGAGTTGAAATTGCGCCCCTGATCAGTGATCATTAGCAGGCGACGAAAGTAAGAAGTGCAGCAATTATGGTTTCGGTTTTATGGTCTGGTAAAGCATAGGCTTCCGGCCATTTCGTAAAATAATCGACGATAGTAAGGACGTACTTATTGCCCTGTTTAGTCGCAATGAGAGGTCCAATAACATCAACTCCGACCTTCTCGAATGCTCGTCCCGCTTCAATATTAATCATGGGCGCAACTTCGTAGTGATGTGGAGGCTTTGTCTGAGCGCACGGGACGCATTCCTTGCACTAATTGGTCACATCCTCAGCCATTAATGGCCACCAGTATCGCTGTTGAATTGCTTTTAGGGTTTTCTCTACACCACGGTGCCACGAATCAGGTGCGTTGTGAAATTCATGAAGAAGTTCAGGGGTTAAACTTGTTGGAACGACTATTTGAGTCAAAAGGGAGTTTTGTTTTTTCTCTATTTTAACCCTTTCTCAAAGGTTAAGTCTTTCAGGTTCCTCCATAGGCAACGAAAACGACGGTTTTCATCCCCGCTTAGCTCGTGGGGTTTCGGTTTTTCCTGGGTTGTAAGTGCATGGGTAATTCTTTTTATGTCAGGGTCAATTGATTGCATTTCTCTAAACTCTTCTGTGGATAACTTTGGATCACAATAAAATGCGGCACTGACGAGTTCGGGAATAGTTGTGGTATTCAAGTTGATTCCAGGCATGCGTGATAAAGCGTCTACATTGGTATGTTTTTTTCCGCTTCTGTATTGGATCTCATAATCGTATTCTTCCAATTCTAAAATCCACCGAGCAAATTTTCTCCGTGGTTCTTTCATGTTGCGAAGCCACACCAATGGATTTTGATCACTGATTATGATAAAATGGTGCCCGAAAAGGTAGGGGCGGAATTTTTCTACAGCGTACATTACAGCAAGCATTTCTCTCTCTACCGTTGAATAATTTCTTTCACTCTTATTGAGAGACCGACTTTCAAACGCAATTACTCTTTCTTTATTTTGTTGAATTTGATACAGAATTCCACCAATTCCGTAAGATGAAGCGTCAGTTTCAACACGAAATACTTCTTTGAAGTTTGGGTATGCTAGAATCGGTGGTGTCGTTAAACGTTGCTTTAAGGTGTCAAGCGCTTCTTGACACTCTACGGTCCACTGAAACTCAGTTTTTGGTTTTAAAAGAGCGTGAAGCGGTGCTGCTATGAAAGCGAAATTCCTGACCAATTTGCGATAATATGACGCTAATCCCAGAAAAGACTGAACATCCTTGACGGAACTCGTGGTTGGCCAATTTAATACCCTGGTAATATTCTTCGGGTTGGGTTTAATTCCCATTCCAGACACGACATGACCCAAGTATTATACTTCCTTTCTACAGAAAAAACATTTGCTTGGCTTTAATTTGACTCCGTTCGCTTCAAACCGAGAGAGAACTTTTTCCAAACGTTCCATGTGCTCGGTGAAAGTAGAAGAAAACACTATGACATCGTCCAAGTAAATAAGACATATTTCCCAATGAAGACCACGTAGAACACATTCCATAAGGCGTTGAAAAGTGCTGGGCGCGTTGGATAATCCAAAAGGCATTTTGGTAAATTCGAATAGTCCTTGATTAGTTATGAAAGCTGTTTTTCCTCTATTTTCTGGATGCATTGCAATTTGCCAATATCCGGAGGCAAGATCCAAAGTGGTAAACATCGTTACCCCAGAGAGAGAGAGGTAATCTAAAGTCTCACTAATTTGGGGTAATGGATAGGCGTCTTTTTTCGTCACATCATTTAGCGATCTATAGTCGACGCAAAACCTCCAAGTATTATCCTTTTTCCTTACAAGTAGTATAGGTGCGGCCCAGGGACGGAAACTCGGGGTAGTGATGTTGTTTTCTAACATAATAATAATAATTTCCTTTTGCGAATCCGGAACCCGATACGGTCGTTTCTTGATAGGATGAGCGTCTCCAGTATCGATCTTATGTTGCACATTCTGTACAACTCCAAGATCATACTCGTTCTTAGAAAACACCTTGTCATATTTATTAACTAATTTTAAGAATTTACGTTTTTCGTTGTGTTGTCGAGATTGAAGTCTTTAGCGGTGAAACCAGTGGTTTTACACGACGAAAGAGGTAACATCGGCGCAGCTTCAATCACCTCCACCTCGTGCAGAGTGCCAACCACACTGTCTTTATAGATTTTGATTGGGGATGATCCACTGTTAATCAACCTGACAAACAATGGACCCTTGGTTAAGTTGACTAAACTTCTTCCCAGATCCAGGGTATTTGACTGACGAAAACTTTCAACGGGTTCAATCAGTCCATACGCATGTTCGACCTCGTTTACATTTAATGGTAGTTGTCCGCGACCAACATTCCTTTCGCCAGTACTTCGTGTCGTGCTGGTATTTCAATATCCTCAGCCAATGCCACCTTGCACACAATTAGATCGGACGATTGTTGATAAATTATTAATGGCAGCATTACGTCCTTTACTCGTAACAACTTTTTCTCAAAATCCAATGTTACTTCCAAATAATCGAGCAAGTCACAACCGACGACGGAGTTGTTAACAAGACCTTCGGCAATGTATACCAGCCACGGTAGCAAAACTGAACCGATTTTATATTCGACTTGAGTCGTTCCCAAAATTTGGATGGCTTCGCCAGTTATTGAGAAGGCCTTGGTGTGATTTTCTTCGTTGTGAGGTTCATATTCTATTCCCAAATCACGGGCCAAGGAAGCCCGAATAATACTTATTGAAAGTAGTAGGGACTATACAAATACGCATGGATCCAAGATGGCCGCCACCCCAAGATGGCTGCCAGATCTTTATCCACCAAACTTCCAACCAAAGATTAAGCTAAATTCCTACCTGATCAACCCTACCTTCCAGCATGCTATGACTCTTTAGAGGGGTTTTACCTATTTTTCCCCCAAAAAGAGCTCGGCTTAACCCTCGGAGGGTGTAGTTCTTTTAATAAACCAGTCCAGGTATTTTTGCCAGATCCCCGTTTGAATTTCCCGCCATAACAAATAAACCTTTAAGTATGTCTAAGAAACAAAAACAAATATACAAATAAAGATTTTTTAATAACAAGTACTAAATAATATATATAATAAGATAATAGAGAATAACAAGAATGTATAAAACAAAAAATATTGATATTGTTTATCCGAGTCATCAAGAAAGTCAATACTTCTTTTCTTTGAGTTGGGAATGGCTTGTTCCCAACAACAAAAAAACATGTTACATGCTAAATCATAAATTATTTACCAATACTTCTGGGGTAAACAAAACAGGTTGTTTTTTGACACTTCTTGATCCCGAACTATAGGTTTTATGCGCACGACCTTGTGAATGACGTCAGCCACCATTAGTAAACTTTCTTCGTGCATTCTGGTGGTCGACGTCGAGTGGAGCGGCGTGGGATAAACACTGCCGGATGAATTTTGATGAAAGACAAGCAGGGTAGTCGAGGATTGTTAGAAAACGACCTTTTAAGTGAAGATCGTGGGCCTTTCGACGAGGCTTGATTGTTTTTCGCCGCTTCTTGTTCCCGAAATGTATCTATCGCTGAAGAGGGCCACGTTGATGTCGTGAAATTGTTAAGTTTGAAAAGGACATGGAAGTCAAGATCCCCAATTAGAGCTTCGCTGAAGAGAACGTGTTCCAACTGGTGCAAGGTACGCAGAACCTTATGCGGGAGCGGGGCTTGTGAGCTTTTACGTGCCATGTCCCATAAAATTCTTCGTTGACTCTTTACCTCCCAAAGGAAGTTACATTCGAGCCACTGTGGGGCTTGGTCTTCTTGTTCAGGTCTGGTTGTTGGCGCCAGGACTTTTCCTTCATTGCAATAGTCAGTTGTATGGACGCAAATGACACTGCAATGAAGTTCGATTCATGAACCTGGATTTACGCAACTTTTTGTGCAGCCAAATGTAACGGCCAAAGACTATACAAAAAAAGTTGCGTAAATCGAGGAACATGAATCGAACTTCATTGCAGTGTCATTTGCGTCAATACAACTAACTATTGCAATGAAGGAAAAGTCCTGGCGCCAACAACCAGACCTGAACAAGAAGACCAAGCCCCACAGTGGCTCGAATGTAACTTCCTTTGGGAGGTAAAGGGTCAACGATGAATTTTATGGGACATGGCACGTAAAAGCTCACAAGCCCCGCTCCCGCATAAGGTTCTGCGTACCTTGCACCAGTTGGAACACGTGCTCTTCAGCGAAGCTCTAATTGGGGATCTTGACTTCCATGTCCTTTTCAAACTTAACAATTTCACGACATCAACGTGGCCCTCTTCAGCGATAGATACATTTCGGGAACAAGAAGCGGCGAAAAACAATCAAGCCTCGTCGAAAGGCCCACGATCTTCACTTAAAAGGTCGTTTTCTAACAATCCTCGACTATCCTGCTTGTCTTTCATCAAAATTCATCCGGCAGTGTTTATCCCACGCCGCGCCACTCGACGTCGACCACCAGAATGCACGAAGAAAGTTTACTAATGGTGGCTGACGTCATTCACAAGGTCGTGCGCATAAAGCCTATAGTTCGGGATCAAGAAGTGCCAAAAAACAACCTGTTTTGTTTACCCCAGAAGTATTGGTAAATAATTTATGATTTAGCATGTAACATGTTTTTTTGTAGTTGGGAACAAGCCATTCCCAACTCAAAGAAAAGAAGTATTGACTTTCTTGATGACTCGGATAAAAAATATCAATATTTTTTGTTTTATACATTCTTGTTATTCTCTATTATCTTATTGTAAATATATTATTTAGTACTTGTTATTAAAAAATCTTTATTCGTATATTTGTTTTTGTTTCTTAGACATACTTAAAGGTTTATTTGTTATGGCGGGAAATTCAAACGGGGATCTGGCAAAAATACCTGGACTAGTTTATTAAAAGAACTACACCCTCCGAGGGTTAAGCCGAGCTTGTTTTGGGGGAAAAATAGGTAAAACCCCTCTAAAGAGTCATAGCATGCTGGAAGGTAGGGTTGATCAGGAAGGAATTTAGCTTAATCTTTGGTTGGAAGTTTGGTGGATAAAGATCTGGCAGCCATCTTGGGGTGGCGGCCATCTTGGATCCAAGCAAGAGTTTCACGTAGTTCCCTCACTGCCAAACGATTTTATTCAGGAAAAATTTCCTGTACAAACATCGTGCCGTTATGGACCTTGGTACAAAAACTTGTCAGATTGACGGAACAACGTTTCCATTCGTGCTTAATCTCCCTGGGTTGAAGACTCCAACACCTCAGTTTATAGAGGATGTTAAACAAGCTCTCGCGTCACCTACACTTAATCCTACACAAAAGGAAGACTCAAGAACTCTTTTATTACGATTTCCAAAACTATTTTCGGAAAAAGCGGGACGTACTAACTTAGTCTATCACGAGATACACACAAAATAAAGTTGTATGAACCATGGATCAAAATTTTAATTATTTTGATACGAAACTGATAGATCCTTGTGCGGTCACTCCAATTAAAAACTTGACAGTGTTTTGGTGTTTGTAACGTGACCTCGTTTCCGCTTTGCTGATAACACTTGAAGGTTTATCAGCAAAAACTTCAAAACAATCGATTATTACAACGGATCTTTTCCCAAATTTCTCACGGAAACTCATGGGTATGGTTGCCTGCAATTTGTCTCTTTCTGACCATTTTATACATCTTTTTAGACTACTGTATAAAGCATTTAAGCAATTGTAGAAAATTTTCCCAACGCGCCTTTCAGAAATCCAGAGTTTGTAAGAAAACTATTTATTAGTAGTAGCGAGTCTCAGCTTCATTGGTGTTGAAATGACTTGCTGAAAATGTCGCAGCTTAGAATTATTAAATAAATAAGGATCTAAGTGTTCCACAATATCTAATAATAGGTCATGGCTTTCAAGTCCCGTAAAGAAAAGAATATTTGTTCACTTTGGCTAATTTAGTTTGAAAATCTAAAATTTTACCTTCAGCCTCTCTTAATTAGTTTCGAGAATATTTATAACACCTAACGTTTCTTTATATTTTAATTCAGCACCTTCAAGTTCAAACTTCAGAAGCCAATTGGAAGTGTTCACGAGGGCGGACCTTAAAGTAGCTTATGCCTACTTTTCCCAAAATAAACAGAAGAGAAAATCTCTATCAGTCCCAAAGGAACGAGAAAATCTCTAACAGTCCCAAAGGAACGATGTTTCACTAAGTCTTAGCCTGTTATTGCTTTCAAATTATTGTCATTTGAACGATATTACTAATTTTGATATGTTTTCCTCCAAAATATTGCTACTTTTCCCAAATTATTGCTAGTTAGTTTATTTATAGTCACGTTTACCACAATTTGCCCATTTCACCAACTGCCAGAATAAAACATAGTTTTAAGTCATTTATGTTGAACTCGAAAGTTAAGAAAAATATCCGTATTTAATTGTTGTTGAAACAATGGCATTAAAACAGACTTTAAGAATGATCTCCGTGGGAACATCTGGTATATTTCTGGTCAGCCCCCATCGGAAATTAATAATGCCGATTCTGCGGTTTTGATTAAACCGCCTGAATTCAGGGGGTGCGAAATCAAAGGTTGCGACATCTAAAGCTAGAAATATCAATAGACCAAAGACTTCTACATAGGTTAAGCCCGAACAAAATGATTTAAGTCAAATAGAATGCTGTAAGTGCGGACTCTTAGGGCATTATGATACAGCCTGTCCGAACAAACAAGAAGTCGCGCAAAGACAGGCTTCGGAAAACGCGAAAGCGGGAAGACCAAAAGGGGATCGTCTTTCTGCCGTGCGAAGAAAGTAAAGCCCCTTATAGAATTTGGCTCTATGGATGTGCGTCGCTGTGAGGTTTATCCTCCCGTGGCCATAGAAGTCTTGAATTCGCATGGGACTTTCGCGACTCGACTAGATTCAGGCGCTGATGCGTGTTTTATCAGCTTATATCAGTGGCGTAATTTAGTCAGAACTTTAAAACCAGACATAGTTCTTCCGGATATAGAAGAGACTCAATGTATAGTGTTAGGCGATGGACGTTATATCTTCACAAAGGGACGCGCGCGAATAGACTTCCGCTTAGGACAATTGAAACTAAAGCAAGAGTTTCACGTAGTTCCCTCACTGCCAAACGATTTTATTCAGGAAAAATTTCCTGTACAAACATCGTGCCGTTATGGACCTTGGTACAAAAACTTGTCAGATTGACGGAACAACGTTTCCATTCGTGCTTAATCTCCCTGGGTTGAAGACTCCAACACCTCAGTTTATAGAGGATGTTAAACAAGCTCTCGCGTCACCTACACTTAATCCTACACAAAAGGAAGACTCAAGAACTCTTTTATTACGATTTCCAAAACTATTTTCGGAAAAAGCGGGACGTACTAACTTAGTCTATCACGAGATACACACTAAATAAAGTTGTATGAACCATGGATCAAAATTTTAATTATTTTGATACGAAACTGATAGATCCTTGTGCGGTCACTCCAATTAAAAACTTGACAGTGTTTTGGTGTTTGTAACGTGACCACGTTTCCGCTTTGCTGATAACACTTGAAGGTTTATCAGCAAAAACTTCAAAACAATCGATTATTACAACGGATCTTTTCCCAAATTTCTCACGGAAACTCATGGGTATGGTTGCCTGCAATTTGTCTCTTTCTGACCATTTTATACATCTTTTTAGACTACTGTATAAAGCATTTAAGCAATTGTAGAAAATTTTCCCAACGCTCCTTTCAGAAATCCAGAGTTTGTAAGAAAACTATTTATTAGTAGTAGCGAGTCTCAGCTTCATTGGTGTTGAAATGACTTGCTGAAAATGTCGCAGCTTAGAATTATTAAATAAATAAGGATCTAAGTGTTCCACAATATCTAATAATAGGTCATGGCTTTCAAGTCCCGTAAAGAAAAGAATATTTGTTCACTTTGGCTAATTTAGTTTGAAAATCTAAAATTTTACCTTCAGCCTCTCTTAATTAGTTTCGAGAATATTTATAACACCTAACGTTTCTTTATATTTTAATTCAGCACCTTCAAGTTCAAACTTCAGAAGCCAATTGGAAGTGTTCACGAGGGCGGACCTTAAAGTAGCTTATGCCTACTTTTCCCAAAATAAACAGAAGAGAAAATCTCTATCAGTCCCAAAGGAACGAGAAAATCTCTAACAGTCCCAAAGGAACGATGTTTCACTAAGTCTTAGCCTGTTATTGCTTTCAAATTATTGTCATTTGAACGATATTACTAATTTTGATATGTTTTCCTCCAAAATATTGCTACTTTTCCCAAATTATTGCTAGTTAGTTTATTTATAGTCACGTTTACCACAATTTGCCCATTTCACCAACTGCCAGAATAAAACATAGTTTTAAGTCATTTATGTTGAACTCGAAAGTTAAGAAAAATATCCGTATTTAATTGTTGTTGAAACAATGGCATTAAAACAGACTTTAAGAATGATCTCCGTGGGAACATCTGGTATATTTCTGGTCAGCCCCCATCGGAAATTAATAATGCCGATTCTGCGGTTTTGATTAAACCGCCTGAATTCAGGGGGTGCGAAATCAAAGGTTGCGACATCTAAAGCTAGAAATATCAATAGACCAAAGACTTCTACATAGGTTAAGCCCGAACAAAATGATTTAAGTCAAATAGAATGCTGTAAGTGCGGACTCTTAGGGCATTATGATACAGCCTGTCCGAACAAACAAGAAGTCGCGCAAAGACAGGCTTCGGAAAACGCGAAAGCGGGAAGACCAAAAGGGGATCGTCTTTCTGCCGTGCGAAGAAAGTAAAGCCCCTTATAGAATTTGGCTCTATGGATGTGCGTCGCTGTGAGGTTTATCCTCCCGTGGCCATAGAAGTCTTGAATTCGCATGGGACTTTCGCGACTCGACTAGATTCAGGCGCTGATGCGTGTTTTATCAGCTTATATCAGTGGCGTAATTTAGTCAGAACTTTAAAACCAGACATAGTTCTTCCGGATATAGAAGAGACTCAATGTATAGTGTTAGGCGATGGACGTTATATCTTCACAAAGGGACGCGCGCGAATAGACTTCCGCTTAGGACAATTGAAACTAAAGCAAGAGTTTCACGTAGTTCCCTCACTGCCAAACGATTTTATTCAGGAAAAATTTCCTGTACAAACATCGTGCCGTTATGGACCTTGGTACAAAAACTTGTCAGATTGACGGAACAACGTTTCCATTCGTGCTTAATCTCCCTGGGTTGAAGACTCCAACACCTCAGTTTATAGAGGATGTTAAACAAGCTCTCGCGTCACCTACACTTAATCCTACACAAAAGGAAGACTCAAGAACTCTTTTATTACGATTTCCAAAACTATTTTCGGAAAAAGCGGGACGTACTAACTTAGTCTATCACGAGATACACACTAAATAAAGTTGTATGAACCATGGATCAAAATTTTAATTATTTTGATACGAAACTGATAGATCCTTGTGCGGTCACTCCAATTAAAAACTTGACAGTGTTTTGGTGTTTGTAACGTGACCACGTTTCCGCTTTGCTGATAACACTTGAAGGTTTATCAGCAAAAACTTCAAAACAATCGATTATTACAACGGATCTTTTCCCAAATTTCTCACGGAAACTCATGGGTATGGTTGCCTGCAATTTGTCTCTTTCTGACCATTTTATACATCTTTTTAGACTACTGTATAAAGCATTTAAGCAATTGTAGAAAATTTTCCCAACGCTCCTTTCAGAAATCCAGAGTTTGTAAGAAAACTATTTATTAGTAGTAGCGAGTCTCAGCTTCATTGGTGTTGAAATGACTTGCTGAAAATGTCGCAGCTTAGAATTATTAAATAAATAAGGATCTAAGTGTTCCACAATATCTAATAATAGGTCATGGCTTTCAAGTCCCGTAAAGAAAAGAATATTTGTTCACTTTGGCTAATTTAGTTTGAAAATCTAAAATTTTACCTTCAGCCTCTCTTAATTAGTTTCGAGAATATTTATAACACCTAACGTTTCTTTATATTTTAATTCAGCACCTTCAAGTTCAAACTTCAGAAGCCAATTGGAAGTGTTCACGAGGGCGGACCTTAAAGTAGCTTATGCCTACTTTTCCCAAAATAAACAGAAGAGAAAATCTCTATCAGTCCCAAAGGAACGAGAAAATCTCTAACAGTCCCAAAGGAACGAGAAAATCTCTATCAGTCCCAAAGGAACGAGAAAATCTCTAACAGTCCCAAAGGAACGAGAAAATCTCTAACAGTCCCAAAGGAACGAGAAAATCTCTAACAGTCCCAAAGGAACGAGAAAATCTCTAACAGTCCCAAAGGAACGAGAAAATCTCTAACAGTCCCAAAGGAACGATGTTTCACTAAGTCTTAGCCTGTTATTGCTTTCAAATTATTGTCATTTGAACGATATTACTAATTTTGATATGTTTTCCTCCAAAATATTGCTACTTATCCCAAATTATTGCTAGTTAGTTTATTTATAGTCACGTTTACCACAATTTGCCCATTTCACCAACTGCCAGAATAAAACATAGTTTTAAGTCATTTATGTTGAACTCGAAAGTTAAGAAAAATATCCGTATTTAGGGTGGTGACGTCTAATTCGGAACACGTCTAATTCAGAACACTTTTTTAAAAATCGGCTTAAATTTGTTTTGGGGGCTTCAATTCGGAGAAAACGAGGCCTAAAATATCAATGATTCATCGCGAATCCATTAAAAATCATCCCGAGATTGTAGGAAAACATCCCGAGAAGATACGACAATAATTAGCAGAGTACCCAAATTAAGCATATTAAATTAATGGAAATTTTAGGGAATGTCACTGCCATGGCCTCAGCAAATAAGGTTTCGAGAACGACTGAGGAAAGGTACGCTCAGTCACCTGATTTCAAACGAAAGTACCACTCCTTAGCTACAATTTATGACCCTTGGGAATATGGTAGAAAATATATTTCACTCACAATTCCTAATCAAAAAAATATGTCCATTACGTCTAATTCGGAACGATGAAAAATACACCACTTGCCCTCTTGATTACTTGTACTAAACTCATCCTAACCTATAATTATGGTAATCGTGAACCTCGTTAAGTAAAAGATCAAACTTTTAAAGACTGTATAACACCAATGGCAGACTATTCTTTCGCTTCGCGCCAAAACACGGTATTTCCACCGCTTTTTCGCGGCCTCTAAATATTTATATTTATTAACCTCTTTGAAAGTGAGTTTTCTGTTTTCTTAGCCTGTTTACCGAATTAAAACAACCCTGCTCGGATTTGAAACCACCCTTTACCATTTAAAACCACCCTTTACCATTTAAAACCACCCTTTACCATTTAAAACCACCCTTTACCAATTAAAACCCCCCTGTTCCGAATTAAAACCCCCTGTTCCGAATTAAAACCACCCTAGTTCCAAATTAGATACAATTGTTCTGAATACGACGTAACTACAAAGTTTGGGAAAAACCTATTTTCTCACTTAATAATTACATTAAAAAGATGAAAAGGGGCTTAAAATATGCGCAAAGGTTCGATCTACAAGTCTACAAACACAAATAATATCTGCAATTGCCAAAAATACGCTATATTATGTAATTTTAAAAAAGTGTTCTGAATTGGACGTCACTACCCTAATTGTTGTTGAAACAATGGCATTAAAACAGACTTTAAGAATGATCTCCGTGGGAACATCTGGTATATTTCTGGTCAGCCCCCATCGGAAATTAATAATGCCGATTCTGCGGTTTTGATTAAACCGCCTGAATTCAGGGGGTGCGAAATCAAAGGTTGCGACATCTAAAGCTAGAAATATCAATAGACCAAAGACTTCTACATAGGTTAAGCCCGAACAAAATGATTTAAGTCAAATAGAATGCTGTAAGTGCGGACTCTTAGGGCATTATGATACAGCCTGTCCGAACAAACAAGAAGTCGCGCAAAGACAGGCTTCGGAAAACGCGAAAGCGGGAAGACCAAAAGGGGATCGTCTTTCTGCCGTGCGAAGAAAGTATAGCCCCTTATAGAATTTGGCTCTATGGATGTGCGTCGCTGTGAGGTTTATCCTCCCGTGGCCATAGAAGTCTTGAATTCGCATGGGACTTTCGCGACTCGACTAGATTCAGGCGCTGATGCGTGTTTTATCAGCTTATATCAGTGGCGTAATTTAGTCAGAACTTTAAAACCAGACATAGTTCTTCCGGATATAGAAGAGACTCAATGTATAGTGTTAGGCGATGGACGTTATATCTTCACAAAGGGACGCGCGCGAATAGACTTCCGCTTAGGACAATTGAAACTAAAGCAAGAGTTTCACGTAGTTCCCTCACTGCCAAACGATTTTATTCAGGAAAAATTTCCTGTACAAACATCGTGCCGTTATGGACCTTGGTACAAAAACTTGTCAGATTGACGGAACAACGTTTCCATTCGTGCTTAATCTCCCTGGGTTGAAGACTCCAACACCTCAGTTTATAGAGGATGTTAAACAAGCTCTCGCGTCACCTACACTTAATCCTACACAAAAGGAAGACTCAAGAACTCTTTTATTACGATTTCCAAAACTATTTTCGGAAAAAGCGGGACGTACTAACTTAGTCTATCACGAGATACACACTAAATAAAGTTGTATGAACCATGGATCAAAATTTTAATTATTTTGATACGAAACTGATAGATCCTTGTGCGGTCACTCCAATTAAAAACTTGACAGTGTTTTGGTGTTTGTAACGTGACCACGTTTCCGCTTTGCTGATAACACTTGAAGGTTTATCAGCAAAAACTTCAAAACAATCGATTATTACAACGGATCTTTTCCCAAATTTCTCACGGAAACTCATGGGTATGGTTGCCTGCAATTTGTCTCTTTCTGACCATTTTATACATCTTTTTAGACTACTGTATAAAGCATTTAAGCAATTGTAGAAAATTTTCCCAACGCTCCTTTCAGAAATCCAGAGTTTGTAAGAAAACTATTTATTAGTAGTAGCGAGTCTCAGCTTCATTGGTGTTGAAATGACTTGCTGAAAATGTCGCAGCTTAGAATTATTAAATAAATAAGGATCTAAGTGTTCCACAATATCTAATAATAGGTCATGGCTTTCAAGTCCCGTAAAGAAAAGAATATTTGTTCACTTTGGCTAATTTAGTTTGAAAATCTAAAATTTTACCTTCAGCCTCTCTTAATTAGTTTCGAGAATATTTATAACACCTAACGTTTCTTTATATTTTAATTCAGCACCTTCAAGTTCAAACTTCAGAAGCCAATTGGAAGTGTTCACGAGGGCGGACCTTAAAGTAGCTTATGCCTACTTTTCCCAAAATAAACAGAAGAGAAAATCTCTATCAGTCCCAAAGGAACGAGAAAATCTCTAACAGTCCCAAAGGAACGAGAAAATCTCTATCAGTCCCAAAGGAACGAGAAAATCTCTAACAGTCCCAAAGGAACGAGAAAATCTCTAACAGTCCCAAAGGAACGAGAAAATCTCTAACAGTCCCAAAGGAACGAGAAAATCTCTAACAGTCCCAAAGGAACGAGAAAATTTCTAACAGTCCCAAAGGAACGATGTTTCACTAAGTCTTAGCCTGTTATTGCTTTCAAATTATTGTCATTTGAACGATATTACTAATTTTGATATGTTTTCCTCCAAAATATTGCTACTTATCCCAAATTATTGCTAGTTAGTTTATTTATAGTCACGTTTACCACAATTTGCCCATTTCACCAACTGCCAGAATAAAACATAGTTTTAAGTCATTTATGTTGAACTCGAAAGTTAAGAAAAATATCCGTATTTAATTGTTGTTGAAACAATGGCATTAAAACAGACTTTAAGAATGATCTCCGTGGGAACATCTGGTATATTTCTGGTCAGCCCCCATCGGAAATTAATAATGCCGATTCTGCGGTTTTGATTAAACCGCCTGAATTCAGGGGGTGCGAAATCAAAGGTTGCGACATCTAAAGCTAGAAATATCAATAGACCAAAGACTTCTACATAGGTTAAGCCCGAACAAAATGATTTAAGTCAAATAGAATGCTGTAAGTGCGGACTCTTAGGGCATTATGATACAGCCTGTCCGAACAAACAAGAAGTCGCGCAAAGACAGGCTTCGGAAAACGCGAAAGCGGGAAGACCAAAAGGGGATCGTCTTTCTGCCGTGCGAAGAAAGTAAAGCCCCTTATAGAATTTGGCTCTATGGATGTGCGTCGCTGTGAGGTTTATCCTCCCGTGGCCATAGAAGTCTTGAATTCGCATGGGACTTTCGCGACTCGACTAGATTCAGGCGCTGATGCGTGTTTTATCAGCTTATATCAGTGGCGTAATTTAGTCAGAACTTTAAAACCAGACATAGTTCTTCCGGATATAGAAGAGACTCAATGTATAGTGTTAGGCGATGGACGTTATATCTTCACAAAGGGACGCGCGCGAATAGACTTCCGCTTAGGACAATTGAAACTAAAGCAAGAGTTTCACGTAGTTCCCTCACTGCCAAACGATTTTATTCAGGAAAAATTTCCTGTACAAACATCGTGCCGTTATGGACCTTGGTACAAAAACTTGTCAGATTGACGGAACAACGTTTCCATTCGTGCTTAATCTCCCTGGGTTGAAGACTCCAACACCTCAGTTTATAGAGGATGTTAAACAAGCTCTCGCGTCACCTACACTTAATCCTACACAAAAGGAAGACTCAAGAACTCTTTTATTACGATTTCCAAAACTATTTTCGGAAAAAGCGGGACGTACTAACTTAGTCTATCACGAGATACACACTAAATAAAGTTGTATGAACCATGGATCAAAATTTTAATTATTTTGATACGAAACTGATAGATCCTTGTGCGGTCACTCCAATTAAAAACTTGACAGTGTTTTGGTGTTTGTAACGTGACCACGTTTCCGCTTTGCTGATAACACTTGAAGGTTTATCAGCAAAAACTTCAAAACAATCGATTATTACAACGGATCTTTTCCCAAATTTCTCACGGAAACTCATGGGTATGGTTGCCTGCAATTTGTCTCTTTCTGACCATTTTATACATCTTTTTAGACTACTGTATAAAGCATTTAAGCAATTGTAGAAAATTTTCCCAACGCTCCTTTCAGAAATCCAGAGTTTGTAAGAAAACTATTTATTAGTAGTAGCGAGTCTCAGCTTCATTGGTGTTGAAATGACTTGCTGAAAATGTCGCAGCTTAGAATTATTAAATAAATAAGGATCTAAGTGTTCCACAATATCTAATAATAGGTCATGGCTTTCAAGTCCCGTAAAGAAAAGAATATTTGTTCACTTTGGCTAATTTAGTTTGAAAATCTAAAATTTTACCTTCAGCCTCTCTTAATTAGTTTCGAGAATATTTATAACACCTAACGTTTCTTTATATTTTAATTCAGCACCTTCAAGTTCAAACTTCAGAAGCCAATTGGAAGTGTTCACGAGGGCGGACCTTAAAGTAGCTTATGCCTACTTTTCCCAAAATAAACAGAAGAGAAAATCTCTATCAGTCCCAAAGGAACGAGAAAATCTCTAACAGTCCCAAAGGAACGAGAAAATCTCTATCAGTCCCAAAGGAACGAGAAAATCTCTAACAGTCCCAAAGGAACGAGAAAATCTCTAACAGTCCCAAAGGAACGAGAAAATCTCTAACAGTCCCAAAGGAACGAGAAAATCTCTAACAGTCCCAAAGGAACGAGAAAATCTCTAACAGTCCCAAAGGAACGATGTTTCACTAAGTCTTAGCCTGTTATTGCTTTCAAATTATTGTCATTTGAACGATATTACTAATTTTGATATGTTTTCCTCCAAAATATTGCTACTTATCCCAAATTATTGCTAGTTAGTTTATTTATAGTCACGTTTACCACAATTTGCCCATTTCACCAACTGCCAGAATAAAACATAGTTTTAAGTCATTTATGTTGAACTCGAAAGTTAAGAAAAATATCCGTATTTAATTGTTGTTGAAACAATGGCATTAAAACAGACTTTAAGAATGATCTCCGTGGGAACATCTGGTATATTTCTGGTCAGCCCCCATCGGAAATTAATAATGCCGATTCTGCGGTTTTGATTAAACCGCCTGAATTCAGGGGGTGCGAAATCAAAGGTTGCGACATCTAAAGCTAGAAATATCAATAGACCAAAGACTTCTACATAGGTTAAGCCCGAACAAAATGATTTAAGTCAAATAGAATGCTGTAAGTGCGGACTCTTAGGGCATTATGATACAGCCTGTCCGAACAAACAAGAAGTCGCGCAAAGACAGGCTTCGGAAAACGCGAAAGCGGGAAGACCAAAAGGGGATCGTCTTTCTGCCGTGCGAAGAAAGTATAGCCCCTTATAGAATTTGGCTCTATGGATGTGCGTCGCTGTGAGGTTTATCCTCCCGTGGCCATAGAAGTCTTGAATTCGCATGGGACTTTCGCGACTCGACTAGATTCAGGCGCTGATGCGTGTTTTATCAGCTTATATCAGTGGCGTAATTTAGTCAGAACTTTAAAACCAGACATAGTTCTTCCGGATATAGAAGAGACTCAATGTATAGTGTTAGGCGATGGACGTTATATCTTCACAAAGGGACGCGCGCGAATAGACTTCCGCTTAGGACAATTGAAACTAAAGCAAGAGTTTCACGTAGTTCCCTCACTGCCAAACGATTTTATTCAGGAAAAATTTCCTGTACAAACATCGTGCCGTTATGGACCTTGGTACAAAAACTTGTCAGATTGACGGAACAACGTTTCCATTCGTGCTTAATCTCCCTGGGTTGAAGACTCCAACACCTCAGTTTATAGAGGATGTTAAACAAGCTCTCGCGTCACCTACACTTAATCCTACACAAAAGGAAGACTCAAGAACTCTTTTATTACGATTTCCAAAACTATTTTCGGAAAAAGCGGGACGTACTAACTTAGTCTATCACGAGATACACACTAAATAAAGTTGTATGAACCATGGATCAAAATTTTAATTATTTTGATACGAAACTGATAGATCCTTGTGCGGTCACTCCAATTAAAAACTTGACAGTGTTTTGGTGTTTGTAACGTGACCACGTTTCCGCTTTGCTGATAACACTTGAAGGTTTATCAGCAAAAACTTCAAAACAATCGATTATTACAACGGATCTTTTCCCAAATTTCTCACGGAAACTCATGGGTATGGTTGCCTGCAATTTGTCTCTTTCTGACCATTTTATACATCTTTTTAGACTACTGTATAAAGCATTTAAGCAATTGTAGAAAATTTTCCCAACGCTCCTTTCAGAAATCCAGAGTTTGTAAGAAAACTATTTATTAGTAGTAGCGAGTCTCAGCTTCATTGGTGTTGAAATGACTTGCTGAAAATGTCGCAGCTTAGAATTATTAAATAAATAAGGATCTAAGTGTTCCACAATATCTAATAATAGGTCATGGCTTTCAAGTCCCGTAAAGAAAAGAATATTTGTTCACTTTGGCTAATTTAGTTTGAAAATCTAAAATTTTACCTTCAGCCTCTCTTAATTAGTTTCGAGAATATTTATAACACCTAACGTTTCTTTATATTTTAATTCAGCACCTTCAAGTTCAAACTTCAGAAGCCAATTGGAAGTGTTCACGAGGGCGGACCTTAAAGTAGCTTATGCCTACTTTTCCCAAAATAAACAGAAGAGAAAATCTCTATCAGTCCCAAAGGAACGAGAAAATCTCTAACAGTCCCAAAGGAACGAGAAAATCTCTATCAGTCCCAAAGGAACGAGAAAATCTCTAACAGTCCCAAAGGAACGAGAAAATCTCTAACAGTCCCAAAGGAACGAGAAAATCTCTAACAGTCCCAAAGGAACGAGAAAATCTCTAACAGTCCCAAAGGAACGATGTTTCACTAAGTCTTAGCCTGTTATTGCTTTCAAATTATTGTCATTTGAACGATATTACTAATTTTGATATGTTTTCCTCCAAAATATTGCTACTTATCCCAAATTATTGCTAGTTAGTTTATTTATAGTCACGTTTACCACAATTTGCCCATTTCACCAACTGCCAGAATAAAACATAGTTTTAAGTCATTTATGTTGAACTCGAAAGTTAAGAAAAATATCCGTATTTAATTGTTGTTGAAACAATGGCATTAAAACAGACTTTAAGAATGATCTCCGTGGGAACATCTGGTATATTTCTGGTCAGCCCCCATCGGAAATTAATAATGCCGATTCTGCGGTTTTGATTAAACCGCCTGAATTCAGGGGGTGCGAAATCAAAGGTTGCGACATCTAAAGCTAGAAATATCAATAGACCAAAGACTTCTACATAGGTTAAGCCCGAACAAAATGATTTAAGTTTAATAGAATGCTGTAAGTGCGGACTCTTAGGGCATTATGATACAGCCTGTCCGAACAAACAAGAAGTCGCGCAAAGACAGGCTTCGGAAAACGCGAAAGCGGGAAGACCAAAAGGGGATCGTCTTTCTGCCGTGCGAAGAAAGTAAAGCCCCTTATAGAATTTGGCTCTATGGATGTGCGTCGCTGTGAGGTTTATCCTCCCGTGGCCATAGAAGTCTTGAATTCGCATGGGACTTTCGCGACTCGACTAGATTCAGGCGCTGATGCGTGTTTTATCAGCTTATATCAGTGGCGTAATTTAGTCAGAACTTTAAAACCAGACATAGTTCTTCCGGATATAGAAGAGACTCAATGTATAGTGTTAGGCGATGGACGTTATATCTTCACAAAGGGACGCGCGCGAATAGACTTCCGCTTAGGACAATTGAAACTAAAGCAAGAGTTTCACGTAGTTCCCTCACTGCCAAACGATTTTATTCAGGAAAAATTTCCTGTACAAACATCGTGCCGTTATGGACCTTGGTACAAAAACTTGTCAGATTGACGGAACAACGTTTCCATTCGTGCTTAATCTCCCTGGGTTGAAGACTCCAACACCTCAGTTTATAGAGGATGTTAAACAAGCTCTCGCGTCACCTACACTTAATCCTACACAAAAGGAAGACTCAAGAACTCTTTTATTACGATTTCCAAAACTATTTTCGGAAAAAGCGGGACGTACTAACTTAGTCTATCACGAGATACACACTAAATAAAGTTGTATGAACCATGGATCAAAATTTTAATTATTTTGATACGAAACTGATAGATCCTTGTGCGGTCACTCCAATTAAAAACTTGACAGTGTTTTGGTGTTTGTAACGTGACCACGTTTCCGCTTTGCTGATAACACTTGAAGGTTTATCAGCAAAAACTTCAAAACAATCGATTATTACAACGGATCTTTTCCCAAATTTCTCACGGAAACTCATGGGTATGGTTGCCTGCAATTTGTCTCTTTCTGACCATTTTATACATCTTTTTAGACTACTGTATAAAGCATTTAAGCAATTGTAGAAAATTTTCCCAACGCTCCTTTCAGAAATCCAGAGTTTGTAAGAAAACTATTTATTAGTAGTAGCGAGTCTCAGCTTCATTGGTGTTGAAATGACTTGCTGAAAATGTCGCAGCTTAGAATTATTAAATAAATAAGGATCTAAGTGTTCCACAATATCTAATAATAGGTCATGGCTTTCAAGTCCCGTAAAGAAAAGAATATTTGTTCACTTTGGCTAATTTAGTTTGAAAATCTAAAATTTTACCTTCAGCCTCTCTTAATTAGTTTCGAGAATATTTATAACACCTAACGTTTCTTTATATTTTAATTCAGCACCTTCAAGTTCAAACTTCAGAAGCCAATTGGAAGTGTTCACGAGGGCGGACCTTAAAGTAGCTTATGCCTACTTTTCCCAAAATAAACAGAAGAGAAAATCTCTATCAGTCCCAAAGGAACGAGAAAATCTCTAACAGTCCCAAAGGAACGAGAAAATCTCTATCAGTCCCAAAGGAACGAGAAAATCTCTAACAGTCCCAAAGGAACGAGAAAATCTCTAACAGTCCCAAAGGAACGAGAAAATCTCTAACAGTCCCAAAGGAACGAGAAAATCTCTAACAGTCCCAAAGGAACGAGAAAATCTCTAACAGTCCCAAAGGAACGATGTTTCACTAAGTCTTAGCCTGTTATTGCTTTCAAATTATTGTCATTTGAACGATATTACTAATTTTGATATGTTTTCCTCCAAAATATTGCTACTTATCCCAAATTATTGCTAGTTAGTTTATTTATAGTCACGTTTACCACAATTTGCCCATTTCACCAACTGCCAGAATAAAACATAGTTTTAAGTCATTTATGTTGAACTCGAAAGTTAAGAAAAATATCCGTATTTAATTGTTGTTGAAACAATGGCATTAAAACAGACTTTAAGAATGATCTCCGTGGGAACATCTGGTATATTTCTGGTCAGCCCCCATCGGAAATTAATAATGCCGATTCTGCGGTTTTGATTAAACCGCCTGAATTCAGGGGGTGCGAAATCAAAGGTTGCGACATCTAAAGCTAGAAATATCAATAGACCAAAGACTTCTACATAGGTTAAGCCCGAACAAAATGATTTAAGTCAAATAGAATGCTGTAAGTGCGGACTCTTAGGGCATTATGATACAGCCTGTCCGAACAAACAAGAAGTCGCGCAAAGACAGGCTTCGGAAAACGCGAAAGCGGGAAGACCAAAAGGGGATCGTCTTTCTGCCGTGCGAAGAAAGTATAGCCCCTTATAGAATTTGGCTCTATGGATGTGCGTCGCTGTGAGGTTTATCCTCCCGTGGCCATAGAAGTCTTGAATTCGCATGGGACTTTCGCGACTCGACTAGATTCAGGCGCTGATGCGTGTTTTATCAGCTTATATCAGTGGCGTAATTTAGTCAGAACTTTAAAACCAGACATAGTTCTTCCGGATATAGAAGAGACTCAATGTATAGTGTTAGGCGATGGACGTTATATCTTCACAAAGGGACGCGCGCGAATAGACTTCCGCTTAGGACAATTGAAACTAAAGCAAGAGTTTCACGTAGTTCCCTCACTGCCAAACGATTTTATTCAGGAAAAATTTCCTGTACAAACATCGTGCCGTTATGGACCTTGGTACAAAAACTTGTCAGATTGACGGAACAACGTTTCCATTCGTGCTTAATCTCCCTGGGTTGAAGACTCCAACACCTCAGTTTATAGAGGATGTTAAACAAGCTCTCGCGTCACCTACACTTAATCCTACACAAAAGGAAGACTCAAGAACTCTTTTATTACTATTTCCAAAACTATTTTCGGAAAAAGCGGGACGTACTAACTTAGTCTATCACGAGATACACACTAAATAAAGTTGTATGAACCATGGATCAAAATTTTAATTATTTTGATACGAAACTGATAGATCCTTGTGCGGTCACTCCAATTAAAAACTTGACAGTGTTTTGGTGTTTGTAACGTGACCACGTTTCCGCTTTGCTGATAACACTTGAAGGTTTATCAGCAAAAACTTCAAAACAATCGATTATTACAACGGATCTTTTCCCAAATTTCTCACGGAAACTCATGGGTATGGTTGCCTGCAATTTGTCTCTTTCTGACCATTTTATACATCTTTTTAGACTACTGTATAAAGCATTTAAGCAATTGTAGAAAATTTTCCCAACGCTCCTTTCAGAAATCCAGAGTTTGTAAGAAAACTATTTATTAGTAGTAGCGAGTCTCAGCTTCATTGGTGTTGAAATGACTTGCTGAAAATGTCGCAGCTTAGAATTATTAAATAAATAAGGATCTAAGTGTTCCACAATATCTAATAATAGGTCATGGCTTTCAAGTCCCGTAAAGAAAAGAATATTTGTTCACTTTGGCTAATTTAGTTTGAAAATCTAAAATTTTACCTTCAGCCTCTCTTAATTAGTTTCGAGAATATTTATAACACCTAACGTTTCTTTATATTTTAATTCAGCACCTTCAAGTTCAAACTTCAGAAGCCAATTGGAAGTGTTCACGAGGGCGGACCTTAAAGTAGCTTATGCCTACTTTTCCCAAAATAAACAGAAGAGAAAATCTCTATCAGTCCCAAAGGAACGAGAAAATCTCTAACAGTCCCAAAGGAACGAGAAAATCTCTATCAGTCCCAAAGGAACGAGAAAATCTCTAACAGTCCCAAAGGAACGAGAAAATCTCTAACAGTCCCAAAGGAACGAGAAAATCTCTAACAGTCCCAAAGGAACGAGAAAATCTCTAACAGTCCCAAAGGAACGAGAAAATCTCTAACAGTCCCAAAGGAACGATGTTTCACTAAGTCTTAGCCTGTTATTGCTTTCAAATTATTGTCATTTGAACGATATTACTAATTTTGATATGTTTTCCTCCAAAATATTGCTACTTATCCCAAATTATTGCTAGTTAGTTTATTTATAGTCACGTTTACCACAATTTGCCCATTTCACCAACTGCCAGAATAAAACATAGTTTTAAGTCATTTATGTTGAACTCGAAAGTTAAGAAAAATATCCGTATTTAATTGTTGTTGAAACAATGGCATTAAAACAGACTTTAAGAATGATCTCCGTGGGAACATCTGGTATATTTCTGGTCAGCCCCCATCGGAAATTAATAATGCCGATTCTGCGGTTTTGATTAAACCGCCTGAATTCAGGGGGTGCGAAATCAAAGGTTGCGACATCTAAAGCTAGAAATATCAATAGACCAAAGACTTCTACATAGGTTAAGCCCGAACAAAATGATTTAAGTCAAATAGAATGCTGTAAGTGCGGACTCTTAGGGCATTATGATACAGCCTGTCCGAACAAACAAGAAGTCGCGCAAAGACAGGCTTCGGAAAACGCGAAAGCGGGAAGACCAAAAGGGGATCGTCTTTCTGCCGTGCGAAGAAAGTAAAGCCCCTTATAGAATTTGGCTCTATGGATGTGCGTCGCTGTGAGGTTTATCCTCCCGTGGCCATAGAAGTCTTGAATTCGCATGGGACTTTCGCGACTCGACTAGATTCAGGCGCTGATGCGTGTTTTATCAGCTTATATCAGTGGCGTAATTTAGTCAGAACTTTAAAACCAGACATAGTTCTTCCGGATATAGAAGAGACTCAATGTATAGTGTTAGGCGATGGACGTTATATCTTCACAAAGGGACGCGCGCGAATAGACTTCCGCTTAGGACAATTGAAACTAAAGCAAGAGTTTCACGTAGTTCCCTCACTGCCAAACGATTTTATTCAGGAAAAATTTCCTGTACAAACATCGTGCCGTTATGGACCTTGGTACAAAAACTTGTCAGATTGACGGAACAACGTTTCCATTCGTGCTTAATCTCCCTGGGTTGAAGACTCCAACACCTCAGTTTATAGAGGATGTTAAACAAGCTCTCGCGTCACCTACACTTAATCCTACACAAAAGGAAGACTCAAGAACTCTTTTATTACGATTTCCAAAACTATTTTCGGAAAAAGCGGGACGTACTAACTTAGTCTATCACGAGATACACACTAAATAAAGTTGTATGAACCATGGATCAAAATTTTAATTATTTTGATACGAAACTGATAGATCCTTGTGCGGTCACTCCAATTAAAAACTTGACAGTGTTTTGGTGTTTGTAACGTGACCACGTTTCCGCTTTGCTGATAACACTTGAAGGTTTATCAGCAAAAACTTCAAAACAATCGATTATTACAACGGATCTTTTCCCAAATTTCTCACGGAAACTCATGGGTATGGTTGCCTGCAATTTGTCTCTTTCTGACCATTTTATACATCTTTTTAGACTACTGTATAAAGCATTTAAGCAATTGTAGAAAATTTTCCCAACGCTCCTTTCAGAAATCCAGAGTTTGTAAGAAAACTATTCTATGAGAGCGGTAGCTCTCTTAGATAAGACTTCATACTGCTCTTAATGTATAAGGAGGGTTTTTTTGTTTGGATGTAGTTTTTTTTGTATTGTACTAATTGGTTCAAAAAAAATCCACTGAACTACAATTCGGACCCTTAATATGTGGTTAAAATTTCAAAGAGATCCATTAATTAGTTTATTTTATAAAAAATGAAGTTGCTAAGGGTGGTTTTCATTTCCATAAAATTAATCACAGATTTTGACGAAAAACTGGAAATTTCCCATAGAAATAACGTGGGAAATTTTCCAAAGTTACAAATTTTGTCCATACCCTTACAAAAATAACTATACGTTAGATAGATTTGAAAACGGTCTTAAATGAAAGCCCCATATCCATAGTTGGCGCCTATTTTTTTTCATCAAGAAAAATTAAGTTTAAGTACTGTTTTTCATAGTTTTAATTACATGCTCCGACTTACGTGGTTTACCCTGAAACTATGGAACCTGCGACATTTTAGCATGAGTAATGTAGTGTATGAAGCGAGTTTGGTCGTTTTACCGCGGTTATAGTCAAATTCTTGGAACAAATAGCTAGCTTAATGGACATTTTATCTTTTCTCTGTTTAGGTTAAAGCTATTTAAACTTGATTACCTTGTGGGTGCTTGTAGGTACTTGTGGGTGCTTGTAGGTACTTGTGGGTACTTGTGGGTGCATGTAGGTACTTGTGGGTGCTTGTGGGTGCTTGTGGGTGCTTGTGGGTGCTTGTCGGTACTTGTTGGTGCTTATGGGTACTTGTGGGTACTTGTAGGTGCTTGTGGGTACTTGTAGGTGCTTGTGGGTATTTGTGGGTGCTTGTAGGTACTTGTGGGTGCTTGTAGGTACTTGTGGGTGCTTGTAGGTACTTGTGGGTGCTTGTAGGTACTTGTGGGTACTTGTGAGTGCTTGTGGGTACTTGTGGGTGCTTGTAGGTACTTGTGGGTGCTTGTAGGTACTTGTGAGTGCTTGTAGGTACTTGTGGGTGCTTGTAGGTACTTGTGAGTGCTTGTAGGTACTTGTGGGTGCATGTAGGTACTTGTGGGTTCATGTAGGTACTTGTGGGTACTTGTGAGTGCTTGTAGGTACTTGAAGGTACTTGTGGGTACTTGTGAATGCTTGTAGGTACTTGTAGGTACTTGTGGGTACTTGTGAGTGCTTGTTGGTACTTGTAGGCACTTGTGGGTGCTTGTAGGTGCTTGTGGCTGTTTGTAGGTGCTTGTGGGTGTTTGTAGATGCTTGTGGGTGTTTGTAGGTGCTTGTGGGTGCTTGCTTCGGGTACTTGTGGGTGCTTGCCCCGGGTACTTGTGGGTGCTTGCTCCGGGTACTTGTGGGTGCTTGCCCCGAGTACTTGTGGGTGCTTGCTCCGGGTACTTGTGGGTGCTTGCCCCGGGTACTTGTGGGGGCTTGCCCCGGGTACTTGTGGGGGCTTACCCCGGGTACTTGTGGGTGCTTGCCCCGAGTACTTGTAGGTACTTGTGGGTGCTTGCCCCGAGTACTTGTAGGTACTTGTGGGTGCTTGTGGGTGCTTGTAGGTACTTGTGGGTGCTTGTAGGTACTTCTGTGTACTTGTGGGTGCTTGTAGGTACTTCTGAGTGCTTGTGGGTGCTTGTAGGTATTGTGGGTGCTTGTAGGTATTGTGGGTGCTTGTAGGTATTGTGGGTATTTGTAGGTATTTGTAGGTACTTGTGGGTGCTTGTAGGTACTTGTGGGTGCTTGTAGGTACTTGTGGGTGCTTGTAGGTACTTGTGGGTGCTTGTAGGTACTTGTGGGTGCTTGTAGGTACTTGTGGGTGCTTGTAGGTACTTGTGGGTGCTTGTAGGTACTTGTGAGTGCTTGTAGGTACTTGTGGGTGCTTGTAGGTACTTGTGAGTGCTTGTAGGTACTTGTGGGTGCATGTAGGTACTTGTGGGTTCATGTAGGTACTTGTGGGTACTTGTGAGTGCTTGTAGGTACTTGAAGGTACTTGTGGGTACTTGTGAATGCTTGTAGGTACTTGTAGGTACTTGTGGGTACTTGTGAGTGCTTGTAGGTACTTGTAGGCACTTGTGGGTGCTTGTAGGTGCTTGTGGCTGTTTGTAGGTGCTTGTGGGTGTTTGTAGGTGCTTGTGGGTGTTTGTAGGTGCTTGTGGGTGTTTGTATGTACTTGTGAGTGCTTGTAGGTACTCGTAGGTACTTGTGGGTGTTTGTAAGTACTTGTAGGTACTCGTAGGTACTTGTGGGTGTTTGTAAGTACTTGTAGGTACTCGTAGGTACTTGTGGATGCTTGTAGGTACTTGTGGGTTCTTGCCCCGAGTACTTGTGGGTGCTTGCTTCGGGTACTTGTGGGTGCTTGCCCCGGGTACTTGTGGGTGCTTGCTCCGGGTACTTGTGGGTGCTTGCCCCGAGTACTTGTGGGTGCTTGCTCCGGGTACTTGTGGGTGCTTGCCCCGGGTACTTGTGGGGGCTTGCCCCGGGTACTTGTGGGGGCTTACCCCGGATACTTGTGGGTGCTTGCCCCGAGTACTTGTAGGTACTTGTGGGTGCTTGTGGGTGCTTGTAGGTACTTGTGGGTGCTTGTAGGTACTTCTGTGTACTTGTGGGTGCTTGTAGGTACTTCTGAGTGCTTGTGGTGCTTGTAGGTATTGTGTGTGCTTGTAGGTATTGTGGGTGCTTGTAGGTATTGTGGGTATTTGTAGGTATTTGTAGGTACTTGTGGGTGCTTGTAGGTACTTGTGGGTGCTTGTAGGTACTTGTGGGTGCTTGTAGGTACTTGTGGGTGCTTGTAGGTACTTGTGGGTGCTTGTAGGTACTTGTGGGTACTAGTAGGTACTTGTGGGTGCTTGTAGGTACTTGTGGGTGCTTGTGGGTACTTTTGGGTAGATGCTTTGCCCGGGTGCTTGTAGGTGCTTGTGGGTAGGTGGAATTTTTAGGGGGGCGCCTCGCGTTTCAATAAATGATTGTAAAAAATGTATTATTCTAATTACAATAAGAATACAAACTTTTAATGATTTACGTTTTATTTTCGAAGTATCATTATAAATAAATGTCTGATTGAGCTAAAGTTATGGTCCCCTTTATATATGTTTCTGCTTAGTGCAGATTTTGAAAATGTAAAACAGTTTCATAACATTCTTTATTAAAATGAAGACTGAAGGAACAGATATTAATCAAAAATGTCTTGATTAGAATCAAGACCTAATAAGTATCGATAAGACTGAGGTTATCACTTGTCTGAATGATCAAATATTAATTTTTCTTTTTAATTGAAACTTAAATGCATGCTTAAGAAAAAACAACGTTCCATTACCGTTTTCCGTTGAAATAAATTATTTTACTGGTAATCAATTTCAAAAATTTACTTATCTCGGGTTTTCGACCACAATTCCATTCCCCGAAAACATTTTATCATTACATTAATTACTTTTGGGAGATAACGTGTCAAAATAGCCTATAAAAGAAGAAAAAACTGTAATAGCGGTCTGTTTAGCCATGATAACAACCTTTTAAAAGTTGCAAGCACTATATAACCCTTTCGAGACTAACTGGACCTGAGCAAACTATAGCTTAACCTGCTACTAGTACGACCAGAGAGAATTGATGTAATCTGGAGTTGAAATTTCATCATGTGCGACCTGCGGCCCTGAAACTCTCCTATAGTCCCAATGTGTGTAGAACATAATTTTTTCGCTGTTATCTGCCAAAATCAATCTTTCTAGATAGTGCCGCCTGCTCACTTGAATTTTTCATGATATAATAAGGTTTGAATGAACAAAATTCTAGATTACTATTTTCACTACTATGTCCCTCTGCTAACTTGAAGCAAACTTTCCTCTCTTTCTGCTGCTCATTACCGGTGCCATTCCCTTGACTTTCTGTTCGTTATAACTACTATCATGAATTTATTTATTTCAAACCAAAATATAAAAAAAATGGATTCTTTTTCCTTTTGTGCTACTTAGAATTTTCAAATGTATATAATGTTGTGCCGTGCCATATCAAATAGTCTCGAACCATTGTTAGAAACTAGAGATAGAAATTGGGCAGTAACACCGGTACGCGACAATTTGGTCTCGCCGTTATGGTCTTGCCGATTTGGTCTCGCTGTTTTGGTCTCGCCGTTTTGGTCTCGGGACAAATGGGTTTCGGGACTATTGGGTCTCGGGACTATTGGGTCTCGGGACAATTGGGTCTCGGGACAATTGGGTCTCGGGACAATTGGGTCTCGGGACAATTGGGTCTCGGGACAATTGGGTCTCGGGACAATTGGGTCTCGGGACAATTGGGTCTCGGGACAAATGGGTCTCGGGACAATTGGGTCTCGGGACAAATGGGTCTCGGGACCTAACCCAACCCAACCTTGTTTGAAGGTAAGAAGATTATTTATATGAGTATTAAAAGCCCGCCTCTTACAACGAACAATTTATTAGCAATAATAGAAATATTTTGGAAGGTGTCAGACAATTAATAGGAGAATATTTTGGAAAAGGTGGCAGCTAATTATCTGGAGAATATTTTGGAAGAGGTGGCAGCTAATTAATTGGAGAATGTTTTGGAAAAGGTGGCAGCTAACTATTAGGAGAACATTTTGGAAAAGGTGGCAGCTAATTAGTAGGAGAATGTTTTGGAAAAGGTGTCAGATAATTAATAGGAGAATGTTTTGGAAAAGGTGTCAGATAATTAATAGGAGAATGTTTTGGAAAAGGTGTCAGATAATTAATAGGAGAATATTTTGGAAATGGTGGCAGCCAATTAATTATAGAATATTTTGGAAAAGGTGGCAGCTAACTATTAGGAGAATATTTTGGAAAAGGTGGCAACTAATTAGTAGGAGAATGTTTTGGAAAAGGTGTCAGATAATCAATAAGATAATATTTTGGAAAAGGTGGCAGCTAATTAATTGGAGAGTATTTTGGAAAGGTGGCAGCTAATTAATAGGAGAATATTTTGGAAAAGGTGGTAGCTAATTAGTAGGAGAATGTTTTGGAAAAGGTGGCAGCTAATTAATTGGAGAATATTTTGGAAAATGTGGTAGCTAATTTGTAGGAGAATGTTTTGGAAAAGGTGGCAGCTAATTAATTGGAGAATATTTTGGAAAAGGTGGCAGCTAATTAATTGGAGAATATTTTGGAAAAGGTGGCAGCTAATTAATTGGAGAATATTTTGGAAAAGGTGGCAGCTAATTAATAGGAGAATATTTTGGAAAAGGTGGCAGCTAATTAATAGGAGAATATTTTGGAAAAGGTGGCAGCTAATTGGTAGGAGAATGTTTTGGAAAAGGTGGCAACGAATTATTGGAACCATTGTTTTGGAAAAGGTGGCAACGAATTATTGGAACCATTGTTTTGGAAAAGGTAGCAACGAATTATTTGGACCATTGCTTTGGAAAAGGTAGCAACGAATTATTTGGACCATTGCTTTGGAAAAGGTAGCAACGAATTATTTGGACCATTGCTTTGGAAAAGGAGGTAACTAATTAGGTAACCAAATAATCACGAGACCAAATAATCACGATACCAAATAGTCCCGAGACCAAATAATCACGATACCAAATAGTCCCGAGACCAAATAATCACGATACCAAATAGTCCCGAGACCAAATAGTCCCGAGACCAAATAGTCCCGAGACCAAATCGTCCCGAGACCAAATCGTCCCGAGACCAAATCGGTGAGACCAATTAGTCCCGCGACCAAATCGGCAAGACCAAAATGGCGAGACCAATTCGGCGAGACCAAATTTTCCTGTTCCGAAACCATACACGTACTCTCCCAAAAGTAATTAATGTAATGATGAAATGTTTTCGGGGAATGGAATTGTGGTCGAAAAGCCGAGATAAGTAAATTTTTGAAATTGATTACCAGTAAAATAATTTATTTCAACGCAAAACGGTAATGGAACGTTGTTTTTTCTTAAGCATGCATTTAAGTTTCAATTAAAAAGAAAAATTAATATCTGATCATTCAGACAAGTGATAACCTCAGTCTTATCGATACTTTTTAGGTCTTGATTCTAATCAAGACATTTTTGATTAATTTATTAGTAGTAGCGAGTCTCAAATTCATTGGTGTTGAAATGACTTGCTGAAAATGTCGCAGCTTAGAATTATTAAATAAATAAGGATCTAAGTGTTCCACAATGTCTAATAATAGGTCATGGCTTTCAAGTCCCGTAAAGAAAAGAATATTTGTTCACTTTGGTTAATTTAGTTTGAAAATCTAAAATTTTACCTTCAGCCTCTCTTAATTAGTTTCGAGAATATTTATAACACCTAACGTTTCTTTATATTTTATTTCAGCACCTTCAAGTTCAAACTTCAGAAGCCAATTGGAAGTGTTCACGAGGGCGGACCTTAAAGTAGCTTATGCCTACTTTTCCCAAAATAAACAGAAGAGAAAATCTCTATCAGTCCCAAAGGAACGAGAAAATCTCTAACAGTCCCAAAGGAACGAGAAAATCTCTAACAGTCCCAAAGGAACGATGTTTCACTAAGTCTTAGCCTGTTATTGCTTTCAAATTATTGTCATTTGAACGATATTACTAATTTTGATATGTTTTCCTCCAAAATATTGCTACTTTTCCCAAATTATTGCTAGTTAGTTTATTTATAGTCACGTTTACCACAATTTGCCCATTTCACCAACTGCCAGAATAAAACATAGTTTTAAAGGCCGGGAAACGACGAGAAGGGTTCTTGTCAAACTGAAAACCGTGCATCGAACTAACAATGGGCAACCGTGCTTCAAACTTTTTAGGGGTTCTTGTCAAACTGAAAGCCGTGCAAAGCGGTTCTTATTAAACTGAAGATAAACAATGGACAGTCTCTTAAATTTGTTTCCCCGACTTTTTGCATCCCCCATTTAAGAGACTGTCCATTGTTTATCTTCAGTTTTACAAGAACCGCTTTGCACGGCTTTCAGTTTGACAAGAACCGCTTTGCACGGCTTTCAGTTTGACAAGAACCCCTAAAAAGTTTGAAGCACGGTCGCCCATTGTTACTTCGATGCACGGTTTTCAGTTTGACAAGAACCCTTCTCGCCGTTTCCCGGCCTTTAAGTCATTTATGTTGAACTCGAAAGTTAAGAAAAATATCCGTATTTTATTGTTGTTGAAACAATGGCATTAAAACAGACTTTAAGAATGATCTCCGTGGGAACATCTGGTATATTTCTGGTCAGCCCCCATCGGAAATTAATAATGCCGATTCTGCGGTTTTGATTAAACCGCCTGAATTCAGGGGGTGCGAAATCAAAGGTTGCGACATCTAAAGCTAGAAATATCAATAGACCGAAGACTTCTACATAGGTTAAGCCCGAACAAAATGATTTAAGTCAAATAGAATGCTGTAAGTGCGGACTCTTAGGGCATTATGATACAGCCTGTCCGAACAAACAAGAAGTCGCGCAAAGACAGGCTTCGGAAAACGCGAAAGCGGGAAGACCAAAAGGGGATCGTCTTTCTGCCGTGCGAAGAAAGTAAAGCCCCTTATAGAATTTGGCTCTATGGATGTGCGTCGCTGTGAGGTTTATCCTCCCGTGGCCATAGAAGTCTTGAATTCGCATGGGACTTTCGTGACTCGACTAGATTCAGGCGCTGATGCGTGTTTTATCAGCTTATATCAGTGGCGTAATTTAGTCAGAACTTTAAAACCAGACATAGTTCTTCCGGATATAGAAGAGACTCAATGTATAGTGTTAGGCGATGGACGTTATATCTTCACAAAGGGACGCGCGCGAATAGACTTCCGCTTAGGACAATTGAAACTAAAGCAAGAGTTTCACGTAGTTCCCTCACTGGCAAACGATTTTATTCAGGAAAAATTTCCTGTACAAACATCGTGCCGTTATGGACCTTGGTACAAAAACTTGTCAGATTGACGGAACAACGTTTCCATTCGTGCTTAATCTCCCTGGGTTGAAGACTCCAACACCTCAGTTTATAGAGGATGTTAAACAAGCTCTCGCGTCACCTACACTTAATCCTACACAAAAGGAAGACTCAAGAACTCTTTTATTACGATTTCCAAAACTATTTTCGGAAAAAGCGGGACGTACTAACTTAGTCTATCACGAGATACACACTAAATAAAGTTGTATGAACCATGGATCAAAATTTTAATTATTTTGATACGAAACTGATAGATCCTTGTGCGGTCACTCCAATTAAAAACTTGACAGTGTTTTGGTGTTTGTAACGTGGCCACGTTTCCGCTTTGCTGATAACACTGGAAGGTTTATCAGCAAAAACTTCAAAACAATCGATTATTACAACGGATCTTTTCCCAAATTTCTCACGGAAACTCATGGGTATGGTTGCCTGCAATTTGTCTCTTTCTGACCATTTTATGCATCTTTTTAGACTACTGTATAAAGCATTTAAGCAATTGTAGAAAATTTTCCCAACGCTCCTTTCAGAAATCCAGAGTTTGTAAGAAAACTATTTATTAGTAGTAGCGAGTCTCAGCTTCATTGGTGTTGAAATGACTTGCTGAAAATGTCGCAGCTTAGAATTATTAAATAAATAAGGATCTAAGTGTTCCACAATATCTAATAATAGGTCATGGCTTTCAAGTCCCGTAAAGAAAAGAATATTTGTTCACTTTGGCTAATTTAGTTTGAAAATCTAAAATTTTACCTTCAGCCTCTCATAATTAGTTTCGAGAATATTTATAACACCTAACGTTTCTTAGAGAGTAGGGGTGACCCTATAACACCAAAAATTTTACCCCCCTTCCTTCCCCCCCTTTCAGGGTGGCGGGGGTTAAATTTTTTGTGTTATAGAGTCACCCTTTGCGTAGGGGGGGATGGGGGGGAATTGATGACGTCACGTGATGGTGGTGGTGGGGGGGAGATGAGGGGGGAATTGATGACGTCACGTGATGGTGTTGTCGGGAAATTTGAATTGTTGAGCCACCTGGTGGTGGTTTTCTTGATGACGTCACGGCTAATTTTTGATGACGTCACGTGGCTGGTACCTTTAGGGATAGGCTTATGCTATTGTAGGCTTATGCTAAGGTAGGCTTATGCTATAGTGGATCCTGTAAAATTAAGCTTATGCTAGGCTTATGCTATGGTAGATCCTGAAAAGATAGGCTTATGCTAGGTTATTCTAGGCTTATTATTACGAATCGGATTTTTTAGTCAAAATCATTTAATTAACGTGATAATAACATACATAATTAAGTTAAAGAGTAATAAATTAGTTAAATATTTAAAAAAACCTCTTTAAACTTGATTCAAGCCGTATCTGAAGATGTTTTTTTCTATACCGGACTAATAAAGCGCCGTTGGTAGGAAGTCGAACCCTGGAATGGAAACTCAAATGTTGTTGAAACAACACAGAGCTGGACGCATTACCACCAAGCAACCACACGGTTTGTTAATAAGCTCCTTTTACACTTTTTTAGTCGCCGTATATGATTTTGAAATTGTTTAGCAATTTTCATATCGTTAATTGTTCGATTTGCGGTAAAAGCTTTTAGGAAAGCTTTCGTACTTTTCTTCTTACTTCTATGAATAAGATAGAGGGCGCTATACTGCCCGCATACGCTACTTTCTAACCTCTGAAGTTGTCGCTTACCAATAGTCCATTTTCTGCAGTTTAAAGATAAAAATCTTCTTATACTAGGCAGAAATGGTGGCAAACCGTAGCTATCGAAATAATAGCCTACACGAGCTTCGTCTATAAAGACCGATACCCAGTGAGACCCCTTTTCATAGTGCTGATCTAAATTTATAATTAACGATGCAGGATATCTGGTAACCTTAGGTAACCTATTTGACGCGAAAACACCCAAAAAGTTGGGCGTATCTGATAAAGCGAGAATCAAGTCTACGGTGGTAGTTGCTGACATTTTAATAATCTACAATTACGTTTCTATTTTTATCGATTTGAGTCATGCTTTGAAATTCGGCGTATACAATGCAGACTGCGGCTTCCGAAAAAGGTTTAGCGAATCCCATGTCCAATCTTAATTGTCCTTGCTTAACGGGGTTCCAGTGGTTTGTTTCGCTAGCAGATAGGTCCGGTGTCAGATCAAAAGCGTAGAGGGTTAACCCGTTGGCAAACTCGTCGGGAGTAATATCGTTACCGTCGTCTTTATAATGAATACCCGTGCCCGCGAACAATGTTTGATAAGCTTGTATATACAAGTTTTTACCGAAATCAGGAGTCAACGGTTTCGAGGGTATTTGTTCGTTATCGAGGTACAGAGACAAAAAATTTAAATCCCAAGTTTTAAAGTTAAAGGGATTCAGAGCGTAACTGCCCTTGAACGCCGCGTTGGAAACTATTCCAATAATGACGCGATTAGGCTGAGGGCCTAGATATATATTGTTAAAACTCTCGGTGCTACTTCCGGTAGAGATAGTTTTAGTTTTAAGTTCGGTGCGCGTAAAATTATATTTGGCAGTACCGTTATTAAGCGCGGCTTCATGCGCTAACAATATTTTAGGACTGAGCTTAACTTTACGTACCGCTAGTGCTGCGTCTAGTATCTTGACTTTACAGTTTTTGAGAGTGGCTGTTTCTTGGCACATTAAGGCAAACTCGTCCTTGTTGCGAGTAAACACGACTTTAAGGTCCACACCGTTTAAGAGATATTCGGGAATATTAAACACGTCACTAAACACTGGTGTAAAAAATTCAATCACGGCCGATTTAGCAGTTTTAGCCATTCGGGCGACGAAACCTTTATTTGAAAAGTCGTCGAACTTTCCGGCTTCGTCCTTTTCCCATCCGGCCATCATGAGGTGAGATTTTTTAGCCGCGGGTCCGTAATTTGAGACAGTTTCGATAAAAGAAGTGAAGGCGTAGTTTTGAGCGGCTGAAGAAACTCGGGTATTGTTCAAGAAAACATCGCAAGTTCTCCACAATGCGTGGCCAGCATTGTTCACGAAAGCTACCACGGCGGCATCAGGAAGATCACTTCCATCTTCGTTGGTGATTTTGACTTTGTTGTAATGCCTGGTGTGGGCTACATCGATGTAGTTATCTCCATTGCCCGAGATGAGGTATTCGAGGGTAGAGCTATCACCAATGGCCGCCAAGGGTTTGGCCCATACACCTTGAGCATGTTCGACACTAGTTTGAATCGGCACAGGGGCAAAAATGTCCAATTCACTCTTAAGAGCTTGGAGAGAAAACATGATTTTTTCAGGAGCTAAATATATCGCGTGGCGTCTGCTTTGAATGACGGTGATAAACTGACAGGCGTTTAACTTTGCGTCTCTTTATCTTTAATCCTGAACCTTGCTGAGCAGCAGTCATGTTCTCATAAGTTTCCTGCAATCTCTTTTTCGCTGCACTTTTCACATTCTGACCTTGCATTACGTCACCAAGAATCTTTTGTCCCGTACTAATGGCTCTAGGTGCCAGATACTTTGCACCTCTAATTAATAAGGGGCGTGCCCATCTAAATAACCCTTTCAGGGCGCTTCCTATTCCGTGTCCTTTTTGGTGTGGTGTCCCGACAAATACTTTTGACACCCCTCCACCCCCTACCTGATCTAAATAATACCTCCTGTACTCGCAACGAGACTCTAATGTTTGGGGTTTTGGCAAGGTCTAAAGTGTAGTTTACAGGTCGACGTTCCAAACTCGAATGACGCGGCTTGGCCTAAACTATTCCTTATATCAATGTCTATAGTATCAAAGTAACGTTTAGCAACTTTAACGTAATGGGGAGAGTTAAATGATTTAGTTATAGTCGAACCGTGAGGTTTTTCGCTGTCTACGCCTACTATACGAAGTAGCGGGGCTACCGTATCGCCTATAAATTCATTAGGTACTATATCGGAATAAATAAACAATGGTCGGGAATATAATAATTTAAATTAGCGGGAACAGAGCTTCTATACGATTGGCTGGTTTTATCTGAAGGGCAAGAGAAAGACGTACTTTGGCCTTTTGGGGTTTTAAATCCTAATATCCTTTTCAAAGTGGGAGAAAGAGCCAAGATACCGTTAGGTTGAATAGTTAAAGAAATGTAATCAGAGAGGGGATCCGAATCAAATTTAAACTTTGAACCGTATTGAAAGCCGTTTAACCCTGAAGCTATTTGTTTAAGTAGGGCTTCTAATGATTTGTAATAACCCCCGGGAACTATAAAGGCCTCGGCTTTAACAATAGGCTGTGATTTTCCGTCCCGACCTTTTTTATTTTCATGCGAGACCACCTGCACATGACCTTCCTCACTGGGTATGTTAAAAAAGGACATTGGGTACAAAACTTCTACTAGAGCAACCTCCCAGTCATCCCCGATCAGCTCTATAGCCTGGGGCAACTTGGTAGTGTACGAAGACGTCTTGTTGTTGTCATAAATTTTCATGCTAGCGTTGCTCGGTAGCGTTAGGTAAAAGGGAGACTGCATCTTTAGCCGGAATCCAAGAATTCATAGAAGGGGGATAGCCTAGCCACTTTACAAAGAGCTCCTTTTGTCCTCTCCTAGTCCGCTTACGAATTACTTTCTCGATCTTGTACGTCTCGGGTCTAGCTACCGACTGAAGTTCCATCCCGTAAAACACCCCCTTTATTGGTTCCCCGTTTAAATCTTCTAGTTTGAATACAGGAGGGCGTCTGTCAATTTTCCCCACTATTTTAAAAACCTCTATTGTGTAAGTTCGCTCGTACCCTTTTTCAAAAATCATCTTATTTCGACTTACTCGGACGTATTCGCCCACCTTTAAGTTTTTCCCGTAAACTTTCTTTTCGCTAAAGTACTTTCCGTATACATTTTTAAAAACCTGAAGGACATTGGTGCCCGTAACTTCCAAAGGAGTCATTTTTATCGCGGAATGCACAGAGTTATTGTAAGCCTTAACCAGGTCATCTAGAACATCTATATATCTATTGGTATTCTTTTCTGTAAAATACCTGTACATGCGTGACTTTAAAGTTTGATTTAATCTTTCTACCATACACGCTTTTATATCGTCATTCTCAGTTGTAAAAAATATAACCCCTTTCTCCTTCAAGTATCCTTGTAATTGGGAATTTCTAAATTCGGTACCCTTATCCGTTTGTAATTTCCTAGGAACCCTCTCTCTAAAGACAGACTTAAAAGCCTCAACCGTTTCAACACCGCTTTTGGATTTTAAAGGTACGGCCCAGGCTCTTCTGCTAAAGCAATCTATTACGGTTAATATGTATTTGTACCCGTCGTTGTACTGACTCAAAGAACGCATATCGTTCAAATCCGCCTGATATTGATCTCCTATGTTAGTTACAACCACCTTGTTCCTTTTAAACTTTCTAAAAACTCTCTTATGTAAAGTGTACGCGTCTTTTCCCTTTAAACAATCTAGTACTTGTTTCTTACTAAACCCCTTTAATTTTACTGCTAAATATAATTTTTCAGCACCCCCGAAACTGGCAGGGTGGGAAGGGTTAAAGTAGATACCTTCTAAAATTTTGGAGATTTTACGTACGCTGCCCATCTCGGAGACTCGGTTTTAAGTTTTTTAGCTGCTGACTTGACACTAACTTTAGGAGCTCTAGTTCTTTTTATTTTAATTTGTTGGGGTATTGTATACGAGGCTAGAGGGGAAAAACTAGAAAGTAGGTTTGTAAATGCGTAAAAACCTCTAGGTTTTGGGTCTTTGTTAGAGGAAGGCTTGACAAATTCTAAAGCTATATCTCTAATATTCGAGCCGGGTATTATTGCATCATTAACTATAACTTCCCCACTATCTGTCCACCTAAGCTTTTCAGGGGTAGTGGACAACTGATCAACGATACTTTGTACATGCCCTATATATTTAAGGGGGATATCGTCTAACCAAGCCAAGTTATAATAGTTGGAGGTCGGTTGGGGGACCGTAGGTATAGGTTGCCTAGCGATATTATGTAAATTATTATATCTCTGTACAGTCTGTTCGTATAAGCGCCATTTTGAAGCTTCGTCTAAATCTTTACGAGCTAAAATAACATTCATCTCATTGTCCAATTCCGAAACTACTTGTTGTTGGGGGTGTGGGAACGGGTCGTTTTTAAAGGTAGAGCTAGGGACAAGGACCATTTTCTGAGCGTACTGCATTTTTTACTGACTACCTCCGGTTATGGCTCCGATAAATGAGGAAACGAGAGGGAAAAGGAAAGAAAAGAAACTACCGCCCTCCTGAACTAGTATATCACGTTTTGTTTTCCAAGATATTCTCTTATTAGCAATTTTTCTAAGTTTTGCTGAATGCCTAGCTAATCTAGCTTTCTGACTTTTATTTAATTTAACGTTACCGTGTAAAGTATTTTCAACACACTCTGCGATTGCGTCAATTAAGGGTTTCTTGGCGTTACGTAATATGATCCTACGTTGTTTTCGAGGGGATTTGGCAATAACGGAGAGCAAATTGCTTTGTGACCGAACGGCATAAGGCATAGTGACTAAATGAAGAGATGGCTAAACACCCAGCTACTATTATAATTATTTGGGGATGTAAACTTCGCAAGGGTTGTCGGGAAATATTCCTGTCCTAAGTCTATGATTCTCGGGGCATCTTTGGTGTAGATCGAATAATAAATATCCGAAAGGTAAACTAGTAGCGTCACGGTAGGCGTCGACAGCGAAACGCCATTTATCGGCAAACATTTGTCTAGCTATTATTGAACTTTGCAATTTGTCTCTAGGAGATTTCATAAGAATAAGATAATGAGCGTTCAAAGAAACATCTCTAGAGTCTTTGGATCGATGGAATACGTTTTGGACGATATAAATTACACTCAAGTTGCGATGATGCGTTCCCTTGGTAAAAAGAGAACCAACTTCTCCTTTGTTCTCGGTCATCAAGTCATCAATGATTAAAAGGCAAGGCTTACCGCCGGTATATTCTGATAAATCTGGCATACCTTGTTTGAAAACCACAAATTTTCTCAAACTTTCGAAAAAAGGTTGCCATTCACCGTAGAACCAATGTATTTCGCTTATATTAGGGGAAAACATGGCTTCCCTGTTCTCTAATATTTTTAAAACTAATTGAGTTTTCCCGCTTTGAGACGGGCCTGCTATCACCATGTTAAAAGGATGGTAGAAAGGATACATGACCTTACACTTTGACTTTCAACGAACTAATGAGATAAAGATTGTAAAGTGTTTGTATATATATATATATATATAGAAGAGATCGACACGAAAATGAACAATTGCAATTTCGAAAATACATGGGATATTTAAGGAAGCATTGACGAAAAAATTAGTTAATCACAGGACATTTCACCGAGACGAAAATGACTAATTGATAATATTGATCAAAAAACAATATGGCTAGACTTTATATACATGCTGACTAAATAAATATCACCGGGACTGACTAGATAAATAAATAAATAAATAAATAAATAAATAAATAAAAAAAAGAAGAGACCCCTCACAGAAACAGATACTGTCGAATGTGCTCAAACTCGTTAACCGTAAGGTAGCGTGCGGAAATCTTCAATCAATCTGACCTTATCCACCACAGTTCTGTAAACCTTGGACTGGTCGACACTTATAACAGTGTGATCAGCCTTTCGGCGTATTTGCTTGGGGATTGGTACTTGGATTGGTTCCGCCGGCGGTTCGTAAATGCCTATAAGCCCCATTAACCTATCCATGTTAACCAAATCTTTGGTGGTATGGTTAAGTCGGAACCCCTTAACCTTCATCTCGACGGCTGTCGATCCGGTATCAGGGTTCACAACTCGGTATGCGTAGTTCTTACATCCACCACTCGCATATTCTTCGATGTAGGCCTGGGGTCCGTACTTTTCAAGCTCATTGGTCATTTCACCGAGGAAATTCCCAGTTTCGATTTCTACGCCCCCTGGTGTGTAAACGTACAGTATCGAATCAGTGTCCGTATATAAAACAGACTCACCCAAGCACTCTAAGTAGGAATAAAGCTTAATCCGAGCTATGGCCGTGGTGTACGCCGCGATCGGAACACTGACATTTTTATTAATTGGGTCAATCTCGTTGATATAACACCACTTAGCAACGCAAATGTCGTCGCTAACTGGTATCAACGTCTTGACCTCAATTGCTGGGTCATAGAACAAGTTAAAGAACTTCTGTGGATCATCAAAGACTTCTACCTTGTCAAGGCGAGTCCTCTCACCAAATTTGCCCCAAAACGAATTCAAACACAGTTTGGCGATGGTACGCTTTCCAGCGTTCTTCTCGATACAGCTAAGATCAAGTTTTACCCCTTCCTTTTCGTAGTACTCGGCAACGTATTGATCTTTCTGCGCTTGGGTTACTACGTCAGAAGGCCAGCCGCTACTTTCCTGTTTTAGCTTCAGAAAGCAGTTGACGTAATTGTTAAAAAGCCCGCCTGATTTAGTTACGGGGTCGTACTGAGATATTTTGTACGACCAGGCTTCGTGGATTTTAACAACCACGTAACCCTTTCTAACCGCTAAATGGACTTCGTCCGCCACAAACGTCCCCCTAATAACTCTTTCCTCGTCGGAATGTGTGCAATCCCCCTGATATTTGTTTTCAGCGCACAGCTGACACAGGGCAAAGCACAATTTCCCCCCGATCTTTTGGGGCAAAACTGGGTGGAAGAGGTTACGAGGGGGCAGGATATCCAGTTTAATAAAACCTTCAATCTCGTTAATGGGTGGGAAGTTGTCTGTCAAGATCGTAGGGTGGCCGTAAGGTAGTTTACCGTATTTGTTACACCATGGATATAGACTAGTGACGTCGACATATCGAATCTCCTCTCCCGGCTTAACCTTTTGATGAAGACAAAGAGCGGAAGTACGCCCCCCGAAAATTGCGTTACGGGGATTAAGTGGTTCCCACGCATCGATTTGGATATGAATGGAAGATAGAAAGGTGTTAATTTCGGGCTTTTGCTCCCTCGATTTGTGGAATTCGCATTCCCACATTTCGATTACCTTATACCCCAGCTCCCTAAGCCTCTTATTACAGTTCAAAGTATCAGTATAGCGGGAGTGTAAAGTTTGGGTGACGTCACCGTGCAAAACCAGGTCTCTGTTTACCGGGAAACAGGTTCTACACCCGTGCCAAAAACAACCTTGGAATTGGTAGACGACCTTTTGATCTGCGCCAAGATCGTCTACTAGAAGCCCGTCGACTTTAATGTTCAAAATTTTAGGTTCGGAACCGTTAAAAGCCGACTTAATTATGACCCCGCGCTTATGGGCTTCCCACCTCAGCCACTCGATGGCTACTTTAGATTGAGGGTCTTTCATTCTATAGCCGTGAGGTGGAACAATTCCAATTGAATTTGGCGCTAGGTGGTCCTTCCTGAAAACGGCGTTGCAAAACCCGGCAATTGTCACGGCAGTGTTAAAAGGGTTAACGTCCGCAATCTTCTCAAAAATCTCCCTGTACTTTAAGCACCCCTCTCTTAAAATCCTAACGTCCAAACGGCAAAAATGTATCAACTCTTCAACATAGTTGAAACCTTTTTTGGCTTCAACTTGCTCGTTGTACCATGTAATTAAAACCGAACGTTGTTTTTCGGTTAGCCTGTCTGGCGCGTAAGATTCTAAAAGAGGCATGCTTTCCCTCAAGACATAATTTGTACTCGTAGGATCTTTTGGATCAAACACGTGTTCGGGAACAAAGTTGAAGAGCAAGTGTGGGAAATGTCCCTTATTTAAACTAGGGTCTAAGCCAAAAGTGGATACAAAGCTAGATAAGGGGGAAGGAATGAAATTTAAACTATCTATAAATGTCAAATTCTCATATCGAATTTGCATAATCTTCGTTCCCGTCATTATCACTTGAGGGCGCCACGCTTTGATGGCTAACATGGCTTTGTACAGAAATTGTAGATCGTACCCCTTCGCATTATGAGCAATAACCGTTATTTTGGGAGAATTGTGGAATTCTTGAAGATAATTTAAAAAATCCAGAACAGGATCATTCCCGAGAAACACCCGTTCTCGAGGGCCGCAGGTGGCGCAATTAAATTGATCGGATTTCTCGAGAATGCATTGATCACAGATTTTTTGAGAAATACATAAGATAGGAGTGTGTAGGAAAGCATTAGGGTTTGAAGGGTCTGGGGTATTTTGAACACATTCGAGATCATAAAAGATAGTAACCGAAGGATGGGTCTTAGCTTTTTTAGCCGCAGGGTGGGCTTTAGAGTCGGTAACCTGCATGAAACAATAGTGGGGGTGTGGATTGAATTTATTGCAGATTATGCATTAAACTTCACCGCAATTGTGAGGTGACTTGCGTTTTCCCATATCTATTGTTTTTGCGCAGCGGGGGCAATTAAAAACCCTTTGACAGACTGATAGGGTTTTGCTTCCACTAGCCTTATGGGCGTCAAAGCATTCTTGCCCCTAAAATCGCGATGACAAGTACCGCATCTAATTTCTCCCCCCTCGCATTCCTCGGCCCTTTGACAGGAATAACAATACTTATTGCAGGCGTGCAAGTTTAAATGGTTATAGCCCACAAGGCACCTATCGCAGAAATAATGAAAATGGAAGAGAGGTTTAGGTTTAGTGATGACGTCAAAATGATTTTGATAGTTAAAAAGGTATAGCCGTGGCTTTGGATTACCATCGGCACCGGGAATGAAATCTGCTTCACCGAAAATACGGTGGGGGACGTTGGCTCTAACAGTAAAAACTATAATTTGGTAATCAGACAAATACGCTTGAAATCTTGGTAGAGCATCCGCCCCCGCGCATTCGTCCAATGGTATTTCCGCCGCCTCGGCTAATTCCTCCGCCATCTTCCTAAGCCTCTCCCCTGCCTTTTTCCTAATATCGGTACGGCATAGGGCTCTGAAATCCGCCTCGAGGCTTTTGTCAAGGGGATGTATTGTATGATCCCTGTGTATTCTAGCAAAAATTAGAGCATGTGGGAGGCATAGCCGATCGTTGTTCTTAATCTGAACAATACATTTTTTCTCCCTGGCAAAAGTCTCGAAGGTACAGATTCCAATGGCCTTGCAACGTTTGGCGCCTTGGGGCAATCTCACACGCTGTATGTTTACGCCAATAGGGCCGAGAAAAAACCTTGATCCTCCTTCCGAATTATAGGACTTATCAGCCACTACTTCTAATATGAATCCAATATCTATTTGATCCCTTCTTCTAAAACTAAAGTCTGCGGTTTGAATGCCTGGATTACTAATGCTTGTCATCGAAATTGCAATCATGTCATCGGGTGAACAATCGTCCAAAACGTATTCTAGGAAGTCGCTTACAGATTCGACGATGTTATTGTCAAATTGTACTTCCATTTCCCATCCATCAAGATTAAAATTGGGGAAGGACACTACCCCGCTAGAAAGTACGTTTACACCTGGTGGTGCAACTAGCGGAGATGGGGGTGGAGGTGGAGGGGTAAGAGCCCCACCCCCTAACTGTCCTTCCCCCAAATCCATTGACTCATTTTGAGATGGAGCTATAGGAGGGGTAGTGTAACCCTCTAAGAAAGAAATGTCTTCGTTTTGAAACGCTTCTTCCAGAGGCGACAAAGGAGGAATAGGGCTATTGTTGGCCCTAGACTGCGGGGTAATGTTTAACATAGACGGGGGTGTAGAATAGTTTGCCATAAACGTGTCATCGGCATTTAAAAAGGCTATTTCTAACGAGTCTGGAAAGTCGACTAAAAAACTATCATCTTCAATAGGGAGTTCAATTTCTACATTAGAGTTGGCCATTGCGATAATTTAAAAATACAAATACCACAAAATACTAATAATAAATCTGAATAGGCCTAAATAATAATACTAAATCACAAAAAATATACTAAAACACAAAAATATACTAAAACACTAATGCTAAAACAATAATGTACTTTTAAAAAAATTTAAAGTACTTATAAAAACTAAATTGAAGTACTTGTAAAATACTAAGTTAAAAATACTAAAACACTTGTAAAAAATTGAAAATACTTGTAAAACTAAATGAAAATACTTGTAAAAAATTGAAAATACTTGTAAAAAATTGAAAATACTTGTAAAAAATTGAAAATACTTGTAAAAAATTGAAAATACTTGTAAAAAATTTAAGTTAAATTGAAAACACTTGTAAAAAACTAAGTTAAAATGAAAACACGTATAAAAACTAAGTTAAAAAATACTAAAGCACTAAGATATGGGCACGGAAAAACTCACAAGTTTTGTTTGGGAGCAGAAGATTTCTTGGCTTGCATCAACAGCGGTCAGAAGTAGCCTAAGGGATCCGCCCTTTTATACTTTCGTGATACAATTAGAAAAATAGATCCCCCTCAATGTCATAAACATGTCTTAACACGTTTGGGCTAGTCATAAAACACTCTAAATATAAATTCCATTGATAACAATATAACTGGTTTAGCTACGCCCCCTTTTAAGGTACTAAACCATCTGGTGTGGGATCCAATTAAAGAATTGACAAAATAAATTCTTTTGTTCAAGTTCAGCCCTCTTTTATGGCCATAGAAGTCTTGGAATGACCCAAAAAGACAAAGGGAATAGATGCTTTTGTTCAAGTTCCGCCCCCCCCTTTCAAGGTCATAAACCAACTGGTGGGGTGGCCCAATTAAAGAAAATAAATTCCAATGCATCTAAGGGGCCCGAGGTCATTCACCCCATCCCCAACTCTAAAAGACCAAACTGAAAATAGGAATGATTTTGATAACGTTTTACTTTTAACACGAAATGTGTTGAGAAAAGCTAAGTAACACCCTACACTCTCACCACTGAAAAGGTTTTGTCAAGACTGTAGTAGGTATAATAGCATTACAAAGAACAAATTAAGGAAAAAAATTATATTTATTTCAAGTTACATTTCAAGTTTTTTGATTGGTTCTTTTATAATTTAGAAACGTAATAAGGTATGGAATATATTACAATAATAGGATCTAACTTTCATGTCGCAAAAGTTCTTGAATAAACATTTCAATTATAGCTTTCTCGAGATTCGAGCGTTTAATTCTTAGTACAATATCGTCATTCGTATTAAGTGTTGTTGGTATGGGTTGAGTTGGCGGAATGACTTTTTCTTTCTCCCACTCTTCTTGAGGGACATCTCTGTACTTTCTGTTTGGTGGTATATCTTCAGACAATGGGTTTTGGATGAATATAGGCATGTTATTAGTCGGTAATCCTTGAAGTAATGGACAGTCTGCCTTGAATTTCTGATGCTCTACGAAAACATTGTCGTTAGGTTCCCATCCTCGTAGCGTTAAGTCACAAAAATGGCATTTAACAGCGTCCGTCCCCGAACTTAAATAGTAAAACCCATGACGGGCTAGTTCTGACGGTTTTACAAACGTACTCGCAAATGCGCCAAACGTTTCTAGACGGGTAATTTCACGATTCATCTTATCCTGGCGGTGTCTAACAATCAAATGAGGTCCGGACCAAATCAGACGCTATTTATATCCCAAATAAGGGGATGAAAGGTTAGATTGTAATGGATGCTGTTACTAAGCAGACGTTAATTCGCGAAGCTCTTTCAAAGCCAGGGAAAATAGTGGCCGTTACTTTCATCCTCGTAACTGTATTCCTAGTTGAATTTGCATTTTGGTATTTTAAAAATATTACTTTAATTTCGGGTAACGCAACAAAGACATAACATGTTGAGACTTGTCAGGATAATGCCTTAGGGGCAAACACCTGGAAACAATTAAATGTTTCTTGGTAGGAAGAGTCACCGACTAACAAAGCAATAAATCCGAAAATAGATTCAATTCATAACAATACAACTGGTTCAACCATGCCACTAAACACATTAAGACACGTCTTTATAGTAAAAATAAAAACGGATGGGGATAAATTCTTTTGTTCAAGTTCTGTCCCTTTTTTAAAGGCCATAGACCAGTCTGAACGATGTTACGTATAAATATTACGTATAAATAAAAAGCCGATGGAATGTCTTAACACGTTTGTGTGAGTCATAAATCACTCAGATTCCATTGACAACAATACAAATAGTGTACCCTCGCCCCCCTTTTAAGGCCCTAAACCATCGTGTATGTAGCCAATAAAGGGCAATAAAAAAAGAAAAGCATCAGTCAATATACCCTCAGGGTAATTATCAACCCCGCACTCTCAAGAAAATCTCGCAATAAAGACCATTCAGTTGTAACGTTTTAAACCGTAAAGACCTGCCGTAAGGATGTCCGCCAAGTAGGAGTTTACCGCGTGAACGCCCGTGTTAGACTAAGTAATGAATGCTCGGTGGTGTTTGGTGTGAGCGGGTACGAGCCAAGCTTACTTTTGACAAAGAAGGACGGGACTATTCTCGCATTTTCGGAAGACGTTTTGAAGGAATTTATGGAGGAGTGGACGGAGATCTATTCATCTATAGAAAGTGGCGACTGGGGTAATTATCGTTACTTGAACTTGAAAATAAAAATAACCGTTATGGAGGGGAATATAGTATTCGACGATGGCAGTGTATTCACTCTAACAAAGGCCGAAGCAGGGAAACTGAACGAGAAATTTAGTTTTATGAGATTTCACTTCAAGCTTTTAAATGATCAAGCCGAAGTTATTAAATGCATGTACGAAGCTATTGTAAAACGCATGAACGATATATATCAAAAATATTATGTAAGTCGCGGTACTATGTCTCACCATGATTACGACCGTGTAAAAAATTTCCTTGCAGCGTGTATAGTTCCTTCGAGCATTTTCGAAGATTTTTGTAACTAGGTTCGTGACAAAAACTTGACGCGTAAGCTACAATTATAAAATTTATTCTACATTTGCTTAAATAATGACGCGTACATTCGCGAATTAATTGGAATTGATTGTGTTCATTAAATGTTTTTGACTAAAAACCCGATTCGTAATAATAATAAGCCTAGAATAACCTAGCATAAGCCTACCTTAGCATAAGCCTACAATAGCATAAGCCTATCCCTAAAGGTACCAGCCACGTGACGTCATCAAAAATTAGCCGTGACGTCATCAAGAAAACCACCACCAGGTGGCTCAACAATTCAAATTTCCCGACAACACCATCACGTGACGTCATCAATTCCCCCCCCCTCCAAATCCCCCTGACGTCATCAATTCCCCCCCTCATCCCTCCACCAACACCATCACGTGACGTCATCAATCCCCCCAATCCCCCCCTACGCAAAGGGTGACCCTATAACACCAAAAATTTTACCCCCGCCCCCCTGAAAGGGGGGAAGGAAGGGGCGTAAAATTTTTGGTGTTATAGGGTCACCCCTACTCTCTTTTCTTTATATTTTAATTCAGCACCTTCAAGTTCAAACTTCAGAAGCCAATTGGAAGTGTTCACGAGGGCGGACCTTAAAGTAGCTTATGCCTACTTTTCCCAAAATAAACAGAAGAGAAAATCTCTATCAGTCCCAAAGGAACGAGAAAATCTCTAACAGTCCCAAAGGAACGAGAAAATCTCTATCAGTCCCAAAGGAACGAGAAAATCTCTAACAGTCCCAAAGGAACGATGTTTCACTTAGGCTTAGCCTGTTATTGCTTTCAAATTATTGTCATTTGAACGATATTACTAATTTTGATATGTTTTCCTCCAAAATATTGCTACTTTTCCCAAATTATTGCTAGTTAGTTTATTTATAGTCACGTTTACCACAATTTGCCCATTTCACCAACTGCCAGAATAAAACATAGTTTTAAGTCATTTATGTTGAACTCGAAAGTTAAGAAAAATATCCGTATTTAATTGTTGTTGAAACAATGGCATTAAAACAGACTTTAAGAATGATCTCCGTGGGAACATCTGGTATATTTCTGGTCAGCCCCCATCGGAAATTAATAATGCCGATTCTGCGGTTTTGATTAAACCGCCTGAATTCAGGGGGTGCGAAATCAAAGGTTGCGACATCTAAAGCTAGAAATATCAATAGACCAAAGACTTCTACATAGGTTAAGCCCGAACAAAATGATTTAAGTCAAATAGAATGCTGTAAGTGCGGACTCTTAGGGAATTATGATACAGCCTGACCGAACAAACAAGAAGTCGCGCAAAGACAGGCTTCGGAAAACGCGAAAGCTGGAAGACCAAAAGGGGATCGTCTTTCTGCCGTGCGAAGAAAGTAAAGCCCCTTATAGAATTTGGCTCTATGGATGTGCGTCGCTGTGAGGTTTATCCTCCCGTGGCCATAGAAGTCTTGAATTCGCATGGGACTTTCGCGACTCGACTAGATTCAGGCGCTGATGCGTGTTTTATCAGCTTATATCAGTGGCGTAATTTAGTCAGAACTTTAAAACCAGACATAGTTCTTCCGGATATAGAAGAGACTCAATGTATAGTGTTAGGCAATGGACGTTATATCTTCACAAAGGGACGCGCGCGAATAGGCTTCCGCTTAGGACAATTGAAACTAAAGCAAGAGTTTCACGTAGTTCCCTCACTGCCAAACGATTTTATTCAGGAAAAATTTCCGGTACAAACATCGTGCCGTTATGGACCTTGGTACAAAAACTTGTCAGATTGACGGAACAACGTTTCCATTCGTGCTTAATCTCCCTGGGTTGAAGACTCCAACACCTCAGTTTATAGAGGATGTTAAACAAGCTCTCGCGTCACCTACACTTAATCCTACACAAAAGGAAGACTCAAGAACTCTTTTTGTACGATTTCCAAAACTATTTTCGGAAAAAGCGGGACGTACTAACTTAGTCTATCACGAGATACACACTAAATAAAGTTGTATGAACCATGGATCAAAATTTTAATTATTTTGATACGAAACTGATAGATCCTTGTGCGGTCACTGCAATTAAAAACTTGACAGTGTTTTGGTGTTTGTAACGTGACCACGTTTCCGCTTTGCTGATAACACTTGAAGGTTTATCAGCAAAAACTTCAAAACAATCGATTATTACAACGGATCTTTTCCCAAATTTCTCACGGAAACTCATGGGTATGGTTGCCTGCAATTTGTCTCTTTCTGACCATTTTATGCATCTTTTTAGACTACTGTATAAAGCATTTAAGCAATTGTAGAAAATTTTCCCAACGCTCCTTTCAGAAATCCAGAGTTTGTAAGAAAACTATTTATTAGTAGTAGCGAGTCTCAGCTTCATTGGTGTTGAAATGACTTGCTGAAAATGTCGCAGCTTAGAATTATTAAATAAATAAGGATCTAAGTGTTCCACAATATCTAATAATAGGTCATGGCTTTCAAGTCCCGTAAAGAAAAGAATATTTGTTCACTTTGGCTAATTTAGTTTGAAAATCTAAAATTTTACCTTCAGCCTCTCTTAATTAGTTTCGAGAATATTTATAACACCTAACGTTTCTTTATATTTTAATTCAGCACCTTCAAGTTCAAACTTCAGAAGCCAATTGGAAGTGTTCACGAGGGCGGACCTTAAAGTAGCTTATGCCTACTTTTCCCAAAATAAACAGAAGAGAAAATCTCTATCAGTCCCAAAGGAACGAGAAAATCTCTAACAGTCCCAAAGGAACGAGAAAATCTCTAACAGTCCCAAAGGAACGAGAAAATCTCTAACAGTCCCAAAGGAACGATGTTTCACTAAGTCTTAGCCTGTTATTGCTTTCAAATTATTGTCATTTGAACGATATTACTAATTTTGATATGTTTTCCTCCAAAATATTGCTACTTTTCCCAAATTATTGCTAGTTAGTTTATTTATAGTCACGTTTACCACAATTTGCCCATTTCACCAACTGCCAGAATAAAACATAGTTTTAAGTCATTTATGTTGAACTCGAAAGTTAAGAAAAATATCCGTATTTAATTGTTGTTGAAACAATGGCATTAAAACAGACTTTAAGAATGATCTCCGTGGGAACATCTGGTATATTTCTGGTCAGCCCCCATCGGAAATTAATAATGCCGATTCTGCGGTTTTGATTAAACCGCCTGAATTCAGGGGGTGCGAAATCAAAGGTTGCGACATCTAAAGCTAGAAATATCAATAGACCAAAGACTTCTACATAGGTTAAGCCCGAACAAAATGATTTAAGTCAAATAGAATGCTGTAAGTGCGGACTCTTAGGGCATTATGATACAGCCTGTCCGAACAAACAAGAAGTCGCGCAAAGACAGGCTTCGGAAAACGCGAAAGCGGGAAGACCAAAAGGGGATCGTCTTTCTGCCGTGCGAAGAAAGTAAAGCCCCTTATAGAATTTGGCTCTATGGATGTGCGTCGCTGTGAGGTTTATCCTCCCGTGGCCATAGAAGTCTTGAATTCGCATGGGACTTTCGCGACTCGACTAGATTCAGGCGCTGATGCGTGTTTTATCAGCTTATATCAGTGGCGTAATTTAGTCAGAACTTTAAAACCAGACATAGTTCTTCCGGATATAGAAGAGACTCAATGTATAGTGTTAGGCGATGGACGTTATATCTTCACAAAGGGACGCGCGCGAATAGACTTCCGCTTAGGACAATTGAAACTAAAGCAAGAGTTTCACGTAGTTCCCTCACTGCCAAACGATTTTATTCAGGAAAAATTTCCTGTACAAACATCGTGCCGTTATGGACCTTGGTACAAAAACTTGTCAGATTGACGGAACAACGTTTCCATTCGTGCTTAATCTCCCTGGGTTGAAGACTCCAACACCTCAGTTTATAGAGGATGTTAAACAAGCTCTCGCGTCACCTACACTTAATCCTACACAAAAGGAAGACTCAAGAACTCTTTTATTACGATTTCCAAAACTATTTTCGGAAAAAGCGGGACGTACTAACTTAGTCTATCACGAGATACACACTACCACCGATGTTCCCGTTAGTAAACGCGCGTATCGTGTTAGCGACGAGAAAAAAAGGATTATTGAAGATCATATTCACGAAATGATCCGCGATGGAATCGTGAAGCCCTCCGTTAGTCCTTACGCGTCGCCTGTGGAACTTGTCCACCAGAAATGCGGAAAGATACGTTTCTGCGTTGACTATCGCGCTTTAAATAAAGTGGCCGTGAAAGATCCTTATCCGCTTCCGAGAATAGAACTGTTAGGAAAAATGGGTGCCCGAAGTTCATCACAGCACTGGACTTAAAGAGCGGCTTTTGGCAGATAGATCTCCATCCGCAAGCAAAAGCAAAAATCGCTTTTATCACGCATGCGGGAAAATACGAATTCGAAGTACTTCCGTTCGGTCTATGCAATGCGCTGTCGTCGTTTCAACGACTCATCGACGATGTCTTCAGGTATAGACATCACTTCCATCTGTGTCTATCTGGTTGACATCGTCATTCCATCCAGTACTTGGGCAGACCATTTGCAAGCCTTGGAATATGTCTTTCACCGACTGTCTGAAGCGGGACTTACGCTTCAGACGAAGAAATGTCGCTTTGCGCAAAGCGAAGCGACCGTGTTAGGGCATATTGTAAATGAACGAGGGATTCATATTGATCCTTCCAAGACTAGGGCTATCGTAAACTTTCCCGTCCCAAAGAAGGTGAAAGAAATCTAAAGATTTCTGGGCATGGCACTCTCGTTTCATCCCGCAGTATTCCAAGATCGTTGCCCCCGTTGAATCACCTTAAGAAGAAAGACATTCCGTACCAGTGGAAGGAAAAACAACAGAAAGCGTTCCAGGCCATCAAGGATGCGATCTGTATGGCTCCTCCTTTAGCGGCTTGCAACCCTTAGTTGCCCTGTAGTCTAACCACGGATCCTAGTGACGCCGGACTTGGAGCTATCCTGTCACAAATCCAAGATGCTGATAGGAGCTCGAGGGAGAATTCTCTCCCCCTCCACCCTCTCCTCTCTCCCACATTGACGATTCCAGTTCGCCCTCTGAATCCGGGGAAGACGATAATGAATTGTCCAACCCAATTCCTGTAAATCCTATGCGATTTGTAAATCCTTTTCGTAAAGGATGGAAACGTGAGATAATCATGAGGAAGAGACCAAAGCCTGGAGGTCCTGAATTGGACATAAATTATCACCTGTTTTTGAAGCGTCTCTCGCTCTCCCGTCTTAAAAGTATCCCAACACGTTTTGCAGTTGATTTTTACAGTTGAAGGAAAAGGTGTCAAATAGTTGTATAACAAAAGAATACATTTGCAATAGATTTAATAATTCAACAAAAGGATTAATTTTAACAAAATAGTTGGTGCGTTATTCCGTCAGGCGAGGGGTTTTTCAACAATGACCTTAGGTCTTTAAAGATTTTAGGAAAATATTTCGTCAATCAATCAATCAAATATTGACAGGTCTATTTAAGGAATATGGGTAATAATAGATAAATAGGTCAAGGCTCGAACTCGACAGAGGAGAGTATCATAATTCGAGAAAACCTTAAACGTGTAAGATGGAAAATCAAGAAGCTGGCAAGAGGAAGATTGGCGTAACTAACTAACGAACGAAAAATCAACGGTAGATTCCACATTTCTAGAGAGTTGTTCCTGACAACGGGGTTCGTGAACGGCACCCTCGATCCCGAGGTTCGCTTATGTAGGAAGCAATCTGTAAAAAGTTTCGCCATTTCAACAAGTACATGGGAGAAGTTGATCCCGCGTTTACCCGTATTAGCAGGCTGCACGGCGGGCCACGAAACCAATAACTTTGAAATCGTTTTAACCGATAACACAAATGAAAAAACAACTGTTGTGGCGTATCATAATACGTGTCACATTAAAGATTTACTAAATGAGGATTCCATTGTTTTGGGCAGTCTGGAAACAGCGGCATTGAACGGAGTTTCAAACGCCGTTAAGGAGCATCTTATTAAGTTAAGTAACCATGAAATTGTATTCACGCACATGGCTGATATTATTATAGAATTTTATAATTATATTTATGATAACTTATATAGCGATCACGATCGCATGCCATGTTTAGATGGGCAGCCCGAAAAATTCGACGCCGTGGTGGGGTACTTCACCAATTTTGTAACCTCGTACCAGGTGGTGATGAAATTTAACAATGTACTTCAAGAAGAAAGTCTTCAAAGTAAATTTTATAATTATAATGTATTCTCGGTAATTTCGAGTCAAATAATATTTTTAAAAAAGCCGAATGCATATGTTAACTCATTTTTGAATTTTTATCTATATACTTATTTGGTTTTTCTTTGATGTTTCAAAATAAATTGAATTTAAAACTGAAAAACTGTTCCATTTTATATAACAAATACTAAACAGAAAAGATATAAATTTCTATCTTTTCTAGTTTTAAGACTTTAAGCCTAAGAAATATAAAAGTAGATATAACTAAAGTGTAGGAAAAATTGTTAAACTTGTCGATCTTTTTTGGATAAAAGCTTATTTTAAATAAAAAGAAGTAAATAGGGTAAAAACCATTTATTTTATAGAGTTAATATTTACATTTTTTTACTCTCCCCTCCCCCACCTCAATTGATTGAGACGGTTTGCACGTTTCTCCCCAAAAACGGACAAATATTATACAAAAACGAGTTTTGCTTCGCAGTCCTTAAAAAACTGCATTTATACACAATCCTTGGCGATACATTTTTAAACCCACAATGGGCCAGAAACAAGAAATTATTATATGCAGTTTAATTTGAAATTAACTTTAATCGACATGAAAAATTTGAATTTAATAACGTAGTTCAAACATTTTTACGATTGGAAATTTTACAACAAAAACGGGTATAAATGTGGCGTTTCTATATTTTCCTGTATGAAATGGTGTAGAATATGTTCTCGTAAAAACTTATCCACGTCAAATAATTAAGGCGAACAAATATAAAATGAGCTTTTAGAATTTAAATTTTTCAGCGCGGAACAGATAGAAAATAACACTTATTTCGATTAAAATTTCGCTCTACTACTCCTAAAACGAAATCAATAATTATGATTTGTGACTTAAAATGGAGCGTCGTATTTCGGAAATTTATCATACATTCTTTATATGTTTTGTTGCACCCTGTATGAGTTTTAAACTTCAATTTGAACTCTAGTCATAATTGTCCTTGATTTTAGCTCTTTGTTCCGAAACGCCGCATTTATACCCGTTTTTATTTTAAAATTTCTAATCATAACAAATGTTTCAACTACGAAATTAAAACAAAATTTTTCATATCGATTAAACTTAATTTCAAATTGCAATACATACTATAAGTTCTGGCCCTTTGTGGGTTTCAAAAAGTGTCGCCAAGGATTCTGTATAAATGCAGTTTTTTAAGGACTGCGAAGCAAAACTCGTTTTTGTATAATTATGTAATATTTAAATTTAAATTAATAGTGATTAAGAACTAAATTAATAAAAAATAATTAAAGTAATATTGCAATATTTAAAATTTCAGCCTACTGAGTCATCGTTTTTTTTTTCTTGCATTGGTAAAGAACAAGACTTTTTTTTATAATTTTGGAAAGGGGTAGAGCCTCAAGGAGTCTACCCATTCAACCGAATACCATTGGAACGAATCCCATTCGTCCGAAAATTTCTAGCCAGTATTTTAAAATCTAGCCCAATGGCGGTTTTCTATTAAAAGGGAATATTTTCCCATTCAATCGAATCCCATTGTAACGATTCCCTTCAACCGAAAGTTCCAAGTTAGTATATTAGTTTATTTGATTTCGAAGTGGTCTGCGTGCCACCGTGGTCTAGTGGTAAAGCGTCGGATCGTCACGCAGAAAATCTTCGTTCGAATCTCCATCACTAAGGTGAGTTTACTAAAATCGAATTGTAAGTATAATTCTGAATGATCGATAATAATCGAATTTAATTCCTTGCAGGTGCTGAATTTAGAAGGCGAATTTATAATTCAGCAGTATTAAGGATTTCACAACGATAAATATAGCATTGTTAGGTTGAGTTACAAATTGGATGTTATAGCTGGGGTATTTTATTTTGGTTTTTTAGGTTAGGTTTGGTTAGGTTTGGTTATGTTAGGTTAGGTTTGGTTATGTTAGGTTAGGTTTGGTTAAGTTAGGTTAGTAATATTTTATAAATGATTTAACAATGTTACGCCTTTTCCAAAATATTGATGTTTAGCTTCATTGACTTCTCAAATAATATGCCTTTTCCAAATAATTACTGTTATGTTAGGTTAGGTTTGGTTAAGTTAGGTTAGTAATATTTTATAAATCATTTAACAATGTTACGCCTTTTCCAAAATATTGATGTTTAGCTTCATTGACTTCTCAAATAATTTGCCTTTTCCAAAACATTACTGTTATGTTAGGTTAGGTTTGGTTAAGTTAGGTTAGTAATATTTTATAAAACATTTAACAATGTTACGCCTTTTCCAAAATATTGATGTTTAGCTTCATTGACTTCTCCAATAATATGCCTTTCCCAAAACATTACTGTTATGTTAGGTTATGTCTGGTTAAGTTAGGTTAGAAATATTTTATTAAATATTTAACAATGTTACGCCTTTTCCAAAATATTGATGTTTAGCTTCATTTACTTCTCAACTAATATGCCTTTTCCAAAACATTACTGTTATGTTAGGATTGGTTTGGTTAGGAGGACGTCTCTTCCTCTTTGGAGCGGTTATACACTTCAAGTAAGTGTATCCCTTATGGAATGAAAAAGTAAATAAATAAAACCATCAAATTCTACTCAATTTGAGTCTTTTTGGGTATGCAATATTGGGTTAATTGGAATAGGAGAACTGGGAATTGGGCTGAATGAGGTTTGAGTAAATGGGAATAGGGTGTTTTAAAATGGGTGAAATGGGGGGGTAGCCTTAATTAGTACCCAAAAAGTTATAAGTGCAATATGACCTTACGTATATTTACGTACAAAATATAAAAACATTAATTGGCTAAAACATTTTCATAAAAAGATAACTATAGAGGCTTTTTAGACTAAATTAGTGCAATAATTTACCGCTAAATTTGGCTACATTGCGGTCGAATGGGAATCTTTCGAATGGGTTTCGAACGAATGTGTTTCGGTCGAATGGGCCAGGAGCATACCTCAAAACTACTCAATGATAACTTGTAAACGGTGGGCTTTAAGGGGACCCTACACGCTCAATAATTTCCTCAAAAAACCTGAGGCCCTTTGTTTAAGTTACAAAGTATAAATAAAACGTTATGCAGACTAACATTGGGTGTAAAGGCCGCATTATATAGGCAAAATGTCATATAACAATTTCGTCTACAAATCGCACAATTAATATGCCCTTTAATTTGGGGCAGACGTGCGTGACACTTTACCTTTAATTTTAATATTGTCTAGACTATAAAAAACCCGCTTTTTTCACGAATATTTTGATTTTTAGTTGATGCTCCTAGAAATGAACGAAAAAACTTTTACTACAATCTTATTGGATAAAAATCTGTTGCTTGTCTAAAAGGATGAGGGAGGATGAAAGTACGTCGTTCCCGCCTTTTGGGGTTTGTGATGACGCACCCTAGAAACGAACGGAAAAACTATTACTGCAATATTATTGGATGAAAAGCTTGGGTAGAAGGATGGGTGTGTGTGGGGGGGGCTAAGTGGGAGAAAGTGCGTGTTTTTGGCAACGAACAAGGCATTTGCCAACTTTTGAAAAAAGGTGTTGTTACTGATTTATATTCATTTTCTACAACATGGAGATAATTGATGGGAAAAGAGATAAGTCAAAGGTGTTTGTATATAACGACTTTGCGTACTTAAAAAATAAGACCTCAGCCGGGAAAGTGTATTTTATGGGTTGAGGAAAAGAAAGGGTCATATGGTTCAGGATGGGGTTGATTTTCCTCTTTGCGATGCGACAGCAAATTTTAACAAAAATAAAAATGTTTTCGTTTTAAGTAAAAAACACAATCACGGCCGGATATTGTGGCTGTTGAAAACTTAAAGCTTCTGTCGCGTTTAAAGAGAAGGGTCATTGCAGAGCCAGAACAAACGCCTTAAAAAATATTTTTCAATGAGAATCCGAATTAACCAAAAGATACTGTCTCGTACGACGATGTTAGGGAAACCTTAATTCAGTGTTGGAAAAGTAAGCTTGGAGCTCTTGGGGGTAAAGATCAAGGACAGAGAGGTGGGTTAGTAGTTGAAACGCAATTAGGTCAAGGGGCAGCGAGAGTTCATGGAGGTGAAGTACAAGTTGTACCCGTGGAAGGAAGGGAAGTTGTAGGTGAGGAGCAGGTTAGTGAAAGTCAAAACGTTGGCGGGAATGGGGCGAGAGTTAATGGTCAAGAAGAGGGAAATTTAGGAATGGCAGTTCAAGAAGGGGAGATAATAGATATTCCTAATGACGGTTCAGAATTACCAGGTCAAACTATGGAAGGACCGCAAATAACTGATACAATGAAAACAAGTGAAATAAATTATTTTTGTGCAGAGTATGCCATAATGTAATATAAGAACAATTGCATTTCCTTGCTATCACGCTTGGTGTGGCCAAAGTTGTAAACATAGTATAATTATTTCTACTATTAGATTCGAAGTTGAAAATGACAATACCATTAAACCTATTTGCCGTCTTTGCAGTTGTGAAGTTATAAAATTTTGTGATATCAGTTTAGTGCGTTAAATTGGGTGCGGTTAAGTTAGAATAGTCAAAGGGGAGGGTTTGGGATATATCTCAAAAACGGTTTTAGATTAAGCCTTTAGGAAATAATTCGGGAGGAGGAAAATTAATAAAAAAACAAAAAAAATCTTAGCTAACTATGATTTCATTATTTGTAAATATTTTATTCAATGGCTGTTTTTTAAAAACAAGCAAACAATCACTGAATAAGATTATTTCCAGTCATTTACTTAACTACTTTCACATTTATCTCCCACTGTAATTTATTTATTTTAAAATCAAGTCTTTTATTTCAACTATACTAGTGTCAAATACTTAATTGATACGACCGTTTGTATATGTAAATGTAGATTTTTAGAATATGAAGCATGTCTACTTTTTTCAAAATCCTCTGGATAAATGGCCAATCGATATATTATGAATTCAAATAGCCTATACGTCGTTTACCAGGCAAATTCAAGGGGGGCTGCCATTGCGTCTTAGTAGTTTTTGATACCGCCATCTAGCGTCGAAGTAAAGCGTAAAATTCGGTATTTTTGTCTCTTTAAACGTCGGTGTTTAAAGCCATCTAGCCTTCAAAAGCAGGAAGTTCATAACCATCGTCTGAAATCCTTTGGCTCGGTGAATCCGATGATTTGCACATATTTTTTAATTCTCATTGCTAATTAGTAAGTTTTGAAAAATAAAAATGGCAAGCTGGGGTAGAACATGTTCCGTTCTTGGCTGTAAAAGTAGTGATAGGGATTTAAGGGAGCGGAGATCGCGGGTTTGCAAACTTCATTCAGGACCTGACAAAGGGTTAACTCTGTGTCATAAAGATTGTTGTTGTCCGCGGCCATTTTTAAAATACGGAATAAAATCAAAGTACAAAACTCGCTCACTAGATGGCGCTTACCAAAAACTACTCACATTTTTAAAATGGGAGGTAACCTCGTACATCGCGTATTCACACTAAGGGCCGTGCATTAGAAGTTGCAATGTTTGGGGGTATGAGTTATAGCGCTTCTATAGAGTTAACGCGTAAACTAAACCACGATGGACGTGTGGGAGAACTTTTTCAAATTTAAAAATAAAATAAAATGTCTAGTATTTAAAACCGAGATAGTACAATTAAAACGAAGTAAAGTGTTTAAGTTCTTATGGAAACGGTGCTTTGATATTAGTAGGCCGCTACAACTCGCTAAGCCTCGGCGACGGTATGGGATAATCGGCGAATAGACGGCGGTGTCGGCCGATGCCGTCCCGAAAGCGCTGCGTATAAGATGCCCGTAAGCCTGGGTACCCAATTTAGTGTGTAGAATTTCACTAACTACCCCAATTTTACGTCTGTCAATTTAATTCCATAAAATTTCACTAACAACCCCAATTTTACGTCTATCAATTTAATTCCATAAAATTTCACCGCGGAAGTTCAATTAATACTTTAACAACAAGTAATACAACACAGTTTTATAAAAATAAACTCATTTGACTTCAAAGACTTCACAAACTGTATTTGATTTCATATATGATTTCAAGTGACTTCAATATAATTTGTAAAGATTTTTAGTGATTTCAACATAATTTATAGACCTGAAGTGACTACAATAGAATTAACAGGGCCCACAGCCGAATTTTGAAAATATTTGTAGGAATATAGGTATTTTTTCATGAAAATATAGTATTTTATAGCACGGTTTTCCAGAATTATAGGATTATATAGGACACAAAAGCATTAATTTTATATTTTTTGAAGAATCAGTACTGCAAACAGGGGCCGAATAATTAAGAAAAATGTTCAAAAGATACCGTCCATACTAATAGCATTACACCCAATTTTAGAGGCTCATAGCTCTGGGTCTCCTAAAGATACGGGGATGCCCTTTGAATAAGGTATAGTCCTATTTGTCCCTTATACTTAAAACTTGGTGCTACGACAAACAGGGGCTGAGTAATTAATTAAATTCTTCACAATCATACCCTCCATAGGGTATTTTTACCCCGGTTCTTCGTTCAAGATAATTATCACCATATTATGAAATTAGAAAACTTTTATGTGCTTAGCCTAAAAAATCCATGCGCTAGTGTAGATTATTATCAGGGATGTAAGCCTAAATTGACAAGAATTAGGACGTGTTAAGCCTAATTAGTAATGGTCCTTACGGAGGCGACACTGCGAACCCGGATCATTATGGAAAAATTTGAGTAAAAACCCAAATTTAAGAAAAACTAAAAAAAGGGAGAGCGCGACTTCTTGGGTCCTAGCGTGTGAACCAAAAACTAAAACTTGACACACCAAACTTGATTGGTACCTCACTTGTTTGTGATATTTGGGTTATAAGTTTTTAAAAATTTGAGAGGTGAAAAAACAAAGGAAAAAAAACAATAGGGTAGAAATCTGAGCCAACTAAGAAAATTCTGTGATAGGCAGCGGTATAAACTATGTTTTCGTTTTCGTTTTTTTCCTATATTATGCGAATGATATTTATAATCAAAATCTGGATTAAAAATGAAAGAGCAAAGAAATTTTGTGACACTACAACTTTGATTTCATTATTTTGGCGGTTCGGGGTGGAACTATTTGGTAAAGGAAACCTGGAATATTATTGGCTGAATCGCGGTTATCAGGTTCCAACCGAATGCATTGGGGTGGTAGTAACAGCGCCTCTCTCTACCGAGTCTAGTCGATTCTCCTTCATTCGGCAACTTTTGCTTGAGAGTAAAGGATCTGCTGAGTTTCTATCTTTTGCGATTAACTAAAACATGGAGATTTTTTATGGAGGACGAAGCAATTCATAGGTTTTTTTTGTACCGTGACCACGGATACGTGCAAAATAGGGGTCGGGAAAGAGGTAAATTTAATTTAAAGTGTTTTAAGGCCGGTAGAGATGGGGGTTCACAACGTTGTGGCACGACTGCATCAGTGTCAGTTACAGGGGAGAGTTTCCGTTTAATAAAACCTCACAACCATAGACGAGATCTTGTAGCTATAGATAATTTTAAACTCATGTTAAGTCTTAAGAAAAGGATGTTAGAAGAACCGGGAATGGCTACTAGCAATTTATTTGAACAAGAAAAAGTCAGGTTTAGTCAATCGAATCTAGTGTACCTGGAAGTTAGAAATAGACTCTATAAATTTAAGAATAATCATAGTACATCTGTAGCACGGGAAGGTGGTCAACGTCCCGAAGTGTCCCATTTGCAGAAGTGTATTGACGGAATTTCGATCATTTTTCACAGCGTAAAGCGCTCTCGGTGGGGTTGGGATTAAATGGATCGTAAAGGGGAGTGTTGGGACAAATAATTAGTGTTTTTGAAGATCTAGTTAAGCTTTTAGGTATCTGGAGCATACGAAATGGTTCATAACGCAATAAAGACACCCCCAAGATGGAAAATGGTATGCCATCAGCCATTAATCATGATTAACTAACATTATTAATAAAATAAAAGGTTTTTTTTACAGAAAGCAAAGTGACTGGGGGTGATTTAATTCTGTGGTTGTATAATTTAATTTTTAAAAAGAAAACTATCACTTAATTATTTTGTTCCCACTCATTTTTTATGCTGCAACCTTTTACTACTTTCCTAAATCACATCTATCCTATCCGAGGACAATAAATTACTGCTCAAATGCTTCAAGACTTATAACTCAAAATCTTTATATATTATATTTATTAAAATGTATTTACTAGTAAAATAAAGTGTAGACTTTTCAAACCTTTGTGCATAAATGTAATAAGTAAACAATGCTTATTTTATAAGCATGCTTTTCAATAAAGTTTTCGGCTTATTTTTCACTGTATAATTATAACAGAAGTTAATGAATTGAAGTTAGTACTATTTTGTTCCCACTAATTTTTTATGCTGCAACCTTTTACTGCTTTCCTAAGTCACACCTATCCTTTCCGAGGCAAATAAATTACTGCTCAAATGCTTCAAGACTTATAACTCAAAATCTTTATATATTATATTTATTTATTTTATGTAATTACTAGTAAAAAAGTGTAGACTGTTTTCAAACCTTTGTGCATAAATGTAATAAATAAAAAAATGCTTATTTATATAAGCATGCTTTTCACCGAGGGGGAAGACACTTGAGAACTCAGGTGTACAATATGACTTGAACTCAATGTACTGTCAAAGCTGAACTCTGAGTTCCAAAGGATTTGAACTCAATGCCAAAGGATTTGAACTCAATGCACTGTCAAAGCTGAACTCTTTTGAACTCAGGTGTACACAGAGATCCAAAGCGTCTACCCCCTCGCTTTTCACTAAAGTTTTCGGGGTATAATTATAACAGAAGCTAATGAACTAGTAATTAAATTAGTAACCAGCGTTGGCGGCATGTAATTAATGTTGCCAAGCAGCCATTAAAAAATATGCACCATTGACTGTTCACTATAAGTATATTTATTGTAGTAGGTATATCGAGAGTACGTAAACGATGTGGCTTAATTATGGGCTAGACCATGTTGTTACCATCGCGAGCGGGTCAACAACGCGGGCGATAACATGACCATATATGGTCATCCTGAATCTTGGAAACCACGCCAGACATGGGACCCCGTGCACTTCGCGCGAGACCGAAGGTATAAAAGGGGACTCTGGCCAAGACTGTCGCTCTATCTGCCTTGCACTCTCGACCAATTACCTCACCATCTCACGCTGCCGCTGACGACAAACTCGACCCTCTATTCCACGATGATGGCTCTCGCTCGTAATCGTTAAACCTATTCCGATCCATTCCCGCAGGCTCCAGGACCTCGTGGGCTGCTCGACCTAAAGAGTGCGATGAACAAAGGAAAAAGTATCGTTAAACCTTAAACTTATTTAAAGTATGAGCTCTATACGCAGACCAGAAACGACCCCAATTTTATTATAACAAAATCATATCTCGGAAGTACTTTTAATAATATCAATGCGATGTTTTTAGTAGTAACAATTTTACCATATAAATAATTATTTATTGAAGTAAATCTGGTTTTTAGAAACTTAAATGTCGCAGTTAAGTAAAGATTAAATAGGAAAATGTATTGAAAACAGAGTGCAATCAAAAGTAATATAAGAAACCTCCCTTCGGGAGGAAAGTATACAAAGGCGAATATTTCACGATACATCCTCGTACCGCGAATGTCCCCGCGCACTTATACGGCCGTAAACAAAGTTTAAAAAATAGGCCCGGGCCGCGTAAAGTGTAGCAGAGACCTGCACGGGCCGAGTTTTTCAGGCCCGACCCAAGCCCGGCCCGGTTTAGCACTTTAAATAAGCCCGAAACCCGGCCCGAGTCCGAGTACATTGTTGGTTTTTCGGCCCGGTGCGGCCCGGCCCGTTACATGCATTAACCAAGCCCGGCCCGGCCCGGCCCGACACATTGCATGAATTGAACAGGCCCGACCCGGCCCGGCCCGTTACACGTAGTGCAGTTGTAATTTTTATAATTTTTTACATAAAATCAATGATTTGAATTCATATTTGCTTTAGCGTCGTGTATTTTTCATTTCTTTTGATAATTGTTCGTTACATTTGTCCTTAGAAGCTTATACTCATTTAATTATCTTTCATTTGAACTTTGGATTAAATGATAATCAAGTTCGGCCCGGCCCGTTAATTTCCAAAATTTTAAAAGCCCGACCCGGCCCGGCCCGTAAATTTTCAAAATTTTAAAAGCCCGACCCGGCCCGGCCCGATACAATTTTCAAAAGTGGAAAGCCCGGCTCGGCCCGACCCGATCGGGCCAGGCCTCGGGCCGGACCGGGCTTAAGCCCGGCCCGTGCAGGACTCTGAAGTGTAGGAATACATTCTCTGATCTCGTGATTGCGTCGGCTGCTTAAGTTATGTCAATTTCACAGATTCATTGTAATTTTAAACATTTCCAATGAAATAATTCATGCAGTATTTTTAGATTTTGATGATAATATATCATTAATAATCAGGCAGTGACTCGATTATAGGATTTTCAAAGGTCTTTGCATAAATTTGAATAAAACCCTTACCTTGCCAAGGTATATGACTAACACTTTACATAGATTTTAAAATGGTGTTATTATCTATCTCGAAATTTGATTCTTGTATTCATAATTTTCATCTTCTTGGCTTCACAACAAACTAGATTTTCGTTTCGAAATAAAAGTATGTGAATATTTATTAGCAAAAACAGGAATCTTCTACTTCTTTACGACAGACGGCTAAGCAGACTACACGAGTTTGAAGCGCTTTTTCCTCTTTCCCTTTCCAACGACCATATCAAAGGACTAAGATCTACCGTACCTTGTCCATGAGCAATAGTGTCTGAATATGGTATTTGGCGGTTCGAGGATGTCTCGCGTGTTTTAACGTTATGCCTATGGCGTCTTGTATACTTCCCTCCCGTAGGGAGGTTTCTTATATTACTTCTGGTGCAATTAATTCTTGCATCGTTCTCGAACTAGTTATCATTAAGAAGTATAGGTAGTGTCATACTTATGTAACATACACACATATTGTTGTACTGATGAGCAGTATGCAAAGAAAGTAACAAGCAATCTAACATACCATTATCCTCAGGCAGGGGTATCTTATTCGCCAAACACATGTTATGAAGAATGCAACAAGCTGTTATAATGCGGCACACTTTCTCCGGATGGTAGCATAATTTGCCTCCCTAGCCAGCAAGGCAACGAAACCGTGACTTGAGGACGCCGTTGAGGCGCTCGATGACGTTTCGTCCTATAAAAACAAACATAAATTTTACAGAACAAACTATTACCGGCCCCACAAGGAAATAATGCACAACCTACGACGAATATGCCGGGTGTTAAATTCAACCTCTGCCGGCGATTGTGGGCGGTATACTGGCACCATGAGCCACGGTTGAAAGCTGTAGCCTCCATCACCAATAAGGTAACCATGGGGCATGTCCCCTTCAACAAATGCCTCAAACAGCTTGCTATTTCACCAGATGAATGAGTCATGAACGCTACCAGGCCACCGAGCCGCCACATTCATGATGGGCAATTCGTTGTCGCTGACCTATTGTAAACGAAACATTTTAATTAAAACGGATTTGTTATGAATAAAGCAAAATGTCTCACAGGTTGAACGTTAATGGAGAATGTCCCCTTTCTGTTCCTGTACGCGTTACTGTTTGGTGAAGGGCCTTTCATTGGAACATGCGTACAATCAATTGCTCCAATAACGTTTGGTAAGTTGCAGGTGGCCATAAAAGACGCCTATGATCGTAACAATTACAATAAATAAACGTTCCTTTGGAGAGCTAATATCTGAGTAAATTCATACCTTCATAGACCTTACAGACGCCTCATCTGTTGGAAACGATATCAGATCGCTTTTAACATTCTAGGAGAGCGGTCGCTCTCTTAGATAAGACTTGATACTGCCTCTAATGCTAAAGGAGGGTTCTTTGATTGGCCGTAACTTTTTTCGTATTGTGTTTGCTGCTTTGAAATTTTGCCAGTGAACTAAAATTTGGGCCCTAATTATGTGGTTAAAATTTCAAAGAGATCCAACTAATAGTTAATTCTATAAAGAAAAAAGTTGTTAAGGGTGGTTTTAGAATCCATAAAATTAATCCGACATCTGGTGAAAGATACAATACTCTACCATAGAGATAACATGGGATTGTTTTGAAAAATGACCTTAATTGGGATCGTGTATAAAGAAAACTATTCATTCGTTACGTTTGGGAACCATCTTAAATGAAAGATAACAGTCCATAGATGTGCCTTTTCTTAGTTTCATTAAGATAAATTAAGTTTAAGTATTGATTTTTATCATTATTAACACATACTTTGACTTACGTTGTTTTGGGGATTGGAATTACGGCGTTTTACCACTGTTAGAGACACGCATTTTAGCCCTAATTTTTTATATTGGACTTACGGCGTTTTTGTCGTGATTCACGCCTTTAGAGGGATATTAAGCAAGAAAAACATGGCGTTTGAGCTCTTGTAGGTGCTTTGCCTGGGTGCTTGTAGGTGCTTTGCCCGGGTACTTGTGGGTTCTTGTGGGTGCTTTGCCCGGGTTCTTGTGGGTACTTGTAGGTACTTGTGGGTTCTTGTGGGTGCTTTGCCCGGGTTCTTGTGGGTACTTGTGGGTACTTGTAGGTACTTGTGGGTTCTTGTGGGTACTTGTGGGTTCTTGTGGGTACTTGTGGGTTCTTGTGGGTACTTGTAGGTACTTGTGGGTGCTTGTAGGTACTTGTGGGTGCTTGTAGGTACTTGTGGGTGCTTGTAGGTACTTGTGGGTGCTTGTAGGTACTTGTGGGCTCTTGTGGGTACTTGTGGGCTCTTGTGGGTACTTGTGGGTTCTTGAGGGTACTTGTGGGTTCTTGAGGGTACTTGTGGGTTCTTGTGGGTACTTGCGGGTTCTTGTGGGTTCTCTTAGGTACTTGTGGGTTCTTGTGGGTGCTTGTAGGTACTTGTGGGTCCTTGTGGGTGCCTGTGGGTGCTTGTAGGTACTTGTGGGTTCTTGTGGGTGCTTGTGGGTTCTTGTGCGTACTTGTGGGTGCTTGTAGGTACTTGTGGGTGCTTGTAGGTACTTGTGGGTGCTTGTAGGTACTTGTGGGTTCTTGTGGGTACTTGTGGGTGCTTGTAGGTACTTGTAGGTACTTGTAGGTACTTGTGGTTACTTGTAGGTACTTGTGGGTACTTGTGGGTTCTTGTGGGTACTTGAGGGCTCTTGTGGGTACTTGTGTGTTCTTGAGGGTACTTGTGGGTGATTGTAGGTACTTGTGGGTGATTGTAGGTACTTGTGGGTTCTTGTGGGTGCTTGTAGGTACTTGTGTGGGCTTGTAGGTACCTATGGGTACTTGTAGGTGTTTGTGGGTACTTGTAGGTACTTGTGGGTGCTTGTAGGTACTTATGGATACTTTTAGGTACTTGTGGGTGCTTGTAGGTACTTATGGGTACTTGTAGGTACTTGTGGATACTTGTTGGTTCTTGTGGGTACTTGTACGTACCTGTGGGTACTTGTACGTACCTGTGGGTACTTGTCGGTACTTGTGGGTACATGTAGGTACTTGTGGGTGCTTGTAGGTACTTGTGGGTGCTTGTAGGTACTTTTGGGTACTTGTGGGTACTTGCCCCGCGTGCTTGTCCCGGGTACTTGTGGGTGCTTGTAGGTACTTTTGGGTTTTTGTGGGTACTTGTGGGTTCTTGTGGGTACTTGTGGGTTTTTGTGGTACTTGTGGGTTCTTGTGGGTACTTGTGGGTTCTTGTGGGTACTTGTGGGTGCTTGTAGGTACTTGTGGGTTCTTGTGGGTACTTGTGGGTGCTTGTGGGTACTTGTGGGATCTTGTGGGTACTTGTGGGTGCTTGTAGGTACTTGTGGGTTCTTGTGGGTACTTTTGGGTGCTTTAAGGTGATTGTGGATACTTGTAGGTACTTGTGGGTGCTTGTAGGTACTTGTGGGTGCTTGTAGGTACTTGTGGGTGCTTATAGGTACTTGTGAGTGCTGAAATTTGTTTTCCAAAAGTTGTATGAAGCTTTAATGGAACACATGTTTTAAACTCATGGTTTTAGTTATATAAAGTTTTACCAAGAAGCGATATCTAGTTTACTAGAGAGAAGGTGTAAGATGCGCCATAGTCCCAGTCCCACTTTCAAAATACAAGGGTTGACGTAAAAGGAGGCCGGGCTATTTCGCCTCTCCTCAGTCGGAAAAACGTAGTTTTCGTCATTCGCGTCGCGTTTACGTGAGTTTTCTGGTACGTGACCAAATAAGCATTTTTTAAACTGGACATTAGGCCAGCGACTTTTCTGACTTGGAATAAATAAACTGGTCCGTGACCATTGACCAGAGCACGTCGTCTGCTAAACTAAAGAAGTGGATAAATAAAATATTAGAATTTTAATGTGTGGAGTCTGATTACCCTTGAACTTTCTTAGTATTCTCGTGGACCACTGACCCCGCCCCCCTCCAATTTAATTTTTGAACTGGACCAGGCAATTTTTAAACTGGTCATTTTCCCTGTGTCACCGCCTTATTTCCCACGCTGGCGCGAGTTGCTTTGCGTTGTCGAGTGCGTGATGGAGTTTGCTATGCCTGGAGTCCCAAACTTGAAGGAGAGAGGAATGCAGTGGAAACCCCCATACCTATATCGTTGCCTGTGTACCCCCACCTACGGCACCATAGTCCTTCCAGCATCCTCAGCGGTTAGGTACGGGTCGTACTGGACGAAATTGTAAAGGGCGCTCTCTATCTTCAAAATTAAAGCTAGTTCTCATACAGATAAAATGGCGCTCCGCGGCAGCACTTAGCAATCGCCTACCGAAGGGTAGGGGCGTGCGCGAGTTACATAAGGAGAGATACGGTGCCGCAGGTCGCCCATCATCAATTCCAATCCATCTCAACTCCCTTATCCCTGTCCCAACCCCCGCGACTTCCAATCACGCTCTCTTTTCCCCGGCTACAAATTTTGAAGATGGCACTTTTTAGTCGTATTAACAATCTTGGATCAACTTTGTGAACTTTTAGGGCAGCCCTGACTATATTTTGTTTAAGGTTTTAAGCTTAATATCAAACAGACGTTAGTTTATGCTACAAAAAAGTTTGAAATTGACAATCTCGGATCGTCTTTATGAAGTTTTAAGGATATCCGAATTTCATATTGGGCTTATGACAATTTTGAGCTAAATGTTAAACGGACATAAATCAGCATTTTTAAAAATTTTGTAAAATTGTCAATTTGGTGTTATTTCTGGAATTTTTAGGGGGGCGCCTCGCGTTTCAATAAATGATTCTAAAAAATTGTATTATATTAATTACAATAAGAATACAAACTTTTAATGATTTACGTTTTTTTTTGAAGTATCAATATAAATAAATGTCTGATTGAGCTAAAGTTATGGTCCCCTTTATATATGTTTCTGCTTAGTGCAGATTTTGAAAATGTAAAACAGTTTCTTAACATTCTTAATTAAAATGAAGACTGAAGCAACAGATATTAATCAAAAATGTCTTGATCAGAATCAAGACCTAAAAAGTATTCTACAGGGCCGGTAGGCCCTTGTAGATATGACTTGACACCCTTTTGTAACGTTAAAGCAAAATTCACATGCTTTTACTACATTTCCTATGGAGATTAACATGGGGTTTTTCGTGATTTACCCCCACCGCGAACTGAAAAACTACAGCGAAGTTACTTTTCGGAATACTCTTGAATTAACAATTAAGTATTCAAGGTGTGCTATCGGCTAGTTTAATTTAAATCAATTAACTCTAAGAAAGTTAATTTTAGTTAATTCTGAAAGTATGTCAAAAAATTACTTTTGGCAGACTATCTAGCAGTAGACGCTGACAAATTACTTTACTATTTCATCCGAGCTTAAACACCTTTATATGTTTTTTCTAATTAACTGTAGCACCCTTAATAAGAAATACTTCGTTATCAGGTCGAATTTTCGTCTAGAAAAGTAATTCAAGTAAATAATTACAGTTAACAGAGGTTTTTATATCATTTAAAGTAAGTTTTTGAACGTTCTTTACGGCCAAGGCTTAAGTTGTATTTTAGTTTGTCTATGTAATATAGTCTTTATATTGTCTTTCCCCTTTAAAGATAAAAAAGCTCATTTCCAGCTCTATTACAAAAATACGCAGTCTGCTTCGTTTCCTGCTACAAACAAATATACGAGCCTATGAGGTATACAGGGTTTCATTATTTGTTAATCTCACTAAAATGCTACTAATTGTGAAGGTGTGTGATATATTTCCTTAAACTAAACCAATGTAGAGGAATTTCCATGTTTACATCTGCACAGATTCTCTCAACGTAACCACGTTGGAAACGGAGGGTTACGTATGAGGTATACAGGGTTTCATTATTTGTTAATCTCACTAAAATGCTACTAACAGTGAAGGTGTGTGATACATTTCCTTAAACTAAACCAATGTAGAGGAATTTCCATGTTTACATCAGCACAAATTCTCTCAACGTAACCACGTTGGAAACGGAGGGTTACGTTGTTAGCTCCAGTAATGGCTACCACATAACAACCTTCAATGTTACCACTGTATGATTTTACTCTTGAAGCCAACTAGGTGGGACCCGCCAAATCTCTCAACAGCTGCTGTAAACACATCGGTTGCAACATTGTTTATTCATTGTAGGGTAAAACCTCATAACTTTTAAATAAACTACTTCAGACTAAAACTACCTACGGCGTTGGTGAAGCCCCATGTTTTCTATTTCACACTAATTTTTATTGGCTAGCCCCTATGCCACAGCTAACCCACAGCGCCCTATACTAACTATTACCGTTAACCTCTGCAAGTTTTGATGGAAAGGAGAAACCGGGTTAGACCGCGGAGGAAAACTCCTTTAACAAGCGGGGAGAGAACTTGCAAACTCTACGCAGAAGGATTTCTTCCCAGATTTTTCACCCGGTGCCACAGTCTAATAAGCTAAATTAACTATAGTAAATGAACTTAATAACCATAATTAACGTGAAATTGTGGACCTTGACAACAATGACGGAAATGACGTTATGAAACTTAAAAACACCCACTAAAACATTTCCAAATTTCATACCAGGATAGAAAATAATTTAAAAATTATCCAATTTTATGGAGTGATTAAAAGTAAACAATATTTTGCAAAAAGACGTAATGTTATTAATTTATTATGTAGATGAAGATAAAGAACCATATTTTGGAAAAGGTGTAATATTTTATTTAAATTAAATAAAATTTTTAGACAAACTTAATAAATGTAAACAATAAGTTTTTTGGAAAAGGTCATAATATTCTTTGGGAAGTAATTAGTAAATGAAGATATAAAACAATATTTTGGAAAAGGCATAAAACTGTTTCCAAATATTTGTAACTTTACCTAACTGTAACTGAACCTAATGAAACCTAAATTAACAAGAGTAAAATTTAAATACTGTAAGGCAACGGCGAATGTCAGCGACGCCAATAACTGACAATTACAAATCAAAAATGATTACATATTGGCGAATTTTCGACATTATTCACGCTCACAACTCAACCTATTTTTCACCCTGAAATGAATGAAAGTGAAGGATTTTGATGTTTTTGTACTTTTTACAGACTTTTTATTTCCACTATGACAGGGGATTATGACAGGGCAGTAGGAGGATTTTGTATTCTTTCCTAGGATGAGCCAATAAAGACTGGAAGATTTTGTCTCGAGAGAGAGGAGATTTTGACCGGGGCCAGGGTCTTTTGTCTTGGGGGTATTTAGTACAAATATACCCTGGCTTATAACCCTGTGAAAACAAGCTTCCTTACCTATCAAACACTAATAGCGTTTTCCATTTTTCTAAGACCAAACGATACACAGCAACCCTCCAGTGTCTTCAGAATATGATTAAACTTCAACACCAATCGTGTTACCTTGGACTAAGTAAAGCGAAGTTTCTATTATTAGTCCAAGGTGTCACACCATCAACTCAGATTGTCCGTCACCCGATCAGACTCAAGTATATTCGCTTCTGACAACAATTCCCAAAGAGCTTAATTCCGTTGAAACCCCGCATCCTTTGTGACGATAACACTTCTACCAGTCAATGTAACATAATCTAGGAAACCTTTACCTTTGGTGATACGTTTTTAGCTTTATCAAAAACGGATTTATGGGATATGATCCGACGTTCTTCCTACCATAAATCCGTTTTTGGCTTTATATACTGCTTACCATATCTACAAGCTGAGGATTGCCCGCTTCTGTTGGTCTTGGTGATATGGTTTTGTTGAGAAATGATAATTTCCCTTAGGCGAAAATACTGACACCAAATATCACGAATAACGTTTAATTGCAATTCAGTAAATGAAATCATAGGGTAAAATTGACTTAAAAAATTTACACTATAATCCATTATCCAGCAGAAATCTTATTTTTGTTTGTTCTGTGAAAGATTATGATATATGTTTATCACTTTTCCCGTGAGAAGTCGCTTCAAACCGGACAAATCTGTTATACCGCCACTTTTAAAACCATTATGTGGGTTTTTCTAAATTCTAATTCAAGAAAAGCAATAAAATTATATCGGTTGCCTACTTTTTCCCTTATGTGTGCTTCAAACACCAGACTCTAACTTTTAATAGTGAATAAACAATATTATCTGTAGCATTTAAAGGTTTCTCGCGGTTTATTTGAGTGCGTTCAGCTAAACCACCGAAAAAAGTGGTTAAATGGCTGGTCAGCCGTACCATAAAGAGAACAATGATGCCGTAGTAAACCGGTGCATTGATGTTGGTTGCTGAACGCAGTCATTTCCTTTTTAGACGCCAAAAAACAAGTAAGTGGTTTTAATACGGAGCTTCTAATTTTATTTCCTTACGTTCTTAAACTCAAAATTTAGTAACAAATTATATAATTTTAAGCTTAGAATATCTTATTTTACACTCTCTCCGCGACACATAGTTTATATCTATAGTTTAATAAATATTTTAAAACGTTTTCTTGACCATATAGATATTAAGCCTTGGCTAATGAGCGCTGTTTACTTTGTTCGTTTCAATTGCGCGATTGCAGCTATCTGAAGAGTGCATGAATCATGCCACGTGAAGCCCTCGTCGGATGATGTGTAAAAACCTTGTGTGTTACCAACCAAAGATATTTTCATAAACTGTGGTTAGCGTCTGACACTAATTTGGCGCTAACCTCAGTTTATGAAACAAACATCGGTCTATTTTACCAGGTTTTTACACTTCGTCTGAAGCGGGTATAATTAAAAAAAAATGTGGGATAATGAAACCGTGGTCAGTGTTTCACACGGAAAAGATTAGGGTTGTAAGTCGGAAAATTTTCCGCGGAAAATTTTCCGCTCGGAAAATTTTCCGGAAAATGACCGAGCTATATTTTTCCGGAAAATTTTCCGTATTTTTCCGCTACCGGTTTTTCAATTAAAAAGTTAAAACTTAAGTTAAAATTTTTCAATTGCCTTTCTTTTCAAAACATTCATTATTTTGTTTTAGGTGAATTCGGAGGGGTAAAAAATTGTCCAAGGGCACAGAGTCTAGTGACCCCTATTTTCTATAGGAAAAGCTCACTCATTTGCTATCGCTTGCATGCATAGGGTTACTGTTTGCTCTTATGACGGTATAAGGCGTTAGAGAGTCGAGACCTAACCGCTAAGAGACCCAAGTGAAACTAAAATTATCAGGCATAAAGGATAGTGATAGTCTGCGTCATTGTAAGGGAAACGAGGTGTTATGTTGTTAATATTATTAAGTTTGTTAACCCTGTTTAAAGTCACATATTATGGGAAAATCAACCACTAATATTTGGTGTTACTTTAATAGATCTACTAAATATGGCAAAATAACTGGAGAATGTTTTAAATCTTTAAAAGTTAGATAAATTGATTCAAAGCTCACAAAATTGCTAGTTTTATATTTTTCCGATTAGCGGAAAATTTTCCGCTAAGAGGAAACTTTTCCGGAAAAGTTTCCGGAAAATTTTCCGCGTTTTATTTTTCCGGAAAATTTACAACCCTAATTACTATATACATTATAAGATGACCCCAGCTAATTTAGCATTTCGGGTTTTTTTTTCATTGTTTATAAAATAGCATTCCTATTATGAATAAAATCAATCTAGTAATAAACTACAGTATCTTACTCATTAGGTTCATTTTAAACTTAACCTACAGAACTTTATCTTCATTAAGTTACAGAATAATATTTATTAAACTAGGGTCGGTACTGGTAAATGTGAACGATTCTATTTTTTCTTTAACATTTTGTAGCTAATTTTTGGGCGGCTTAAATTCCTTTTAAAAGGGCTCTATTTGTAGATTGAATATTGAGGATTACGATAAAAATGGTATGAACATTGTAGGAATACGTGGATGAAAGATACGAACCTATATACACACCAACTCGGACTAATCAACTTAAGTTGATGCCAATTTTAGGTGTTGCTTAATACAATACCATCGGGGAATAAGCTTTAGCAAGGGTTAAAATAATCCCACGATAACAAACCTTTAATCGTTAGATAGATCACGTTTTTCACTATAAAATTGATATTAATATCTGTGGTTTCGATTCGGAATTCGATTTTAGAGTGGGAAAAAACCAGGAAAAAATTCAAATGTTTCAAGGTTAATTAGAATCCTTTTTAAGCTATTTTACTAAAAAATAAAAAGTAAAAGTGGTGTAAGAATCTACGTTAGGATAATATTAACTTTAAAATATATCATTGACCCAAAAAACACTCAAATTTCGCGCCATTAGTAAGTTTATCAATTTAGCGGTAAGAGGGCGGTAGCTACCACTACTTATTGGGCTTGAAAGCGAGAAAACGAGACAGCTGTTATCCGACGTATCGAAATAAATAGGACTTCTCAACCAATTATTGGACATTTTGACTCGGGTATTGTTTTAACTATATTATCCTATTATCACTTACCACATCTGCGTAAACTTTAATCTAGGTGCATGAATTTAGGCCCTACGTAATGGTAGCTCCTTCAGGGTTGCCACGGAATTTTCAGAACCAATTCCCTGACTTTTCCAGGTTTTCCCTGACCTTTTTCTCAGATTTCCCCTGACCTTTTAGACCGAAAAAGTGAATGTTTACTGCACATTTTAAGTGGTTATAATTAAATAAACTCTCAACATTAAATTTTCCCATGTATTTGTTGCACCAAAACAAATAAGAAACATTTTAACTATAAATAACAGTCTAAGAGAGCATTTACTTTACAAAAACAATTCTAGACATTTTTAAGGATTAATCTAGAGTTTTCTGTGTTGAGAGAGCATGAGGAGAAACTTTCATTACTCTTTCAATAAAGACTTATTCCCTGAAGTTTTACCCACTAAAATCAAATTCCCTGACTTTTCCCTGACCTTTTCGGCCCATTTTTAAATTCCCTGAACTTTTCCAGATTTTCCAAGATTTCCAGGTACTGTGGCAACCCTGTCCTTTCCTAGGGCCTTTTTTATTCCTCCCATTTGATTATCATTGTTGTTCACATTTGGGTCCAGTGTTCAGTCACTTCCTGCTTCAGTATTTAGGGTCAGGGTGTTTACATTTACCAGCGATTGTTCACAATTGGGGTCCTCCGAGGGGATTGGGAAATAGGATATTGTGCAAAATTTAAGAGAGTTAAAAAGCTGAAACATAGCGAATTGTGTATAAAGAATCATATTTCATATCCTGAAAGTTTCTGGTGTCTAACGTTAGCTCCACGGAAGTTATTCAAAGATTTGCAAAAACTGTTCATAATTACCAGTACCAACCCTATAGTAACTTCCTCAATCGGTTAGTTTTAAACTTAACTAAACTACATCATTATTTGTAAAGTTATCATAAACTATAGTATCATGATAATATTAATTAAATTAAAGTATAGTATTAATTAAATTAAAGTATAATATTAAAGTATAATATTAATTAAATTAAAGTATAATATTAAAGTATAATATTAATTAAATTAAAGTATAATATTAATTAAATTAAAGTATAATATTAATTAAATTAAAGTATAATATTAATTAAATTAAAGTATAATATTAATTAAATTAAAGTATAATATTAATTAAACTAAAGTATAATATTAATTAAATTAAAGTATAATATTAATTAAATCAAAGTATAATATTAATTAAATTAAAGTAAAATATTAATTAAATTAAAGTATAATATTAATTAAATTAAAGTATAATATTAATTAAATTAAAGTATAATATTAATTAAATTAAAGTATAATATTAATTAAATTAAAGTATAATATTAATTAAATTAAAGTATAATATTAATTAATCTAAAGTAAATTCCTCAATTAACTTACTTGAAACATCATTATTTATAATTATCATTAATCTCACTCGTGAATATATATTTATTTTAATCTTAATTAAATTACAGAATAATATATTTTGAACTATTGTAACTTCCTCAATCGGTTAATTTTAATTAAATTAAAGTATAATATTTATTAAATTAAAGTATAATATTAATTAATCTACAGTGAGTTCCTCAATTAACTTACTTGAAACATCATTATCTATAATTATCATTAATCTCACTCGTGAATATATATTTATTTTAATCTTAACTAAATTAAAGAATAATATATATTGAACTATTGTAACTTCCTCAATCGGTTAATTTTAAACTTAATTAAACTACATCATTATTTATAAAGTTATCATTAATCTCACTTGTAAACGTGGACTGCTCGCTTAACTAAGCAGAGTAGCAGACGAGTTTTAAAGAGACGATATCATTGGTTAACTCATGGTGAACTTTGCCTGCTAATTCGTTTCTCTCTACATTCAAGACTGATAAGGTTTTAGGAAAAGAACTCTAAGCTTCAGACGTGACTTTGAGGCCGACTTAACGTCATAATAACGTGGCAGTGGGCGATTATTTAATTTCTCTCTCTTAGCGCGAAACACGCCTAGACTCGAGATGGATTTGTATCTACCAGCTTTTATCTTATAAAAGCAACTGTACTTTACAAGAAACGGTGGCGCAGTTCTAGCGTGCCGGGTTTCCGAACCGTAGCGTTAACGTTGGTGCGTTCGAGTCCCATCGGGGATTTGGATATTTGCGAAATAAAATAATAAAAAGTTTAGCTACCCTAGGTCCATCTGTTAGCGTTTTAGAGCATTATTTATGAATTATGAATAAATTTGAATAAATTAACGCGAAAATGGGCGGGGTTAAGACGCCCAACCAGCCGTAACATAGGAAATAATGGGGGTAATATAGGGGGAAAGGCACTAAAAAAGGGGGAAATGGGGTAAAAGAGGGGGGAAAGGGGGGAAAAGTAGGGGTGAAAGGGGTAAAAGTGGGGGTAGTAAATCTTCGGTATAAATACATAAGTTTTTAGCCCATCAATAGATGGCGCTAAAAACTAAAAAGTAAAGATAAATATAGCTTCAAACACGTGAGGTAAGAGCGATCCGATAGTCCAGTGGTTACAGCGGTTGTACTATGGAGTGAAATGTAGGTTCGAACCCAGTCAAAGATAAGTAGTAAAGTTTTTTTCATAATTTTATCAGAAATGTATTAATTTCGCAAATTTATATTTATTTTTTTATATAGTGTAGTTCCTTGGAGTAATTGTAAAAATAAAACAAATTTTAATTTATGTTTTTGTTTATTTCCACTCGGGGGCCGGTTGTAACCTTCATATAGGGGAAAGTTTTGAATGGCCGAAATTTTGGCTTAATTGCATATGGTTTTTTTGGAAAAGGAAATAGCAAAAACATGTGAAAATGGTTTTCAACCAAGAAAACCATTAACTACCTCCTTTTCCAGAAATTTTCAGGTGTTTTTAGTTTCACTCTAAAAATCTAAATCATTTGGACGATGATCCACTCGGGGGCCGGTTGTAACCTTCATATAGGGGCAAGTTTTGAATGGTCGAAATTTTGGCTTAATTGCATATGGTTTTTTTGGAAAAGGAAATAGCAAAAACATGTGAAAATGGTTTTGAACCACGAAAACCATTAACTACCTCCTTTTCCAGAAATTTTCAGGTGTTTTTATTTTCACTCTAAAAATCTAAATCATTTGGACGATGATCCAAATCTAAACGTTTGGATCGGCTCCATTTGGGTAGGGCGCTTAAAAACGTATTCTCTAACCCAAATCCAAATCGACATTTGTATCCCCCGCCAAACCTTTATCCAAACCAAATGTACGTCACTTCCTCTTTCATTACGTAATTTTACTTAGTGTTTATTAGTCAATTCTTTTGCGGCGTTTAATATAAAAGTAGAATGTTTTTAAGCCTTGGATTTTTGCATGTTAGATTGAAATAATTTTGTACAAATAAGAAACCTCTTAATTTGATAGTTAAAGCTTATTAGGCCTAATTAATATTAATTGGGAGATTAATTTGAATGAAAAATAGGTGGGTATCTTTTATTAATTGGGAAATAATTAGGGTTGTAAGTCGGAAAATTTTCCGCGGAAAATTTTCCGCTCGGAAAATTTTCCGCAAAATGACCGAGCTATATTTTTCCGGAAAATTTTCCGTATTTTTCCGCTACCGGTTTTTCAATTAAAAAGTTAAAACTTAAGTTAAAATTTTTCAATTGCCTTTCTTTTCAAAACATTCATTATTTTGTTTTAGGTGAATTCGGAGGGGTAAAAAATTGTCCAAGGGCACAGAGTCTAGTGACCCCTATTTTCTATAGGAAAAGCTCACTCATTTGCTATCGCTTGCATGCATAGGGTTACTGTTTGCTCTTATGACGGTATAAGGCGTTAGAGAGTCGAGACCTAACCGCTAAGAGACCCAAGTGAAACTAAAATTATCAGGCATAAAGGATAGTGATAGTCTGCGTCATTGTAAGGGAAACGAGGTGTTATGTTGTTAATATTATTAAGTTTGTTAACCCTGTTTAAAGTCACATATTATGGGAAAATCAACCACTAATATTTGGTGTTACTTTAATAGATCTACTAAATATGGCAAAATAACTGGAGAATGTTTTAAATCTTTAAAAGTTAGATAAATTGATTCAAAGCTCACAAAATTGCTAGTTTTATATTTTTCCGATTAGCGGAAAATTTTCCGCTAAGAGGAAAATTTTCCGGAAAAGTTTCCGGAAAATTTTCCGCGTTTTATTTTTCCGGAAAATTTACAACCCTAGAGATTAAGCGTGATTTGGAACTTATCAAAGTTTGTCAAACAAAGTTTCTTTTATTATACCGGGTTTTTATATAATACCCTCTTCAGACGAGGAATAGAAACCGCGTACAATAAACCGAAGATTGTTTCATAAACCGCAGTAAGAAGTGTTTTCCATGAAAAAGGTTAAGTGGTATATGACACTATAACTATATATATATAATTTATGAAACAAACTTTGGTTTATTATACAGGGTTTCTAATCCTCGTCTGAAAAGGGTATTATACAAAAAATGGTATAATAAATGGTACTTGGTTTTATAAACTGTTGTTGTGTTTCACACTAAAATTATAACATGTAGTTTGGCGCAAAACCTCTGTTCCTTCCGCACCAGAGTTGCCACGAAATCTCATTTCAAGAGTCTCTATTTATTTCCAAATTTAGTTTCAAATGGATAAATACTTCAGCGTGAGTGGTGCACATTCCACCGTTAATGTAAATTTTAACGGTGCCTTAGCCAGTGATACGGGGCGGGGGCGAGGAAGGGGGCGTGGGCGTGGGCCCAGAAGAGGGCGTGGAACCGGAAGGGGTCAGCCGGGCGCGTGCAGCGCACAAAATTTTGGCCGTAGCGGCGGCATCGGTAGAAGACGCCGATGCAATCATTGTCACCGCTACGGCCACCTAGGCCGTGATTGCTGGGGTCAACAAGGTATAGTAATTCATTCATTGCTAAACGATATAAAATGCTGTACGTATTCTAAAATTTTATTATTAATAAAACAGGCCCACGAAGCCAACAAGTGGCCACGCAAGTCGCGGCGGAGGGGGCGGCGCAGGGGCCGGTGGAGGGGGCAGTGGGGCCCCAGTTGCCCATGTCATCGGGGGCGGAGGGCACCCAGATGCCCCTACCGATGGATTCTGAGGGGGCGGAGGAGTCCCAGGTGGGGATGGAGTTGGGGGAGGCGGCGGGGTCAGAGGTGGCGCCTGTCGGTGAGGCGGCCGCTCCAAAAGACGCCGCTACGGTGGAAAAGCTCCTTCAGGAATTGAAGGAGCAGATGGATTCGTAAGTAGCTTTACAGGTTCTACCAGAGGGATTCTATCAAACTTTTATGACTAGTATTAGCTAAGGGCATCTAAAATTATAAAATTAACCTAAAAAATTAAGTGTTGGGCACAAAACAAATATAAGGTTCGAGATAGATGACCAATAGACCATTCCTGTAATGCCATAGGAAAGTAAACAGCACATAGGCAAGCCCGCCATATTAGGCTAGTTTCCCTCCCGATAAGAAGCACCACAAGCGCCCCTGTGAGTTGGTTTCCCGGCAAATATTTAATGGAATGGTCTACAGGGAAATTTTACCAAAAAGCTTATTTCATCAATACTTTTTCTGCTGTGTCTGATTTTAAAAGACGAAAGCTTTCCATTAGTAGACAAAACATTGATTTTACATCTTTAAAAGGGAGAATACAATGGTCAGACAACCAAAAATGACTTTGAAATCATTGATAAGACTTCTACCAATTAATTGATTGCCATTTTAAAAATTTCAAAAGTGTGCTCTCTAAGCATAATTCTAATTTTGGAGAAACGCTAACTGTACTTTTATGAAAAGCAATTAGTAATCAAAAAGGGGTGCTTAGAGTTTGCCTTTGCTTAGCAACAGCGTGCACTTTTAATCGTGGGAAAATAGGTTTTCAAAACAATACAGTAATGTTTTCTCTAAAATAAGAGGTTAGATTAGAGATATTCAAATTTTGTTAAGAAAATTACAATTATATTATGCAATTTACTTAGACCATTCTTAGGCTTAGAGAATCGACATTTGATACCTTGAAAAATAATTAAAAAGTAATTTGACAGTAGAATTTGCTGTAAATTTTATCAATGATTTTCATGTTATTTTAAAAATATAAATTTGATAAAAAATTGTTCTATGGCCAGTTCATACTCCCTTTAACAATCTTTTAACAGCTAGTCTTCTTAATTTTGAAGCTTGCGCATAATTGTTTGATAATTTTCCTTTAGACTATGCCAATTTTTAATAATATATATTGATTTTACTGCAGGGTGGGAATCAATAAATAATTTTTTTTAATGATAACTTTTTTTTAATTTTGATAATATTTTTTTAAAGAAAACAAACCTTTTCTCATTATTACTTTTTTTCCATATTGTAATTTTTTTCCCCATTACTATTATTATTTTTTTTTGTAACAAAAACTTTTTTTTTCTGTTAAAAAATTTTATAATTTATTTCTTTTCATTTTAACTATTATAAGTATTATTATTATTTTTTTACCAATAAAAGAACTATTGAAAAACAAAGAAATAATTTATTTATTTATTTATTTAAGTCAAAATCTGAACCTAATTTGAATTTTAAAATCATTCGGAAGTATTTCCTGAATGTTTCACTATGCAGGCTGGTCTTATAATTAGTAGAAGAATCGATAAAAAAATCACTTGATTTTCCTTTTCACCCTCCCTTTAATGTAATTCGAAATTTGGTTTCGTTCTCAAATCTCAATCCAAGATAATTACTCCATAGAAAAAACCATTGTAAATGGCATACAAAATGTTCCCTAGACCTGCCATAGAGTATTAATACTAGCTTGGAGAAGTTTCAGCTGAAACTTTCTATCGAGCAATGATGATGGGCTTACACTTACAGGAGCAGGCTCTGCAGGTCAGGCTAGGAAATAAGACAGGTTTACAAGTCAAAAACCAGTTTATTAATAGCTTGGACCACTTTTTTTATTCAAAACGTGAGGGTCACTGGTCCCAATCACTAGTTTATTAATTCCTACTTTTATTAAAAATTGATATGGGGACCTCTTTAATTATTTTCATTTTAACATAAATTTCGACTCCATGAGTCCAGTTCTGTATACAACCCTAAGCCGAGAGAGATTTTTTTAGAAGAGAGAACGACCACAAGTCCTGGGACCAGTAGAAAAATGAATAGGGGAAGGGTCACTGGTCCCGGGACCAGTTTCATATTTAAGACATAGGGGTCACTGGTCCGGATGACTAGTTCAGAAATAAACCTTATTTCCAAGCCTGCCAGTGCAGGTTTCGTCGTTGAGCGCGTGATCGAGTTGGCTAAATAGGCCCAGTGGGACAGTGACTGCAAGAAATAGATTTTTTGATCTACATGCGAACTAAACTGAACTGAATATTAAGTTCGTCCGGTCACGTTCTGCTGGTTGAAGCGCTTCAGACAAAGACATTCACTTTACTCGTGAAAGGTTATAGGTAAGCCTAATTACATTTTCAAGAGTTTAAGTTTTAATTTTTTCAGTTGTGGAATTTGCTAAGCAGCGTTTCAGTTCACTTGGGTTTGACGCTTTTCTAAAAGCGGACTAAGCTGTACATTGCTGTTTCTTAGCGTCTTTTTAAAGGTAAGGAAAATTTTCTTACTTCATTGTCTGTGTATTGTTTCAATTTGTGTTTTATATGAGACCTTTTTTCGTGGCTCAACAGAGAGACCTTTTTTCGTGGCTCAACAGAGAGACCTTTTTTCGTGGCTCAACAAAGAGACCTTTTTTCGTGGCTCAACAGAGAGACCTTTTTTCGTGGCTCAACAGAGACCTTTTTTCGTGGCTCAACAGAGAGACCTTTTTTCGTGGCTCAACAGAGAGGCCTTTTTTCGTGGCTCAACAGAGAGACCTTTTTTCGTGGCTCAACAGAGAGACCTTTTTTCGTGGGTCAACAGAGAGGGGGTCCTTTCTTGCTCTAAAAGAAGCTTTTCTGGCTTTGAAAGAGAACTAAAATGGTTTCTCAACGTGCTAAGAAACAAAAAGAACGCCTAAAACATATAAAGCGAATGGCGTTGAAAGACCAAGCTCAGGCTAGGATGAAAAAGATTTTGGAAAAATCTGCAACAAACCGAGTTAGGTGTAAAAGGTACTATTTAAAAAAAAACACCTCTCTCAGAGTAAAAAATCGAGTGATGGCCTCAATCGCAAGTCATTATTGACAAGTTCAACAAAAATACAAAAGGTTTTGCAGGCCCCTAAAATAGGTGGCGCTTCGCGACAAAGAAAAGGTGGTACTAACCCTACCAACTATTATGTTAAAAAAATCTCCTTCAACAAAGGAATTTTTAAAACAAAAAATAAAAAAATGATTGCCGAAAGTTTCAAGCGGTTTTTGATCACGCGACTTACGGAACGGTTGATGACGACTAAAACTTCTGCAAATTCATGTAAAAAGCAAAGTTCCAAATTTACATCCCACAAACTCCAATGCCAGTTGCTATCTGGAAAAACATTTCACTTAAAAAGGCAAATATATTCGGCCTTCCAGGCAAGACGTTCGTTACTTATTGAAGATTTCAAAAGTTTTGCCAAGAAAGTGCAAGAAATTGGATTGGTAGATAGTGACAATTTTATCAAAGTCATTGGAGGAAAAAGGCTTCACAATAGTCTTGAAGAAGCTTTATATCACGAGACAACATATTTTACTTTGGGGAAAGATGGCAGAATTTTAAAAAAACGAGGACCACGAAACACGTTTTGAAAAGATTTTGCAGTTCGACGAAAATGGTCTTTTAATAAAGGTGCTACGAGAAAGCTCTCGTAGCGGCGAAAATGTTAATGAATTATGGGTTGATGAAACTGGTAATTTTATTGACCAGAAAAGACTGAACAGAGGCATTGAACGCTGCTTGCAAGTTAATGATTTCGGTGTTGTCACGAATCTATTCAATGCAGTAGAAAACGTTTCAAAGGACAAAAATCCCAAAGCGAATATCGTAATTAACGAATCTGGTTTATTGAAACCAAAGAAAAAGCTTCTTATTGGGAATGCAGTGACATTTGCAACGTTAGAGAGCGGACTATTTTTAAAGTCATAGCTTTCATTAATCAGGCGGCAAAGGCCAGTGATAGCGTCTTAAATGAACTTTTGAGTTCTGATTTTGACGTTTGCTCCTACAAAAATAAGTTTTGCCAGAAATCCATTGTCAAATTGCCATCGGACGATTCAGATTTTGAAGTTCAAAATCTTCCGTATCTTGGTCATTTCTTATATTGCTCTGAAAGCGAGGAATGCCAAAGTTACTTGAGAGCCTTCAGAGAATTGGCTTCGCATTACTCGGGGATCAGAACAATTTTGAGTAAACTCTACTCTGTTCGAGCGTTGCTTAGCGCTTTATCAACATTGACTGATGAGATAGATCATGGTGATTTCGAATCTCTTCAAAATGTTATACCCAAAATGAGAAAAATTGTTGAGGCACGTGGCTTGAAAATGTCGAATGCGGAAAACGAGGCGGCGAAAGGCGATGAAAGTGATATAAGGCCTTGTCTCGATGAGAGTGAAATCTTGGCTTTCTACAATAAACAATTTGCTAGAGCTGAGCGTGATATTAATGAATTTCACGACACATCTTGCGATTGTTGCGCTAGATTATTAAAAAATTCAGATTTGAGGACAGTGGAAAAACTGGGATGCACTTCAGTTTTTGACAACCACGCCTTTCTCATTTTAAGAGCTGGTTTGCTATTGAAAAATCCTGACTTTAGAGAAATGGACATGCTTTTATGCCCTTATTGTTCTAAAGAGTTGCGAAAGGGAAAAATTCCAATTAGATGTTTCCTCAACGGCTTGGGAGTTGACGTCCCTCCGACAGAAGTCACGAGTTTGAACATGTTTGAAAAGGCCTTAATTCAGCTTGTGAAAGCATTTCACACTGTGGTCCGGTTAGGTACCAAAACTAATTCTAACATGCAGTTTGGTGCGGTGAAAGCTTTGAAAGGTAGAATCATATACTTGCCAATTCCAGTCCAAAAAAATTTGGATATGATACCAACAGCACTGCCTAAAGATCACGAATTGCACGTCTTGGTTAATGGTCTGCCCACTAGTGACAAAAAGGTTTGGCAAAAAATTGTTCGCCTTGATGCTTTGAAAAGGACCGTCACTGAGCTGAAAAAAATTAATCCCCTGTACAAAGACATAGATATTACTCAGATCAATGAGGATTATATTTATGGCACCGAAGAGATTAACGGAACTATTGAACATGAAAATTCATTAACTCCCGATGAATTAATGGTGAAAACGGATCCGCTGGCGCTGTTAAACAACCTCGACGAGGTCAATAAAATCGGCTTCACTACAGTTGCAAAAAATCCGCAAGCGGAATCGCACCAAATCGATATCGATGTTATCAACGATGGTGTGATCGAATCAAATCTTTCGCCAGACGACCGTTATAAAATTTTAACTCAACCTGAGGCACTGTTGCGAAAACTCTCAAAAGATGAAGTGAATGAGCTGTACGATCACTATACAATTCACCCGGTGAATGTTCAGCCGTCAAAAGATTTGTTGGCTTCTTACCAAATGAAGCGTGTCGAAGCCGAGCCTATCAGTAATTGGGATAAAAATCTAGAATACATGTCATTCGTGCACTTGTTCCCAATGGCTCGCTATGGCAAGCATGACGAAAGACCGTTTGGGAAAATTACGGAAACTGAATACCGACTTTCTCGTCTTTTGAACGCGAATCCAATGTTTAGACGAGATTATGCGTTCATGTTTCATTTATACCAAGAGGCCGAAATGAAATCCATTAACAGTAGTTTGAATTACGTTCTACGAGTGAAAAAACCCATGAACGTATCTGTCAATAATCTCGTGAATCAAGTTGAATCTCGAGACTCCGAGCTCGAGAGTAATTTAGCGATTTTCATGGGCCACATTCGAGGAACTAAGGATTATTGGTATAAAGTTCTCAAATGTGTTTTGGCCATGATTAGAGAGTATGGCCCACCTACTTGGCTTTTAACCTTTAATCCGGCCGAATACGATGACATTGAACTTCACGACCACCTACGACGAGTGAATGCTGACGTGCCAGGGATCGAATCTATGTCGGTGGCTGAACTATTAAATTTAGATCCACTTAGCGTCAGTTTGCATTTTCACAACAAAGTGAGGTCGCTACTAAACAACTTTGTGCTATGTAAAGAAAATCCGGTTCTTGGACCGATAGCGCATCATTTTGTGCGCGTCGAGTACCAATCTCGCGGCTTGGCGCATTATCATTGCTTGTTGTGGGCTGAGGAAGCTCCCATGATTGGTTCCTGTTCGGCAATAGCTATTTTGGAGTACGTGCAGAAGTATGTCACGTGTTCAATCCCAAAAGCTGCTGAAAGTCCAGAACTTTACCGGCTAATAAAAAAATTTCAAACACATAAATGTTGCAGCAGTTGCTACCGAAAGGTTAAGAGAGGAAATAAGGAGCTGAAAGTGTGTCGCTACGGTTTTCCTCGAAACGTAACAAACGTTGCGACTTTGAACTCTGTTGAATCAGTTACGCGTCATCGTAAAATGAAACGAGGCCAAAAACGTTTGTACGATTTGCCCAGAAATGAAAACGAAGTTTTTATCAATGACTACAATCCGGCATTACTTTTGGCTTTGAAAGCCAATATGGATTTGCAGTTTGTCGCCGATTCCTCGGAACAAGTGGCGATATACGTCACGTCGTACGTGACAAAGGGAGATCGGGCTGAAATGGATCAGTGTTTCGCTGAGTTGGCACACGAAAGCTTGTCAAAAAGATTGTTCGCTTATGGACTGAAATCTTTCACAAATAAGTCGGTCGGAATTTACGAAGCTTTGGACATGATGTTGGATCAGAAATTGTTTCAAAAGTCTGACAGCACCAAGTTTATTAACACTAACGTGAAGGAAAGCCGATGCAAAGTTTTGAAATGTTACAAGGATCTTGCACGCTTGAGGGAAATTGATCCTGACAGCGAAGACATTTGCCAAAAAGGGTTTGTGGACGACAAGTATCCCAACAGACCCGATAGTTTGGAAGATTTAAGCTTGCGAGAGTTCGGACGGTTTTACGATTACGTAAAGTACTCGGAGGGAGCGAAAAAATCTGAAAATGTAATCGAGTTGAAAAATAATCTCGGTTTGATGAGAAAGAGGATTAAGCCCTACATAATAGAACATTACGTTCACGACCCAATAGAGGAACCAGAAAAGTACTGCCACGCTCTACTAATTCTGTTCAAACCATGGCGAAACGAGACTGAGTTATTGGGCGAGTTTGCAACCTTCGCTGAAGCTTTCGAAAGCTCATTATCAACGCTAAAACCCATGAGAGAATACCACGAGAAATTCTCGGTATCCAAAGAAGTTCTAAAGAAGCGCAAAGCATCCGAAAAGGCTAAAGAGATTGCCGCGATTTCGGATGCAGAAAGCTATGACGATGAAAATGCCCTTCAAGGGAAAGAAATCGTCGTTGAAACAGAAAATGCGATGCATGATGTCGAAGCCGCTATGGAAATTGATTTCGAGGGCACGGCACTAGACCAAGTTGCGTTACTCAACAATGATCAAAAAAGGGTTTATGACAAAGTCATGGATCACTTCACTCAAGAGGGAGGAAAATTTGAGAATTTCTGCCACTTTGTATCTGGTCCGGGCGGCACTGGAAAGTCCTTTCTTATTGCTACTATCGCCAACGCCGTTAGACGTCACTTTAAAAATGCCGGTAGCGTCGCGATAGCCGCTCCTACGGGCTTGGCTGCCCTAAATGTCAACGGCGTAACGTTGCACAGATTACTTATGTTGCCAGTAGAACATGGGCGTACCGCGGAATACCATTCCCTCAATTCCGAAAATATTTCCATTATGAAACAAACTCTGGGAAATTTGAAACTCTTGATTGTCGATGAGATTTCTATGGTGTCTTCGGTACTACTAACTTACGTTCATTTGAGGCTAAATGAATTTTGGGAAATGAACAAGCCTTTCGGCGGTGTGGTTTGCGTTCTTGTTTTTGGAGATTTCTTCCAATTGCCGCCTGTACAGGGTAATCCTGCGTTTTTAAAAGTCACTTCCCAGGAAGCTAGACTAAGATTTAATAGCATTGGAGGCACTGATCTTTGGAAGTATTTCGGATACGATGAACTAACGCAAAACGTTCGTCAGGCGGACGACCGAGTTTATGGCGACCTTCTTAACCGAATTAGAGTCGGAACTGTTACGAAAGATGACGTTTCAACCTTAGAAAGTAGACTAGTTACGGGAGGGAACAAAATTCAGGTGGCTATGAATCTTTACCTTAAGCTGGTTAAAGAAGGATTTCATCCCATCTGTTTGATGCCGAAATTGGCCATGTGCGATAAATTCAACATAAAAATGCTAGAGGAAAGCCGACAGATAGTTGAATGCGTTCAATGCGAAGCCAAACTCGTTGATTACGACAAAAAATTACCAAAAACATTGTCAGGAGATTGAAAATGTTAGACAATGAGCCGTCAAAAACTGGAGGTCTAGAGAGCAAGCTGTATCTCTGCGTTGGATCTCGAATAATGGTTAGGAGAAACATCAATTTTGAAGAAGGTGTTATTAACGGCACCATGGCCATTATAACGGGATTCCAAAAGAACGACAGTGGGAACATCACTGGTATCCGTATCAGAGTAGATCGGGAACCAAGCGACGAGAACAATAAGCCCGACTTTTTAGTCGAGAAAATGAGCGTCAAGTTCTTGCTAATGACCAATTTATACGTCAAACGAACGCAATTTCCGGTAATCTTGGCATATGCCATTACTATACACAAAAGCCGAGTTTAAAATGCGCAATTATGGATTTGGGATCAAATTTATTTGGAACTGGCATGGCATACGTCGTTTTATCGCGAGTGACTTCCTTGGCCGGTCTCCATCTCTTGCAATTAGACCCGAATAAAATTACGGCAGATGGACGAGCCATTGCGGAGTATAACAGGCTGCGTCAAAAACACAGACCTGATCTTCCACTTATAGAAATCGTCGGGTCGGAAGGAAAGAGAGGTACAAAAAGGCCGACGTCGAGGTGTATTTTAGAAGTTGAAGGAGAGAGATCTGATGAAACGGCAAAAGAAAGACCAAATAAAAAGATCAGACTAGGTCTTCAGAGTATAGACATTTTTCCCTTGAAGGGATTTGAAAATGGAGATGGAGTAACGTGCTACGCAAATAGCGTTTTGCAATTGTTGTTACTGATTCCGGAATTAAGGAACATTATTAAAGAGCACAAAGGATCATTGAGCGATAAGCCCATTTTGACTTGCCTTCGTAACACTATTGAGCATGTTGAAAATTCCAATGAGAGTTTCAGCGACGATGGTTTCAATTTGCGAACGGCTGTTGGGTTGCCTTTTACCCACAACGAACAGCAAGATGCTAGTGAATTCTTATGGGTTCTCTTGCCAAGACTTTGCGAAGAAATGGAAACTCCTGACTCCAACGCTCTACGGGAACTATTATGGACAAAGTCGCAAAACGTTACCAAATGCCCCAGCTGTCACCTGGAAAAAAGTTCTGGAAACATTATCCAAAGCTGCATCTTCACTCTTCCTTTGCCAAACCTCTGTAAAATTGATTGGAAACTATTAGTCGAAAGGATGAGACCAACAATGATGCCATGCGAAACTTGTAAACGCAGAGAGATTGATGAACGTGATGTATTGATTTCAGCCGGTAAGTACGTATTTCTGTGGTTTCCAAGAGATACTGTAGTAAATGGTCACCCAATTAAGATTTTAACCAAAATATCTGGATTCGAAAATCAGAAAGTGGTTTTAAACCACAGCGTTTACAAAACTAGGGGCGTGATCATTCATAAAGGTTCTTCTTTAAACCAAGGTCACTATCTAAACTTTATTCGAAAAGATAGCAGCTGGTACGAGGTTAGTGACACAACAATCACCAAGCGAGACAGATTCGTCAGTAACTTGACTGACGTCTCAATCATCCTTCTAGAGAAAGTCTCTCTTTTTTAAAGAGAACCCAGCAAAACTGGCGTTGTTCAGAGTGATCAATAAAAAGTGGTAAATTAAGGAAACAAAGGAAATTTTCCCTTGAAATATACGCAGATATTGGCGTAAAATGTTACCGAGAAAATAATGAAATTGCAGGGGAAAAACTTGGGAGAAATTGTGGGGAAAAAACTAGGAAGAAATTGTAGGGAAAAAACTAGAAAGCAATTGTTGTAAAATAACGGAGATATAAAGGAAAATATAAATTATCTAGCAAATACTCCATTCAAATATTAAGTAGGAACTTTATTATAATTTCATGGTTTCTAAGTTCAACAAAACTAATCAAAATCAAATGTTATAACTTCACTATTGCGAGTTAAATTCCAGCAATTTTGAAATTCATCCAAGATACAGGAAATAGTTATAGTTATAGAAGTTATATACAAACCCCCAGAAGTGAGATGAGACTAGAAGTGAAGGGCTCTAGCATTGATAGTAGATCCTGGCACTAGTGAACAAATTTGAGGATTTTACGCCGCTTCCCAAGCGCTAAAACTAGAGAGAAAAAAATTGGTCGAGTTCCAAAAACATTTCCTACCCCCTTCCCCTCAACCTAAAGCGGCGGAACACGGACCCGGCTCCTTGAATCTAGTTCGGCCGTCTACCACCGCGAGCGTCTCACGTTTTGGAGGGAAAATTCTGAAACCGCCACCAGAGGGCCAACCGTTGGTGTGTTATCAAGAATATTCACTTTCGCCGAGTGAAGAATTTGGTTAGCTCAGTACTTCTGGTTTCATCTCACTTCTGAAACCCCCAAGAAACTAATTCCCTGGCGACTATTGCTATTGCTAAATATTCCCCGCAAACGAAGAACGCTTAGGAATATTCCAAAATGTAACTTTTCCGTTTTAATTTCAATATATCATTAACATAGTTCGCAAAATCACCAGCGCCAATTAAATCTAGGAACATTAAATTATATAATGCTGCCAAACAAAACAAGGGGATCTAGCTCATAATTAAGCCATATCACTTGTGATCTCTCGCCATCCCTGATTCAATCAATTTTCTCTTACTGAAATATCCTCTAGTATACGGGTGAATGGGGGGGCGGGCGGGTATTTTTCCTTTGCCAACGATGCAACGTGGATCACACTTGTCTAAGGCCATACTTACTTCCGTTAAAAAGATACTGCGGCCATAATCTTCCAAGCACGCGCCTAGACAATCCTCTTTAGGCTCTTTCCCTCTGACCGCTTCAATCTCCTTTTCCTCTCTCTTGAGGCTGATTTAGCACCGTTAAAAGTATTATAGACATCGTCTTCAAGCTCTTCTACTCATGATGCATTCCTCAAAAATTCTCATTGATTCTAGGAGAGCGATAGCTCTCTTAGATAAGACCTCATACCGACTTTAATGTATAAGGATGGTTTTTTGATTGGTTATAACTTTTTTTGTACCGTATTAACCGTTTTGAAAATATTCCACAGAACTACAATTCGGACCCTGAATATGTGGGTAAAATTTCAAAGAGATACATTTAATAGTTTATTTTATAAAAAATAAAGTTGCTAAGGGTGGTTTTCATTTCCATAAAAATAATCAGACATTTTGACGAAAACCTCGAAATTTTCCCATAGAAATAACATGGGAAAATATTTTACAGATAACCATCTGGTGGTAGCCGTAATGCAATAACTATACGTTTGTTTGATTTGAAAACGGTGTTAAACGAAAGCCTCATATTTAGTTTTTCCGCTTTCCAGTTTTCATTGATTAAATTTAAGTTTAAGTATGTTTAATTTTAAATTTTCAAAACTACCCTAATCTGCGATATTTTAGCATGGACAGACTGATTTAGTAGAAAATATCAGCGAGACCAAAATTGGCGTTTTTTTTGCGTTTAGTTGCCTCGTAACAATAGAGAGTTTCTTCATGAGGCCTTTTGGATGAAATGCCCTATAGAGGGCGCTATAAGCCGGCTTTATTAAATGCCGCTGTGACGTTGACGCCATTAAAACAGTCGAGTCTAAATCGTCGCCTTAAATAGCGTTTATGAACTTTGCGAAAGTATAGGAAAGTAATTAGTTACAATTTTTGTATATATAGTTGCGAAAACTTAATATTATTTTTAATACAAAACGCTTTTAAGGTAGGTATTATCATTAAATTTCTAAATCATTGTGAATTAATTTCTCTAAGCCTTGGTCAAAACAATTTATATATAGCATGCCGGAGGCTCGGAGCAGCCGGACTCCACGCCTGGTGCCCGTCAGTCTTATTTCCCATCCTGGTTTCCTCATATTATTTCATTAATCCTGTCTTCGAAGTCTGCTTTGTATTATGCTATAAATTTATGCTTTATTTATTTCGTTAATGCCAAACATTTGTTATTAGTTGCAAGTAAATTTTTTTTCCAAAATAAAATACTTGCGTAAGTTTGTATTTAATGCCAATCATTTGTTATTAGGTAAAAATTTATTCATAAATAAATTATTTGTGTCCATAACTCAGTTTAAAAAAATCTATGATCCTATTGTTGTGAAATTATTGTTTTGCAGAAATACAGTTTAATTTGCTAAGGTTAGCAGAGCAGTAAATTTGTATTAAGTGTTTTGAAAATATTCTACAATCCGGGCCCTTAATATGTGGTTAAAATTTCAAAGAGATTTATTAATTACTTTATTTTATAAAAAATAAAGTTGCTAAGGGTGGTTTTCATTTCCATAAAATTAATCAGCCCTTTTGACGAAAAACTTTTTTTGAAAACAACCATTTTGTCCAGGCAGTTTTAGAATTAAATATACGTTTATTAGACTTAAAAGTGGTTTTAAATGAAAGGTAAAACATCTTTCTAGGCGCTAAGCGATTTTCATAGATAAAAATTAAGTCTAAGTATCATTTTGGTAATTTTTACGACATACCTTGATTTGCGATATTATACTAGGCATAAATTAATTTACTGAAAAATGTCATCGCGATCAAAACTAGCCTTTATTAGGGTTTAGTTCCCTTATAATAACTTAAATATAATACACTTTATATATAATTATAATTATATGAAAATACCACAATCCCTCTGGTTCAAAACCTATTTATTAATTGCATGGAGTAGTTTTTAAATTTAAGAAGTGCATGGGGTTACTGATCCTCGGGACCAGTTCATTAATTGATTCTTAAATATGGGTTCATCAAGAAGTTCTATAAAAAAATTGAAGAAATTTTCCTGAATTTTTCATAGAATTTGATTTTTTTAATATAATTTTTTGATGTTTTTCAAGGATTAATTGTTATAAATGAAGTTCACAGAAAAAGTATTCACAACATATTATTTTATTATTGCTATTACATATTTTTTACTTTATTACATTCGAAATGTTTTTTTTTGTTTATTTTTATTGTTACATTTTAGTTTCATTTATTACATTTTAGTTTTTTTTTATGTATTGCATTTTACATTTTACATTTTTTATATATTTTATAACATTTTACATTTTTTATTTATTTTATAACATTTTACATTTTTTATATATTTCATTACATTTTACAAATTTTTATATATTTCATTACATTTTACAAATTTTTATATATTTCATTACATTTTACAAATATTTATATATTTCATTACATTTTACAAATATTTATATATTTCATTACATTTTACAAATATTTATATATTTCATTACATTTTACAAATATTTATATATTTCATTACATTTTAAATATTTTTGGTTTATTTTATTTCAATTTAAATATTTTTTTTGTTTATTTTTTAAAATTTTAATTATTTTTCAAGCTAAATAAAAATTTATCAATATAGTAAAAGTTTAAGTAAGACAAAAAAGTCTTTATATGAAACAGGAACTTTCTTCATTACAATGAGCTAATTGCCTTTTATTTTTCAATTCTTCCCCCCCCCCCCGCACCGGAATAAAACATTTTAAGTTTTTTTTAAATAAATTTTTTTTCCATTTTTAAACGCTTGTCTCCCCTTCATTTGGTAATTTATTTTCCTCTAAAACTGTTCCACCTGTAGGCGGAACAGTTTTATTTGCTGCCTGAGCCGATTCTTCCATGGCCAGAGCCCCATTGACAGTTAAAACATTGGCCACATCTGTGGCCAAAGTTGCTACATCCATTTTTGTTTGTTCGTTTCCATCTTAAAAATACACGATGTTACAAAAAGGATGCTGGGACAGATAATTAGAAAAATGTTTCACCCTTCATTTCTGGGCAATTCTTTATGAAATGCCCAGGTTTTCTGCATTTATAGCAGGTGCGCGGCTTGCCACCACGCCCATAAGGGTTTTTGTTGTCACCTTGGCGACCCCCTCTACCTCTACGACCACCTCTTCCTCGGCGACCTCCGTTTTCGTAATTGACATTTAATGTCAATCCATTCACCGCACCATTGAAAGTCATTCCTGACATTTTGATTATCTACCAAAAAATTCACAAATTTTATATTTTAACATTGATTATTTTGCTCACAGTACATTTTTAACTAGCTTATGTTATTAAACATTCAAATTCTTAAAAATAAGTCTATCCTTCAAAATGTATAAAAAAATTAAATAATTTTTGCATACAACTTACTTTAGATGAGGTTCGTTCAAGTTTTTTGACCGTTGTGAATTTTTAAAAATGGACGCTTTACAGTGCTGCCAATAATTCGTCATTAGCGCCGACTGAGTTAGCGGTGGATTCTTGAACTTTCGTAACCGACCAATCAGATTGTTTTTGCTGCTTTACATTAATAGCGTTTCCCTTTGGGTCCTCGCGGAGCGCTCCCATGGAGGAATAAAACTAGGAGATCCTATTCTTCAAAAACAGTCTTTAACGAAGCTGGAAACTACTACTACCATTTTTATTGCTCCTTGGGAGCGCTCGGCTCCGCGAGGACCCAAAGGAAAACGCTATAAATTTTTAGTTTTTTTTGACAGAAACGCTCGTATAACTAAATTGTTTATTTAATTTGTTCATGATATCGGATTAGATAGTGTTAACAACGTTTTCTGAACGTTATTCAACAATTTTCAAAAGGAAACAGTAATTTTTTGTGCCTTTTTGAAAACTTAAAATATTTATTCCTTAAGCCTTGGTTTACGTTTGTTTATGGCTGGTGCTTTGGTGTGAACGTCTGTGGTCTGTTACTGTTTATTTATGAATTTAAAGACACTGTTCGTGAAGCCAGCAGAGTGGCTTGTGTACGAATATAGGAGATGTAAATCAAGATTGTTACTGTTATTTTTGGGTTAGTGTTATAATCACGGTGTTTAGAACATGGGAAAAGGTACTTGTATTATACAGAATTGCCAAAACAATGATTCATCGCTCACTTATCACACATTACCTAAAGATAAGAATATGAAACAGAAATGGTTTCATGCCATAACTGTGGCATTAGGAACCAAACCAGCTGATTTTAAAGTCTCACTTCTGTGCTCAAAACATTTTTTGAAAACCGATTATTTACCCACTGGGGCTTTACGTCGCAAACACCTTAAAAAATTTGCAGTTCCTTCTATTTTTGAAAACACGAAAATGTCCGATGCATTAAAGTTAGCTGACGCCAGTCAAACTCAACAAAAATGTGCCTTTTCACATAGAATTATCAAAGAACAAATAAATTTTTTGGAAGAAATGCAACCATTAAGTGACTGTAATTTGAAAGATCCACTATTATCTGTTGTTGATAAGCAACCCCAAGGTGAAGCCAGTTTTAGTGATATATCTCCAAAATGTTTCCATAATTCAAATACACTAAATGAAATTGAACTTATGAGAAAAGAAATTGACCTCATATCAGTTAAAAGTAAAAAAAAATTTACATTTGAGAGATTTATAAATGACAATAACAGTATCAAATATTTTACTGGCTTTCCTTCTTTCAAAATGTTTTGGGCATATTATCAACTTTTGCTACCAGAGTGTACTAAACTAAATTATGTTCGAGAAGATTCTTCTCAAGTGACTAATTGTACAGATGAAGGTTTTGATAAAGTTGTGAAATTTGCGGGACCAGGAAAACTGAATCCAATGGAAGAATTTTTCATGACGCTTGTACGACTCAGGCGGGGAACTGAGGAACAATATTTAGCCTATTTATACAATTTATCACAAGACTATGTGTCTATAATCCTAAGTACATGGATTTTGTTTCTTTTTGAGTGCATCCCAAATTTACCAAGATGCCAAACATCAAAATTACCTAATGGACTGAAAGTTAAGAAAATGAAACCAAAGCACTCTGGCTTGAGACTAATTATTGATAGTGCAGAATTTGAACTGGAAAAGCTGTCAGGACCAGAAGCGCAAGTAAATTATAAACAGACTAATAAAATGAAAGCTCTTATTGGAATAACGCCCTCTGGACACATAAATTTCTGTTCTAACCTCTATGCGGGAGATATTTCTCAAAAGAAGCTGTTTTTACAGTGTGGTGTTTTAGAAACACTAGATAAAGGTGACGCTATAATGTCCAACTGTAATTTTGATGTTGCTAAAGAACTAGCATGTAGAAATGTTAAACTTATTATTATTCCTGACTTTCTAAAGCAACAGGGTATTGGGAAGGTCAAAAAATTCCAAATTTTAAAGGGACATATACCCAGGACCTTGTCACCTATGCTGGAAAAAATTTACATTCTTTGTTGTTATTTGTCAAACCTGATATAGTAACAAAACTAAGAAATGCTTACAATAATGTATTTGTTTTTGTTAAAATAAGTGTACTTTTTCCATTATATACATATAAAATTCTGTTCTTTGTGCTGTTCTGTTCACATCACATTTTTAATAAATCATACAAAATTAAAAATAAGAACATTTAAAACAAAAATTGGTTTTTTTCCCTATAAGGCATGTGTTTTTCAGGGCTGTGTGGGTTCCAGATTTTTGGGTGTTATGGAAACTTCAGGGAATATAAAATTTTACCCCAACAAATTGTTCTTCTAAAATACGCTAGATGGCGAACGTGGCGCCTCGCTGGGCTCGTATAGGATAGTGCTGTTGTGCATATGCAGTAACGTCATCAACTGGACCCATGGAGATTTTGTCAGACTCAGCGGGTATTGGGAAAGGGTTAAAATTGGGATTGAAAACCTTTTAGATGTATATCTACCCAAATCAGTTCATTTTTTTTTTATAAATTTTTGCTGGGTGGTGGCATAAGTTTATCATACCTCTAAGTAGAGAAATGGCTGCTCCTCCTATGGCAATAGAGTTTGTCTGGCTCCCTTTAATGAAACCCTATACTCTCTCCGTATCATTTATCAGCTCAACAGGCCTTTCTATAAATTATTTCGCGGGAGGGTACGAACGCCCTTCATCTCTGCTTTTTCCCCCGGCAACATTTTCTTTTCGCGGGAGGGAAGAATAGCCTTCGTCTCTGCTTTTTCCCCCGGCAACATACGGATTTTATGTAAAGGCCTACTTCAACACAAATTTGTACTGCCTAGCCTAGCGTTTCTTTTATCCCTTTTAGAATGTTTCAGGACTGAAACCGCCTCTATCTCACGAAAGAGAGAGAGAGAGAGAGAGAGAGAGAGATTTTGGGGTTGCTTTAGTATTCATTCCCCCCCCCCAAAATGCCTGCCTATACGAAACGTAAAAAATCTCCTTTATTCCATTGGATGATTTTTTATCATGTGACCATTTAGTAATCGCCTGACCGCTTGGTGGCTGTACCACGACAGAAATTTCAAAATTTTTTCTCTTCGGATCTTAGCGCTATAAAGAGTTCTGACGTCACATGTGCCTGCAATGCCCTGTTGTAACCTGTATTTGTGTACTTACAGGCATGATAAACTTATGGCAATAGTGATGCATATTAAAATTGTTCTTTCCTTTGAAACTTCAATTTTGGCTTGATAAATTCTAAATATATCTTTTATGCCCATTTGATGTAGTTTCTTGTGAATGCTTAAGTGTTTTTCCATTGCATGGTTGTGTACAAATTAATACTATATATCACATCAATACATTGATGAAAAGCATTGTTTAGGACTAACCTAACATTATCCTGTAGAATTTGTTCATCCCTAGTTGATGACTAATTACAGTCACTCTGTGATAAAACATCACTTGTGTAAATATTAAGATTAAGAGCAACTTTTAATCTACCTTTCTTGTTTAAAGCAATTAAGAGCAGAATTTCAGGCGCTAGCTATCTGTTTCAATGTAAAATTACACACCTCTTCAATTGACAGTTCTCTGTGTACAATTGACACCTCTTACATCATCATGGCACAGGAACATACATTTCTTTGGCAAAATTTCCATCAACTTTATTTTTTTGCATTGTTGAGTCACTTTAGTACAACTTAAATCATCTAGTCCTAAGATATTATTTGGTTTAGGAACAAAAGGAAAAAGCAATCCAATACAGTGTTTACATTTTTCCAAAAGTCTAGATTTCCAGGACCATGATATTTTGAAACTTACAGATACATTCATCAAATATGTCAGCTCGTGTGGTTCTTCTTTTAAGTAACTTATTTTCAAATACATTTTTTTTTTCAAACGTTTTCTGCCCTTTTATTGACATTACAGTATTTTGCTTACATTTTAAGACTTGGTCACCTTCCACTAAACATCTCTTTCAATCACTTTCTACAAACTCTGCATACTCTAAAATTTCACAGAATTACAAATGTTGAATAAACTTTACTTTACGAACTTCGAAATCCATGATTTAAATGTAATTTGTAGGTTAAAAACTTATAAAATTTCTTATATGACTGCTACCAACTCTAACAAGTAAAGTGATACAGCCGCCATCTTGATTTTTAATGAGGCCCCGCCTCCTCGCACTTTGCCCTCTTTAAAGTTCACTTTTTACAATTTCGAACTTTGCCCTTATTAAAGTTCACTTTTAGGCGGCAACTTTCCGATGCAGGCTTAAGGTTCGTATTATCTTCTTAAAAAACCAGTATATTCTTATTTATATTACTTCAAATTATATATTATATATTTAGAAGTATTTTAAGGGTTAATAGGTTTTATTTAAACTAACTTCTTACAAAGTTTCTGCTTAATTATATTTTTTCTTTCCAGTTTTCTTGCTTATCATATTAATGATAAGCCTATTTTTTATTATTGTCATTTTTTATTTCCTACATCATCTGAGTGTTTTGCAAAGGGTTCTTTGTGTACTTTTGAATTCAAAGGATTCTTTGTGTACCTTTGCAAATTCAAAGGATTCTTTGTGTACCTTTGCAAATTCAAAGGATTCTTTGTGTACCTTTGCAAATTCAAGGGATTCTTTGTGTACTTTTGAATTCATAGGATTCTTTGTGTACCTTTGCAAATTCAAAGGGTTCTTTGTGTACCTTTGCAAATTCAAAGGGTTCTTTGTGTACCTTTGCAAATTCAAAGGGTTCTTTGTGTACCTTTGCAAATTCAAAGGGTTCTTTGTGTACCTTTGCAAATTAAAAGGGTTCGTGGTGAACTGCTGGGTTTAACAAACATATTTGCAAAACCCGTTGCAATATATTATTAAATACATTATTGTGACAGCCGTTCTTAACGATTTAAAATGGTTACTCGAGAAGAGGCTAAGCGAAAAAAAAATCCTTGTAATGCGAAAAATTAGAACAGAAGCTAAGTCAAAATTGGAAACTGAGAGGAAAGCTTTGCAAAAGAAGCAAAATAAACAACTTCTCTTTAAAAAGTACTACTTGAAAAACAAGGAGTACTTCAAGGAAAAAAACGCAAATAATCAAGTTGCGCGTAAATCTGGCCTTGGTATTACGCAAAAAACAAATTGGACTAAACCACGTGGTGGCACTACTAATGTGGGTTCCCACTCAAAAAATAAAAAAAAATATATGAAACCCACTAAACAAGATAAGTTTGGTTTTGCGAAAAAGCTTCTCAATGCGGGAATTTTCAAAACGAAAAACAAAAAAATTATAGCTGAAAGCTATAAAAGGTTTCTAGTCAAACGTCTAACTGAAAGACTGGCGGCGTCAGAGTCTTTCAACGGTGAGACTAAAAAACAACGCACGAAGTCTATCTCTCACAAGCTAAAATGCCAAGTGCTAGCTGGTAGAATATTGCATTTCAAAAGGCAATTATATTCGGCTTACCACGCCCAACTATCAGGGATGGTTAGCAACTTTAAGGATTTTGTCAAAAAAATCAAAGAAATAGGGTCAGTCACTTGTGACAATTTGACGGAAGTTGTGGGTGGGAAAAGGCTTCACAGCAGCATGAAAGAGGCCTATTTCCATGAAACTACCTATTATCCGATTGGAAATAATGGTAAAATATCGAAAAATGACGATGAGTCACATTACGGCAAAATTTTTCAATTGGATTCTGATGGTCGTGTACGAAAAGTTCTGAGAGACCGTGCTACCAGTTCGACTAAAGAATTGTTTGTTGACGAAATGGGAAATATCGTTGACATGAAAAACAATAACGCAACTAGTAATGTTGAACTAGTTTTACAAGTTAATGAGTCGGGTGTTGTTACGAATCTTTTCAACATTGTTGAAACTGAAGAGAAGAATCCAAAAGCAAATTTTGTGATCAATGAAGGTGGGTTTATTGAAACCAAAAACAAAACTGTATATTGGGAATGCAGTGATATTTGTAATGTTCGACCTCGAGCCATTGCAAAAGTACTAGCTTTCGTAAACACAGTTGCAAATGCGAATGAAAAATCTTTGACTAAAATTTTTGACTCTGATTTGGACCTTTGCGAATTAAGAAAAGAATTTTGCAAAAAATCAAACGTGTCTATACCGCCAGATGGAGACGAAATAGTGGTGAGAATAGTTCCGTTCCTAGGACACACTGCTTACTGCGCTGATAGCGAAGAGTGCCAAAGTTATTTGCGTGCTTTCGCTGAACTGGCTCCTCACTATTCGGGAATTAGAAATATTCTGAATAATATTTATCACATCAAAGCGTTACTCAACGCGTTAACTAAAATCTCAACTGAAATTGAAAGTGGTGATTACGAGTCTGTGACGAATGTCATGGCGGAATTAAGGAAAACCCTTGCTACACGTGGGAAAAATTTAAATAAGGAACAAAACGATGCTCCTGAAGGAAGCGTTAACGCTCCTCGGCCGAGTCTCGATGAAAGTGAAATCTTGAGTCTTTACGAGAATCAATTCGCTCGGGCAATGCTAAACACCAACGAGTTTCACGACACGCCCTGCGACTGCTGTTTAAGATTATTGAAAAAATCTGATTTAAGAGCAGTAGAAAAATTGGTAAACAGTGCTGTTTTTGCGAACGAGGCCTATCTGATTTTAAGAGCTGGCTGGATAATGAATAATTCGGACGCTAGAGAAGCGGACATGCTTCAATGTCGTTACTGCGCTACGGATTTGGGAAAGGGTAAAGTTCCCATTAGATGTTTTCTGAACAACTTGGCAGTTGACAATCCTCCGCCAGATGTCACCAATTTAAACATGTTCGAGAAAGTTTTAATTCAACTTGTGAAGGCCTTCCACACTGTGGTGCGGTTAGGCACTAAAACCAATTCCAACGTTAAGTTTGGTACGGTTAAAGCTTTAAAGGGAAGAGTAATTTATCTTCCAATTCCAGTGGAAAAAAATTTGAAGATGATTCCCAAGACGTTGCCCAAAAATCACGAACTGCATATCTTGGTGAACGGCGTTCCCACTGCGGACAAAAAGGTTTGGCAGCAGGTTGTTTGCCTCGAAAAAGTGTTGAAAGCATTCAGTGTGCTGAAAAAGATAAACCCTTTTTACAAAGACATTGATATTTCGACAATGAATGAGGGATATATTTGTGGCACGCAAGAAATTGATGGAAATGGAAATTCATTGACTCCCGAAGAATTACTGAGCCTAACAGATCCACTTGCGTTAATTAATGATGGATCTGATGCCTTGACACGCGCTTCCGCTGCGCTTCAAACAGAAGGGCCAGCGGATAGTAGTCACGACGTCCAAGGTGACCAAAACGCTTCGAACATACAGGAGCAGGATGAAAATCAGTCTAGGCTTGCACCAGGCAACGCCTACAAAATTTTAACACAGCCCGAGGCTTTGTTGCGAAAACTATCTGAGGGTGAAGCCAATGATCTGTACGATCATTACTCTATTCATCCAGTGAACGTTCAACCACCGAAAGATTTACTGGGCGCTTACCAAATGAAGCGCGTCGAAGCCGAGCCAGTTAGCACTTGGGACAAAAACTTGGAATACATGAGCTTTGTTCATTTGTTCCCTAAGGGTCGCTTTGGCAAGCACGATGATAGACCATTTGGGAAAATAACGGAAACCGAGTATCGTTTATCCCGTTTTTTGAACAAGAGTCCAATTTTTAGACGAGATTACGCCTATCTGTTCCATTCTTATCAAGAATGCGAAATGAAAGCGATTTCTAGCAGTTTGAACTACGTTCTTCGTGTAAAAAAACCCATGCCTATTGGGGTTGAAAATTTGCTCAGTCGCGTTGAATCTGGCGATAAAGAACTTGAGAGTAATTTAGCTACTTTCTTGGGTCATATTCGAGGAACTAAGGACTACTGGTATAAAGTTCTTAGAAACGTTTTAGCGATGATTCGGGAATTTGGTCCTCCCACCTGGCTTTTAACTTTTAATCCAGCCGAGTACGATGATATGGAACTGCACGATCACTTGAGAAAAGTGAATTCAGACGTTCCAGGAATAGAGTCTATGACGGTGGCTGAATTGTTGAATTTGGATCCGCTTAGCGTAAATTTGCACTTTCACAACAAAGTGAGGTCGCTGCTAAACAACTTTGTCTTGTGTAAGCAAAATCCAGTTCTTGGCATGATAGAACATCATTTTTGGCGGGTTGAATACCAATCTCGTGGTTTACCTCACTACCACATGCTTTTGTGGGCCAAGGACGCTCCAAAGATTGGAACTTCTTCGCCCGAGACTATTTTGGATTACGTGCAAAAACACGTCACGTGTTCGATGCCAAGCGCATCGATAAGTCCAGAATTGCACCGGCTGGTAAAAAAATTTCAATTTCACAAATGCACCTCCAGTTGTTACAAGAAGGTGAAAAATTCTAAAAAAGGATCGAGAGTGTGTCGTTACGGTTTCCCTCGTAACGTAACAAACGTAGCGACTATGAATTCCGTTAGATCAGTTACTCGTCACCGTAAGATGAAAAAGGTGCAGAAACGGTTGTACGACTTGCCGAGAAAACAGCACGAAGAATTAATAAATGATTATAATCCAACGCTACTATTGGCTTCCAAAGCCAACATGGATTTGCAATTTGTCGCTGACAAATCGGAAATAGTGGCAAACTATGTTACGGCTTACGTGACAAAGGGAGACCGGGCTGACATGGACCAAACTTTTGCCGAGTTAGGCAACGAAAGTTTGTCCAAAAAATTATTTGCCTATAGATTGAAATCTTTGACGTGCAAGCAAATAGGAATTTATGAAGCTCTCGATATGATGCTGGGCCAAGACCTTTTCAACAAGTCTGACAGCACTAAATTTATAAACACTAACTTGAAAGAAAACCGATCGAGAATTTTGAAAGGTTACAAGGAACTCGCTCGTTTGAGGGAAACTGACCCCGAAAGCAAGGACACTTGCCAAAAAGGGTTCGTCGACGACAAGTATCCGAATCGTCCTGACAGCTTGGAAAATCTTAGTTTGCGGGAATTTGGTCAGTTTTACGATTATGCCATGCGCTCCGAGGGTGTCGAGAAAAATGCGAATGTCATCCAGTTGAAAAACAATCTGGGTTTCATGAGAAAGAGAATTAAGCCGTACATAATAGAGCACTTTATTCACGACCCGATGGAGGAGAAAGAACAGTATTGTCACGCTCTACTGATCCTCTTCAAACCGTGGCGTGACGAAACTGAGCTATTGGGCGATTTTGAAACATACGCCGATGCTTTCGAAAACTCGCTTTCGGTGTTAAAAGACATGAGAGAATATCACGAGAAGCTGTCGGTTTCCAAAGAAGTTGAAAAGAAACGGAAGGCTTCTAAAAAGGCGAAAGAGCTAGAAACCATAGTATCGGAGGCCGAAAGTGAAGACGATGAAAATGCGCTACAAGGGAAAGAAATTGTTATCGAAACTGAACACGCGATGGCTGATGTGGAAGCTGCCATGGAAATCAATTTCGAGACTGATGATGACAATGTGGCGTTACTAAACTCGGATCAAAGGCGAATATATGATCACATCATGGATCACTTCTCCCAAGAGGGAGAAAAATCTGGAAACAAGTGCCTTTTTGTGTCGGGACCTGGTGGCACTGGCAAATCGTTTCTTATCGACACTCTCGCCAACGCAGTAAGGCGACGCTTTCAAAATCCTGCTAGCGTGGCAATTGCCGCGCCAACGGGTTTGGCAGCGTTGAATGTTAATGGCGTAACATTACACAGATTACTAATGTTGCCGGTAGATCATGGGCGTATTGCCGAATACCATTCCCTAAGTTCTGACAATATGAGCATTATGAAAGAAACTTTGGGAAATTTAAAACTCTTAATTATTGATGAAATTTCCATGGTCTCGTCGGTGTTACTGACTCACGTTCACTTGAGGCTGAACGAATTTTGGGAAATGAACCAACCATTTGGTGGAGTTGTATTTATCCTTGTTTTGGGTGACTTTTTCCAATTGCCTCCGGTTCAAGGAAATCCCGCGTTCATCAAAATCACTTCCGAAGAAGCCAGACTTAGATTCAATTGCATCGGAGGAAGTGATCTTTGGAAGTTTTTTAAATACGATGAACTAACGCAAAATGTTAGACAAGCCAACGACCAAAGTTACGGCGACATTTTAAGCAGAGTTAGAATTGGAAATATTTCTAAAGCTGATGTTGCAACCTTAGAAAGTAGATTGGTTGCTCGAGGAAAAAACATCGAGGTGGCTATGGACCTTTTCATTAAACTGTCCAATGAAGGGTTTCGCCCAATTTGTTTGATGCCTAAATTAGCCATGTGCGAAAAATTCAACGGCGAAATGCTGCGAAAAAACGGCGAGAAAGTTGAAGTCATTCCTTGCCAGGATAGACTCGCTGACTATGGCAAAAAAATGAATAAAAACATTTTGAGGAGACTTCAAAGTCTAAAAAACGAACCGTCCAAAACGGGCGGTTTGGAGAGCGAGTTAATTCTTTGCGTTGGCTGCCGTATAATGGTCAGAAGGAATATCAGTTTTGAAAAAGGCGTTGTAAATGGTACGATGGGTTTCGTAACTGGATTCAAGAAGGACGAACAAGGAAACGTTGTTGGTATTTTTCTCAGAGTAGATCGCGAACCGAATAACGACAACGACAACGCTAACACTGACTTTTTAGTTGAGAAAATTTGCGTCAAATTTTTGCTCATGACAAACATTTACGTTAAGCGCTCCCAGTTTCCCGTCATCCTGGCATACGCAATTACGATACACAAAAGCCAAGGCATGAGTTTAAAATGCGCCATTATGGATTTGGGTCCGAATTTATTTGGAACGGGCATGGCGTACGTCGCTTTATCGAGAGTGACGTCCTTAGCCGGACTCCATCTATTACAGTTCGATCCGACTAAAATTAAGGCGGATGGACGAGCCATAATGGAATATAACAGGCTTCGCAAAAAATATAGGCCAGATCTGCCTTTTTTGGAAATAACGGAGTCGAAAGAAAGTAGAGGTGGGAAAAGAAGTGCGCCTACACTATCTAAAAGCCTTTTAGAAGGCGAGGAAGTGAGATGTGAAGAAACACCGAAGAAGAAAAGGAAAGCCCAACAGAGTTTGGATAGTTTTCCCTTGAAAGGTTTAGCTAACGATGATCAAGTAACGTGCTATTCTAATAGCGTTTTGCAACTACTCTTATTAGTGCCGGAATTAAGAGAATTGGTTAAATCTTACAATGGATCATTCGTTGAAAAACCAGTTTTACGTTGCCTCCATGACACGATAAACGACATCGAGAGTTCTCAAGGAAGTTTCAGTCGTAAAGGGTTGGAACTGAGAATGGCTGTCGGAAATCATTTTACGCAAAACGTTCAACAAGACGCCAGTGAATTTTTGATGGTGCTCTTGACGACACTAAGTCAAGAAATGGAAGCCAATTACTCCAAGGCTCTAAAAGATCTTTTTTGGTCAAAGTCGCGAAACGTTACCAAATGCCCCCAATGTCAAGTTGAACAAAATTCGGAGAATATTGTTGAAAGCAACATTTTCAATCTTCCACTAGAAAACCGAGATAAAATTGATTGGAAATCTCTAGAAAAAAGGATGAGATTAACAGATGTGCCATGCGTATTTTGTAACAACCCGAAAATACAAGAGCGTGATGTATTGATATCCAGCGGGAAGTACGTATTTTTGTGTCTTCTCCGTGGCGATTACAAAGATGGTCGTCCCGTTAAGATTTCGACCAAAATATCAAGTTTTGAAAATCAAAATGTCACTTTGAGCAAGATGCTTTTTAAAACTAAAGGGGTGATTATTCATAAAGGTCAATCGTTGGCCGAGGGACATTATGTGAACTTTGTGAGAAAAGACAACGGCTGGTACGAGGTCAGTGATGCAATAATCAGAAAAAGGGAGAGATTCATCAGTAACTTGACTGACGTCACTGTTCTGCTCTTGGAAAGAGTCCAGACACATTAAAGGATCTAACGTGATTGAAGAATCCATATCAAATTTACCCCGGGTAAAGCTTAAAATTTCAATATTCGTACCAGAAAGGAGCATCATATCTGTCAAAGATATACTAATAGTTTCATATTCCCTTTAAAGTAATTTATGATTGGGTAAAATTGTTAATTCTCGAGCAAGTTAAAGGTTTACAATGGTTCGAGATAAATTTTGATGTTGCCCAGACTATAATAACCGTGAATGGGAGAGGAAGGAGGATTGTAGGGCCATGCTATTGTTTCGAAAAAAGGCGATGATTCTTGAATTAATTTTTAAATTTTCTAGTGAAGGGTTTTGCCTTGCCCCAATGGTATTTTATATAAAAACAAGTTAAAAACGTAGCCCCTGTTGGTAATGCTATGTGATTAAATATAATTCTTTAATAAGCTGGTGTTACTATTGAGACAAACTCATATTATTAGTTAACATTGAACAGATTTTTGGAACTGAGATTTAGACACTCGTACACAAATTTTAAATAAATACTGATTAAAATTAATATATTCGAAGAGTTCTCTAAATATCAGTTTCGCAACTACCATTTTTCTCTTTTAAGCACGCTATATTTTTTTTTACATTAAGACGCTCATAATTTTTTTTTGCATTAACAATTTCAAACCGTTCCAAAATAAGTCCACGAGGTTTTATAAACTAAATTAATTTAATCTAATATCATACTGTTTTAATTTCAACCCCTGTAGCGAAGATTTTGTGTTTAAATATTATTTATTAATATAACCTTTTCTTTGTATAACTTACCAATAATGTGTACCCGACCCAATCTAATACCACTTTCAAAAATTTATTTTAAAGTATTTAATAGCCATATGAACTTATTAATTTGTCCCACTAACTAATATCCTACTATTGTTGTATAATTTGTTTTTATAAAGTTTGAGAATTATTTCCCCAATTGCGGTTACCAAAAAATATATATATATATTACATTACCCGTGTAAATAAAATAACTAAAACATTTTTTTTTTTCAATTAATATTCCAGGAAGTTTTGCATATTCTCTTTGTGTTTCTCACCAGCTGGAGTAGTCTGAGTGACGGGTGCCATTGATTAAAACCAACAGGGGTAGCATTTGCAAAGCCTTTTGGAATAATTTTTTTTCTTCAAAATTTTATAACCTTTTCATTGTCCCTTTGGTAACCCACGCGCAAAACAATAATTGTCATGTTCTAGCAGCACTGTTTTCAAACTTAAAGCTAAGAGTTGCCTGACATAATTTATAAAAATTGACCCTCAAAATCTCATATTTAAATGAACATATAATAGCCAGTAAATGGTAAAGTTTTCTTTCGCCTCCTCCCCCTCCGCCCCTTTACATAACTAATATAACGAAGAACAAAATTATTTCGACAAAAATGCTACGAGCAGTTCATATGTTCAACTTTGAAACATGCAATTTAAAGACTATTTTCGTACAACTACAAGCGTATTGTATCAACACGTGCCAGCTGCTAAGCTTCAACAGAAAGATAATTCATCATAGCCTTTACCAGTATAATAAAAGATTAAAACTACACAGCCAAAAAGTATGAACATCATCATTATAAAAAACAACACCACAAGACTTCGATAGACAGATCAAGAAATATAAATATTCAACTTCTATGCCGAAATAACAGACACTTTATAGACGTATGGCGTATGCAAAGAATGAGAGCGACTTTGGATTAAAAACAGCAAAGATATTCAAAGAAATAACCCTCGTATTTGTTGAGTGAGTGTCTATAGAACGTCAAGCTGTACCAAGGCCAAATAATACGTGTCAATTATTTAATTTCCCTGCATAGTTATATAACGGCTTGGCAAGCCTTGCCTTCAAGTTCATCAACACAATAGAAGTTCATAACAGATATGATTTTGCTAAAAAAAACTTTTTTGAACAAAAGTTGCTTCAACGTTATTAAAATTTAGAAAAGCAATGGTTTGTTAGTAAAATTATGTACTTTACTATGTTGGGAGTTTGGGCGCACTCCTGTAAGCCAAGCTTCTGGGCGACAAAGTTTTGAGGGAATAAGGGACTTGTCAGCATGCCTACCCTACAGGAACTGACTACCCCGTGTCCGCGGGTGGTGAAATACCCCAAATCCCCCTCCTTCACCACCCGATTAAACCTCAAGTACTTCACTCGTAACTCTAAAAAACCCAACTGTGATTAACCGCCTAATCACCTTGGACTTCAATTTAAATTTCCATTGAAACGCCTTATGAACGTTATTTTACGGACGTTTGCCAAACAAAACAAGCTCGATGGAATTAGTAAAATAAAGCTGCCAATTAATGACGTTAAGCAGTAATGCTATTTGAGTTCAAAAGTAATAAATATCAAAACAAAATAAAATGGACTGGAGATGTCGCTAACAAACACAAGGCACATCATTAACTCTCTGAACTAAATTGCAGATTCTACATTAACATAACAAAATCACGCGCGATGGAGCTAGTAAAAAAGCTACCGATTACTGAAATTAACCATTAACGCCATCTTAGTTCAATAGTGAAACACAAGGCTCCTCATTAACTGTGAACTAAACTGCAGACTCTACATCAATAAAACAAAACCAAGCGCGATGGAACCAGTAAAAAAAGCTACCAATTAATGACATTAACCACTAACGCCATCTTAGTTCAATAGTGAAACACAAGGCTCCTCATTAACTGTGAACTAAACTGCAGACTCTACATCAATAAAACAAAACCAAGCGCGATGGAACCAGTAAAAAAAGCTACCAATTAATGACATTAACCACTAACGCCATCTTAGTTCAATAGTATTAAATATAGAAAAAAAGAAAAAATCAACTGGATTGAAGATGTCACTAACGAAATACAAGGCGCTTCATTAACTCTCTGAGCTAAACTGCAGATTCTACACCAACAAATCACTACCCTTTTTAAAAAGCATCTTTAAGTATATTAGCAGTATTTTAACAAACTCCCCCTTCCCTTTTTTATACCTCAAATAATTTAACATTAAAACCCATGCTTACTATTTTTCTGGCTATTATATATTCTCAATTTTACAGTCCTAGGATTAAATGTGTATAAATATTTTTGGATCATTGAATTATTCACTTGAGAGATTAACAAAATGATTATTGGTGCTCTAACATTAATGTTGAACTTTTCACACTTTTTTAAGTCCAACCTTCACGTATGACTGTCTTTGAACATTTTTTTAATCCCTCTCATGTATTCATAGTGAAACTTACATTTTAGATTCAGTTAAAATTAATTATAGTTATTCATAGCTTTTCCCTGTTAGGGTCTATTTTTTGCCAGTTTGGACGCAATCACTAATTATTCTCAAAAGCCTTTCTGGTGTCCAAAATAATTTTCCTTATAAAGTTATGAATGAAACCCTTTAAAAAATACGCAACTATTAGCTTTAAACGTGAAAAACAAAATTTTTATTTACTGGAAAATAATTATAATGAATACCATAAATAAATATCAACCAGGGAAATATAATTCCAAATTGTGTGCTATAAATAAACGTAGCAATTATCAAACCAAATGTGTTTTTAAAATAAATCTTTAGCACATTCCAATAAAATAATCATGCGTTTAACCAAAATATTCTTAAACCAATTTATTGTTTTAATGATTTGAAAGTAATTATTGAACAGCCATAACCTTAAAAAGTTACAATTTATATTTTATAAAATAAATAATACTATTATTTGACATCAATAAACTACTGTAACTCTCATTTGACTTTATTTATCAAAGGTAAAATAGTTGCCATTAGTTTCATAAATACTAGTAAATAATTTGTTGGTCCTGGTATTTCCTATATTCAATGATAAATCTAAGCACAGTTCCATTGCCAGACTCCCCTAGTATGCTGGCTAATCATTTATCATCTATCCCAATGGCTAAATCCAATTAAGATTGTACTTAAGAACAGAGCTAAAAATAAAATATGCCAAACTACCACACTATACGGAAGAGAAATTCTTTTTAAGACACGCCAAAGGAGGGGCCCTTTGCATTAAAACTGAATGGCTAAATGTATTCCTGTTATTGTATATCAAATTATTATGAAATTGCCATCTTTTCCAAAATACTACAAAATATTATATTGCCAAATTATTGCTAGTTGTCTTATTTAATCATGTCATTTTTAACAAAAAATTTACCATTTTATTTTCTTAAATTAGGTTAAAGTTAGAGCACCACAAAAGATGGTATTCTATATGTTGAATCTTGTGTAAAGGTTAAGAGAAATATCCGTTCTGAATAAGATGTTGTTGACACAATGACATTGGAAATGGGGTTCAAAATTAGCCTGAAAGCAACTAGTATATTCTGGTCTGGGTTCATCAGAAATAGTCAAACTAAAATCGTTGTCATGACATCACACCCTCGTATATCTTACTTCATCAGCTCAAATTAAGATTAAAAATATTGATGTGACGTCCCCTTAGCTACTAGCTCTCAGTCTATTGAATGACAAACTATTTCCTTTTCTGCAGCATGCGGGAATGAGCACTGAAATAAATTTACCACCACATGTACGCAAAATTAATAAAAATTAAGACCGAAGTAACAGATATTAATCAAAACGCGTCTTGGATTTAACCAAGACCTAAAAAGTATCGATAAGAACAAGGTTAATCACTTGACTGAATGCGCAGATATTGAAACTTTTTTTTTAATTAAAACTTACATGCTTAAGAAAGTATGTTCCATCACCCTATTCCATTGAATAAACTTACTTTACTGGTAGTAAATTTTTTCCCTCTCAATAATTTTAAAAATTTACTTATCTCGGGTTTTCGAGCACAATTCCATTCCCCGAAAACATTTTATAACTACATTTATTATCACTTTTAAGAGTTTTCGTGTGGAAAAATACCTTATAACTAGTAACTACACGTAACAATGACAAAACGATTTAGGGTAGTCTGCTTTAGCTTCTGCTGCGCCCGATACGAACAAGGAGGATGTATAGTTGTATACCCCCTTGATTGAAGTACGCCTTGTGCCATTCTCATGCCTTGTCTTTCGCTGGCCTCGTCACCAAGGCAATAGCCCACTCAATTACGCGTTAAGCTGCTCGAGAATTCTGTGTGAATTACTTTTTAAGGTATTCGTCAGCAAATAGTAATTGTTTTTGAGAGCATTCCTCGCCTTGAAATAGGACAACTACGAAATAATTCGACCAAATTGAAGTTTAAATATTCGAACAAATCTTATTTTATAAATATCTTCTACCATTTCAATTTCTATAAAACTGTTCTACCAAATGCATAAAAAGTGCTACCAGAAGTCTCTGGGGCTACTAGAAATACAACATTTACTATAGGAAGATTCGCAGCGACAAGTTTAAAAATCCCATATTCCTTTAAAAACCGTTAATGCATTATCCTTGTTCCTGAAGATATACAGACTAAGTGGCAGAGTCGAGCCACAGCGTCGTAGATCACGCGACTCGGTGAACGCGGGCTATTTTTCAAAATAACCAAGTCATAATTTTCAGGCTACGACCACGCTTAAGTTAACAATTACAACAAAGAAAATCAAAAAATTACGCATATCATGCACGCCCCTACTGCTTGCGAACCATAGAAACGCCATGGCAGAACCGTTTGACCATTGTCTGTCGTACCGTTGCTATAGACCCTTTTTACGTAAAAAAGAGATGTCAATCCTTAGTATCGGGACATATGGGAGGGGGGGGGGTTTGACCCCTCGCCGTCTCTGCTCTATTTATGATCTTTCCATCGACTCGACTCACTCGAGCGAGATGGAAGGCAAAGTTTTACCCCCGTGTCTTTCCATATCGAAGTGGTCTACTAACATAAGTCAGTTTAACCAAGAGTAAAAATCATAACGTCCATGTTGAATGTGCTGCCATTGTTGAAATTTGCACTAAAATTAACAAAAGGTTTCACTATGGAGCGTTCAGGGCATGAACGGGGATATGTTAGCAACCTATTAACGACACAATGTCATACACGTACTCTCTTAAAAGTGATAATAAATGTAGTTATAAAATGTTTTCGGGGAATGGAATTGTGCTCGAAAACCCGAGATAAGTAAATTTTTAAAATTATTGAGAGGGAAAAAATTTACTACCAGTAAAGTAAGTTTATTCAATGGAATAGGGTGATGGAACATACTTTCTTAAGCATGTAAGTTTTAATTAAAAAAAAAGTTTCAATATCTGCGCATTCAGTCAAGTGATTAACCTTGTTCTTATCGATACTTTTTAGGTCTTGGTTAAATCCAAGACGCGTTTTGATTAATATATGTATAGAGTGTACACAACAAATAAAAAATTTTATTCTACATTTCAAATACTGTCATTTTTAAACTAACTTTATATATAAAATACAACATTATACTTATCGAAAACTATGTTATTGGATATGAGTTCATATAATTAACGATACTTAAGTACTTCTTTAAGCTATTAGAAATAGATCAACCCCAAATGTATGTCAGTACAAAAAACATGAAATTATTCAAATTTTAATTACATTAAGACTGAAGGGACAGATATTATAAAAAAACGTCTTGGTTTGGACCAAGGCCGAAAAAACAAACGATATGTCTGAGGTTTATCAATTGACTGAAGTTTCAGATATTGCAATTGCTTTTTAAATTATTTTTATTCCTTTAATCCTTAATCAATATTTGATTCAATCAACTGATTTTTACTGTTAATCGATCTATTCCCTCTAAATTAATTTAAAAAAATACATATCTACGCTTTTTCAAGAATAATTCCATTTTCCGAAAACATTTTATCATGAAATTAATTATTTTGAAGGGATTTCGTGTCGATGCTCTTTAACTTCTAAGCACCTTGACGGACACAGTTTTAATTCTTGCTGTCTTGACAAATTTTCAAGTTTGCACCAAAATAGTTTAAATCTGTTGTAAGTTGCTGAGAAATTATGATAAAGAATTTATTTTGCTCAAACTAATTTATAGACTTATGTCGTCTACTTAAGACAAAGCAACAACCTCGGTCATGTGTGGTTTCTTTTAATAGGTAGCTCTCCTTTTATGCACTGGAAAAATATGACATCGGTATAAATATAACCAAAGGAAAAGGTAAATACTTCTCAGTTCCAATGACTTGTTATTTCCCGAGGAAATAAAATGGTTGAACACATCATACCTTACCAGTTCTGCCAAGGACCGATCACACAGAAATTACATAAGGAGAAACTAAAACACAGGGGTGATGCCGCCATTGGGGTCTTCTCCCTCTCGCCTAGAAGCACCGCTATAGGCAGTGCGAGTTGACTTGCCTCCCGCCTGTAGTGAACTTTGGCACCGTCTGGCGATGGCCCTTGGTGCAAGGAAGAATACCCCAATGGTCGCCTCGCCCCTGTGTGTTTTCCGAAATGGTCTCTACGCCTGATAAAATGATTACGCGTAATACGTAACCGGTGTACAAGTTGCGCCAACAATGTAGTAAGGGGTTCCAAATCTAGATTGAGTTATGGCCAAGAAGCTTTGATGTTCGGAGAGGGAAACTGCAGTGCAACCTTTCTTTCATAGTCGCGACAAAAAAATGTAACATTTCGATATTCGAAGTTAAATGTATAAATTCGCGCCCCCAATATATGCATCCACTATTAAATATTTACATTTTCCTTTCGAGTTATATCAAAGATCGCTTGCTCTTTTTAGACACTTCGTATAATATTTCAAATATTCAATATTCATTCCCCAACACGTACTCCCTTCAAAATAATTAATTTCATGATAAAATGTTTTCGGAAAATGGAATTATTCTTGAAAAAGCGTAGATATGTACTTTTTTAAATTAATTTAGAGGGAATAGATCGATTAACAGTAAAAATCAGTTGATTGAATCAAATATTGATTAAGGATTAAAGGAATAAAAATAATTTAAAAAGAAATTGCAATATCTGAAACTTCAGTCAATTGATAAACCTCAGACATATCGTTTGTTTTTTCGGCCTTGGTCCAAACCAAGACGTTTTTTTTATAATCGATAAGAGTGAGGTTATCACTTGTCTGAAGGATCAGATATTTTTTTTCTTTTTAATTGAAACTTAAATGCATGCTTAAGAAAAAACAACGTTCCATTACCGTTTTCCGTTGAAATAAATTATTTTACTGGTAATCAATTTCAAAAATTTACTTATCTCGGCTTTTCGACCACAATTCCATTCCCCGAAAACATTTTATCATTACATTAATTTCTTTTGGGAGATAACGTGTCAAAATAACCTATAAAACAATAAAAACAGTAAAAGCGGTCTGTTTAGCCATGACAACAACCTTTTAAAAGTTACAAGGACTATATAACCCTTTCGAGACTAACAGGACCTGAGCAAACTATAGCTTAACCAGCTACTAGTACGACCAGGGAGAATTGATGTAAACTGGAGTTGAAATTTCATCATGTGCGACCTGCGGCCCAGAAACTCTCCCATAGTCCCAGTGTGTGTAGAACATAATTTTTTCGCTGTTATCTGCCAAAATCAATCTTTCTAGGTAGTGCCGCCTCCTCACTTGAATTTTTCATGATATATTAAGGTTTGAACGAACAAAATTCTAGATTACTTTTTTCACTACCATGTCCCTCTGCTACCTTCAAGCAAACTTTCATCTCTTTTTGCTGCTCATTACCGGTGCCATTCCCTTGACTTTGTGTTCGTTATAACTACTATCATGAGTTTATTTATTTCAAAACAAAATATAAAAAAATGAAATATTTTTCCTTTTGTGCTACTTAGAATTTACAAATGTATATAACGTTGTGCCGTGCCATATCAAATAGTCTCTAACCATTGTTAGAAACTAGAGAGAGAAATTGGTCAGTAACACTGATCATGCCCTGAACTATGAGAAAGAACAAAACGACGGTTCACTAAAGTACACTTGATATTACATCATTTTGCAAAACCGCGAGTAAAAATGTTACTGTCCCTATTGAATTTGGCGCCATTGGTTTTAGAATAATTAAAATGTTCCACTGCGAAGCGTGCCGGTCACGAATGGGGATGTAACGTCTTTAGAAACCTTTTAAAACGCAAAACCATACACGTACTCTCCCAAAAGTAATTAATGTAATGATAAAATGTTTTCGGGGAATGGAATTATGGTCTAAAAGCCGAGATAAGTAAATTTTTGAAATTGATTACCAGTAAAATAATTTATTTCAACGGAAAACGGTAATGGAAAGTTGTTTTTTCTTAAGCATGCATTTAAGTTTCAATTAAAAAGAAAAAATAATATCTGATCCTTCAGACAAGTGATAACCTCAGTCTTATCGATACTTTTTAGGTCTTGATTCTAATCAAGACATTTTTGATTAATTAATTATGGCATTTGTGACCTGTTCAATGCTACGACTGACTGACGCCTGAATCATGCCGTGTTCGTAGTTGCTGGCCAGAGCGTGCTGAAAAGTCCCCGAGCCATAAAACAGCAGTGTTACAAGCACTTCATTCTCCACCCCAATAACATCCACACCACGGTCGTGGTCTTTTTCCAATTGCGGCCTAAGAGCTAGGCATAAAGCGCGCACACTTAAAATATCCAAACGATACTGTGAAAGAAATTCCTTCTCAGGTGACAAGAACGCATTACGCCTTTGTCGGAGTTATTGCTCGTCATCGAAAACGATAGCAATAGCTATGTCGTTAGCTATCTGCGCCATAATTAATACTCTTACCTGATATTAAAGGGTGTACTTTTAATATGCATATGCGACAATAAATAAATCTTACTTTTCCCGCTGTAAACTCAATGTAATATGCTTCCCGGTGCTAAGATGAAACCTATAGCGCCACAAGCGTGAACTTTTCACTGTTTTCAAACTTCCCGCCATTTTGGGTGCTGCTATCCTCACCGCTTGTGGCGCTGCGATTTCGCAAGGTTGAGTTCATATATCCCGCCATTTATGGTGCTGTTCTGCTCTCCGTTTTTCCGCTAGTGAGCCTAACATGATAGCCGGATATCACGTGACCCACTAATACGCCGAGGGGGCGTGGTCGTATTAGTGAGTGTTCAGCTGAATACGGCTGCAGAAAACTTTCCAAAAGGATGACGCGACAAGTTTACTACAAAAAATTTTAAGTTTACAAAAACTGACCCGAGCCTGGTCCTATAATACGGTGGTTGACTACCGGCCACGACTGGAGAAAAATCGCAACTAACTAAAACTTTTTAATCGGTGTTTGTTTTCACGTCGGTTTTCGAAAAAGAACAAAACAAGGGGAGGGGTTATGAGGAGGCGATAAGGACGGCGGATGACTGAACATAACCAAAAGGGCTCTGCCAAGCCAATCTTCGTCTGCAACGGCTTCTGACTAAACTGTTGCAAAGTCTTTGAACTTTTCTGCACTTCCAAAATAGATGTCTTGAAATAAGGTTAGCAGAGTTCCGATTACTTTTGGGGCCATCGGCCGGCTAGTCTGGAAAAAGTCAGTGGCTATTTACAGAGGCCGAAACAACTCCAAGAGTTCTTTGGCTTCTTCCACGTCGTCTTCTATCGGAGGTTCGATGTCGACTTTGCCTGCATTTTTCGAGTCCTTTTTGGCTTTGTTAATGACATACACTAGTCCATCCAGCATGTTGTCCTGTTTAATGAGAAACACAATGGAGAAAGTCATTGCATGTATTAGTCGATAATACTATTCACTGCTACAAAATAAATGTAATCATATTATTAAATATTTAATTCAAAATGATACTCGGTTTGAAGAAATGTGTACTAAATTGAAATATTCGGGATCTAAGCGTTCCAAATTTTTTAATTGAATCAATTTATTTGAAAGAAACTTTTCATGCTCATAGTTCAATTTTTAGCCAATATAACTAAACTTCCTACAGGTTACAGAAGGAAAAATTTTACTTATCCCAAAAAACTGAACATTCTAAACATTTAAAATGGGGGTAAATATTTTCAACAAGATTTATTAAATCTGATCGTAATTCAATGCTATTAACGACCACCCTTCAGCAGATTTAATCACAGTTAGATTGATTAAAAGTGATTAGAATATTTTGATCCAGATTAGAAGGTTTAGAATGCTTAGATCCCGATTAGAATGTTCAGAATTCTTAGATCCCGATTAGTATGTTAAGAATGGTTCGATCCCGATTAGTATGTTAAGAATGGTTCGATCCCGCTTAGTATGTTAAGAATGTTTCGATCCCGATTAGTATGTTAAGAATGTTTCGATCCCGATTAGTATGTTAAAAATGTTTCGATCCCGATTAGTATGTTAAGAATGGTTCGATCCCGATTAGTATGTTAAGAATGGTTCCACCCCGATTAGTATGTTAAGAATGGTTCCACCCTGATTAGTATGTTAAGAATTAATTTAGTGTGACAATAAAGTTAAAAGTAAGATTTTCTTCACGTTGCGGTGTTATGCCATGGTATGGGTGTTCTTTTTTCACATAAGTCAAGCGTCGGTGTCAATGTGCTTAACCGAAGTTAATAATGCCATTATTGACAATATCTTTGACAGGTTTGTGTAGGATTTCATACTGTTGTCGGAGTTCTACTTTTATTAATATTTCAAGAGATTTCAACCACTTTTTTAAAAATTTGTGCGAAAAAAGTGTGTCACTCCCATAGCTCACTCCCTTGATTTTTCGAACGTAAAACCCGAAAATTCGTAATACGCGCTTCCGCACAGGAAAAATGGATTGTTAGATGGGGAGTTGAGAGCGTGTGCGCCAAAGCGTGATCGTGTGGGCTGTGGTATATATCCTCGCCAGGCCAGAGGCCACTGCAGTGCAGCTCGCATGGTGCATACTACAGTCTGGGAAATAGCCCACTTCCTCTGGTCCAAAACCAGTTTAATATTTTTTTATTGGACTAATAAAAAAAGGGGTTACTGGTCCCGACTCCCAAAGGATTAGTTTAAAAAAATCCTTAATTCCCCAACCAGGGTGGGAAATAAGGATTTTTTTAACTGGACGTTTGGCCAGCAACCCCCCCCCCGGCCTGCAATATAGAGTAATGTCATTTATACGCACGCAAACGTCATACCCTTCTATCTCTTACCTTAGTGTCATCCCCCGTACCAGGTGCGTACAGTATCCCCTCTTACAAAAGGGCCCCTAGAGGGAGGGATACACAGTCCAACTGACCTCTCTACCGACACTACTCCATATAAATTTGTCATTACCATTGACCGGGGCGCTTCGTCTGCTAAGCAAAAGAAGTCGATACTTGAAATATTTGAGTTAATGTCTGAATACTGGTTACCCATGAATTTTCTCAGTGGTCCCGTGGGCCACTGACCCCCCTCCCATTTAATTTAAACTGTACCAGGCAATTTTGAAACTGGTAATTTGCCTTGTGCCACCGCCCTATTTCCCACGCTGACGTGCACCCGTGCAGCCAAAGCGTGATCGAGTGAGCTGTGTTTGATTTTTTGTTCGCGCTGCTGTTTTTTAAAGCTTCAGTTTAAGTTTTCAAATTTTAGGTATATATCTTTTAAGATGAAGAAAGGTAAATTGCTTTACTCTCGTAACTTTAATGCTGATATTAGAGTTGAATTGTGAAGATATGTATAGCAATGTCCAATTATGAATTAACTCTAAAATTTTAAAAAAGATTGGCTTTCGCGTCTGCAAAGGCCTTGGGCCATTTCCGTTAAGACCTGCGTTAATGGTTAAATACGCCCTAGTTATGGTTTTCTCTGAGGGATTACATGTTCACATGTTTAAAGTGTAAGGAGACGACAATCGGGTTCTACTGTTGTCGTGTGTTCGGGGCTTTTCATCCCTATCATTCCGATTTCGATTTTTTTAAAGTAAACACTTATTTGGTAACTCCGCCAGAACGAACTCTAGTTGAAACCACAAAAAAGGGTAAATAGACTGTGCCCTGTCTGCTGCGAGTTATGTTATTTCTATGGGAAAATTTGAACATTTTCACTAAAAACACTGACTAATTTTGTGCAAAGGAAAAATACCCTTAGCAACTTTATTTTTTATAAAATAAGTTAATGGGTGGATCCTTTTGAAATTTTAACCACATATTAAAGGTCCAAATTTTAGTTCTGAGGCATTTTTCAAAACAGTAAACATAATACGAAAAAAATTACATCCAATCAAAAAAAATCCCTTATACATTAAAGGCAGTATGAAGTTGTAACGGGACGGCCACCCCTCCAATGTCGTCTGCTCAACTTCCATAATTTTTTATATCTCTGTTTACCTTTTCTCTCACCGGTGGCGCCTTAAGCGCCACCAGCATTGGAAAAATTCAAATATGTTTTTTGTAAGGGGAATAAACCCCCCCCCCCTTCGCCTTCAGAGAGGGCAGTCAGTTTTTGTTCTCGACGAGTTCAGTCGTGTTTGTTTATGAACTAAATAAAGTTTTTCGAACTGTCAACTGCGTTATTCTTTTTATGGATCATCTGGTAATTATGATTTTATCATTAGTCATGGACAATAAGTCCTTTAAACGGGAATCCTGGAACTTCTTGAGTTATTAGTTTATTTAATTATCTTTATGAACCGAGAAAATTAGGCCCCCTTGCCTGAGTTAAAATTTACGGTTACATAAAGTGGCGAGCTTGCCAGGACTCGTTACGACTACCATTACCATTTGTAATTAAACGCGTACTTGTGCGAACTGCTTGTGCCATTGCTTGGACTACTTAACTGTCGCGTCATGAATCCGCCCGATCCGCATGCTTTGATCGCCGCGATTAACGCGCAGTTACCGGGATCCCATACTCCCCCGAGGGTGATCACTCCCCCTCCAAGCCTCGGTACTAGTCCTTCGAAAGGACAAGCGGCTGGAGGACTCCCACCTCCGCCGCTGCCACCGCAAGGTGCAGCGTCAAATATTTGGCTACAAACAATTCAAACCCTAGCAACTACTTTAGCAAACGTAGGCACTAGACCAGCTGCCAAAAGTAGGCCAAAACCGCCCCCTCACTTAACATTTAGTGGTGTGGAAGGTGAAAGCGCGCCGGAATTCCTTCGGACTTTGACGGAATTCGCGGATTACCACAGCATGTCAGGAGATGACATTATCGCGCTTCTACCCCAAATATTGAGGGGTCGTGCATTAAATTGGTTTAGGGACTTGAATAGGCCAAATCAAGTACTAACGTGGCGTACCGTGAAAGGCGCATTTAGAGACTATTTCTATTCGGGTAGAGCGGAGGAATCCCTCCGCCTAGAAATAGCGCAATTTAAACAATCCGACGGTGTGTCTTTTGACGCGTACATCGCGAGTATCACCGCGATGAATCAGAACTTACGCGTTCCGTATACGGACTCTGAACTGGTCGGTATTTGCAAGCGTAATATCCTCCCCGAAATACGCATCCATGTCTTTCACGACAGCATAAGGACAATGCGCAGCTTCATAGAAAAGGGCCGCGTATCAGAAGAAATTTTACGGGCGACCCCTTCTAGCACATTGTATCCTAGAGACAGTGCAAAGTCTACCCCGCGTAAATCCAGTGGGAGAAGAAATTCTCCCACAGCCGCGGTTTTAACAAAACCGCAGGGGGGAGGTGCGACATCAAAGGTTGCGACGCCAAACGCAAGACTTTCCAATAAACCGACACCGGCTCAGACAGAGCAAAACGACTTAAGTCACATAGAATGCTATAAGTGCGGATGCTTAGGGCATTATGCTACCGCCTGTCCGAGCAAACAAGAGGTCGCGCAAAAACACGCTTCGGGAAACGCGAAAGCGGGAAGGCAAAAAGGGGATCGTCTTCCCGCCGCGCGACGAAAGTAAAGCCCCCTATGGAAATTGGCTCTATGGATGTGCGTCGCTGTGAGGTTGATCCTCCCGTGGCCATAGATGCCGTATATTCGCATGGGACTTTCGCGACCAGACTAGATTCCGGCGCTGATGCTTGTTTTATCAGCTTATATCAGTGGCGTAATTTAGTCAAAACTTTGAAACCAGACTTAGTGTTTCCGGAAGAAGAAGAGACTCAGTGTATAGTGTTAGGCGATGGACGTTACACATTTACAAAGGGACGCGCGCGAATAGACTTCCGCTTAGGACAGTTAAAACTAAAGCAGGAATTTCACGTAGTTCCCTCACTGCCAAACGATTTTATTTTGGGAAAGAATTTCCTTTATAAACATCGGGCTATTCTGGACTTTGGTACAAAAACCTGTCAGATTGACGGAACAACGTTTCCATTCGTGTTAAATCTCCCGGGGTTAAAGACTCCAACACCTCAGATTATCGAGGATATTGAACAACCTGTCGCGTCGCCTACACTGAGTACTAAACAGAAGGACGACTTAAAAACTTTACTACTACGATTACCAAAACTATTTTCGGAAAAAGCGGGTCGAACTAACTTAGTGTATCACGAGATACACACTACCACCGATGTTCCCGTTAGTCAACGCGCGTATCGTGTTAGTGACGAGAAAAAGCGGATAATTGAAGACCACCTTCACGAAATGATCCGCGACGGTATCGTGAAGGCATCCGTTAGTCCTTACGCGTCGCCGGTGGTACTTGTCCACCAGAAGTGCGGAAAGATACGTTTCTGCGTCGACTATCGCGCGTTAAATAAAGTAACCGTGAAGGACCCTTACCCGCTTCCGAGAATAGAAGAACTATTAGGAAAAATGGGCGCCGCCAAGCCATCCGCCTGACGAACTGGCAGCTAGAGGAATTTCGCCGACGTTGGCCATCCGCCCCCGCCGACCTTCTCATCGCCCAGGCTCCCGAGATCAGGGTTTCACTCGTGGGTGCGGGCACGTCCGTTGCCCTTTCACCCCTAATTTTCCAAGACGAACGGCCACTGTTGATAGTAGACCTGAGTGGTCTACGCCAGCTCAGGGCAATGATTTGCCCCTGCTTGCGATGCGAGGGACTCTTGTTCGCGCCGTGCGTGACGCGCGCGCTGACCGCCCCTCCTCGAGGCTTTATCGTCGCAGCGGCCGACACTGCCACCGCGGAAGTCCAAACCGACCCCGTCCCTCATCACCACCAGGAAGTTCAGGCGGACCTCATCGATCCGAGAGCAGCCCTTGAACAATACGAGGCGGCCCGAAACTGGCTGCCTCCAGCACATCTTGCGGCGACCTTCACGGCCGCCGCCGCACCCGCTCAGGCGGCCACAGCTGTGCCTCCACCAGTTGCCGCCGCCTCTGCCGGTAACGAAGCGCGCGTCCGCCCCGCCGATTTTGGTCGGGTGTCGCCCGTGGCCGACATATTGTCCGCAAATCCACTTGGTCGGGGACGAGGACGAGGAAACCGTCCCGACGTCATGCCGCCACTAGAACGAGGTCGGGGTCGAGGGCTCGGTTCCCTCTTTTCCCGCCCAGTGATAGTCCCGGATGTGCGCCCGGCCTCCACCACGGATAGCGGCCACGGAGCCTCCGCCGCGACACCACCACCCACGGTTTCCACCAGCCGCCCAACCAGCGCCGCGCCGCCCGATATGGTACCAGACGAGCGGTACACCTTGTGTCGCCGGTGCCAAATAGGGCGCCACCATGAGAAGCATTGCTTCAAGCCCCGACCAAAGCGAACCGAGGCCTATAAGGCTCGCCACCGAAAACGCGCCAAGAGAGGAGGTGAGGCCTCAACCACACGAAGGTCCCAGGACCCAAATGACTCCCCCGCGTCCGACGCTCCCTAGCGCCGCCGCCTTTTTTGAGGGGGAGGATGTAACGGGACGGCCACCCCTCCAATGTCGTTGGAAAAATTCAAATATGTTTTTTGTAAGGGGAATAAAAACCCCCCCTTCGCCTTCAGAGAGGGCAGTCAGTTTTTGTTCTCGACGAGTTCAGTCGTGTTTGTTTATGAACTAAATAAAGTTTTACGAACTGTCAACTGCGTTATTCTTTTTATGGATCATCTGGTAATTATGATTTTATCATTAGTCATGGACAATAAGTCCTTTAAACGGGAATCCTGGAACTTCTTGAGTTATTAGTTTATTTAATTATCTTTATGAACCGAGAAAATTAGGCCCCCTTGCCTGCGTTAAAATTTACGGTTACAAAGTCTTATCTAAGAGAGCTACCGCTCTCTCAGAATATGCATTATTTAGAATTGTAAAAAAACCTTTTGCAATTATATGAAAACCTTTAAGAATTATATGAAAACCTTTTAGAATTGTATGAAAACCTTTCAGAATTGTATGAAAACCTTTCAGAATTGTATGAAAACCTTTTAGAATTGTATGAAAACCTTTTAGAATTGTATGAAAACCTTTCAGAATTGTATGAAAACCTTTCAGAATTGTATGAAAACCTTTCCGAATTGTATGAAAACCTTTCAGAATTGTATGAAAACCTTTTAGATTTATAGGAAAACCTTAAAGAGTTATATGAAAATCTATAAGCTTTATATGAAACGGAGTGTCCATTTTTGCCCGGGTTAAAAATCCGGGCAGAAATAGCCCTGAAACATTAGTCGGCTATTTGTGCCCGGTAGCCAAAAATTAATTCAAGCCCGGACAGAAATAGACGGTCCACAGTGGGCCGTCTATTTCTGCCCGGGTGATCAAGTGTTCTTTCCAAACAGGGCATAAATAGTTGCCCATTTATGGATGGCTTTTTCTGCCCAGGTGCTCAAGTGTTATCATTGTTTTTGCGATGGCAACAACCCTTTCTATAAGCAAAATAAAGCAAACTCCATTTATTTAATTATGTGATTAACCGTAAAGCAGATCTACAATAGGACAGGCTTAATGGATATGTTTTCCCCACCCGCCAACCTCGAAAAAACAAAAAACCACTACTAAACTTAACCTAAGTTTACTTTCTCAACCATGCAGTTTCTTCTCTCGCACCGTCGTATAGATTATGAGTCGATAATTTGCCTTCCGTAAACTCTAGGCAATTTATCAAATACCGCGTACATTACCGATTTATATCTTACCGTAATTTTAGAATGGTAATTTACCGTGGTAAAATTTTAAAAGAGTTCGGTAATTTAACGTGGTGAATGTCCCTTTTTGCTTCATAGTCCCATTCATTTTACCTTTTAATTCGTCATACAGTATTTTTATGACATTTACGTAGATGTGCCGTTTGGATATTACCTATAGCAAAAACGGATTTATGGGATAAGAACGTCGGATCGTAGCTTTAGCCTCTAGTACCATCCTCGCATACTTTATTGAGAAACTTCGTCTGCTTATATTTTGACTCCACCCACAAATTCGATCTCTAGAAGTAACTATATACAGAATTTGTGGGTGGAGTCAAAATATAAGCAGACGAAGTTTCTCAAAAAAGTATGCGAGGATGGGGAGTGAATTCGCTAACTCCGACGTTCTTATCCCATAAATCCGTTTTTGCCCATAGATTATCTCCCCATAAATTGGAAAAAATAAGACCCTCAGTTTTCATTGGTGTCGATAGTTCTATTCTTGGTTATATCTGTCACGGCCAACTTAGATCATCTCCTTCGTCGCCTGTAAGGCCGTCCGATTTCGTGGGCGCCCTATGCTAATGGAAAAGTAGCGAAATCCCTCTAGTGCGGCAATTCTCGGGTAGGGGGCGCTCGCATCCGGGACAAACGTCTTAATACATTACTATGGGGAAACTATGCCTTAAAACTGCACTTTTTTATCGGATTTTTTTATATTTTTTAGATATTTTAGGAATCTAATTTTTACATATATTATAAAATCAAGTAAGAGCTATCTTTTGAAACTAATTTCATAATTTTCCGTCCATTAGTTTTGCTGCAATCATTGTCGAAACATTGGAGCGTAAAAACTCGAGATTCGCGGCTAGAAACCTAAGCCTTGGTCATTTAAGACCATGTGCATGCCATGTGGGCCTCCAGCTGAATGGTAGTGGTAGAGTACAGTACAGATTTTTAGTTTTGAAGTGTTATTATAGATGTAGTATCAGCATCAATGTGAGCAAATAGTTGTTTATTTATACATAAATATTATTTATAATTTTTTGTTAAATAATAAATATTAAATAAAGGTTGGTGGTATTTTAAAGAAAATTATACTTTTAAAATCTTACGGCTAACTGGCTTATACTGCAAGTGTTTCACTCTTTCAAATTTTTGCGAAATGTTATGCATTAAATTGTCGAGCAGTGGAGGAACCAATCGCTTCACTATAAGCATTGCCATTTTCTGAACATGATCTCCGTTGCCACAGTCTAATACTGGACATTTTTCCAGTTTAGGTATTAGCATACATTCTAGCTTTCGGAGGATCCCAGATGTTGGTAAGTACGGCAGTGCGGCTTCAACAAAATTTTGAATTATTTCTAGTGTTGCGACGAATGGTTTGCTAGGGTATCGAAGGTTTCCCTGGTCAGACTTGTAGATCAGGCCAAATAGAGGCGAGTTAGAAGCCGCTGTACTAATTTTTTCATAACAACAATTTTCGAAACCACCATCTTTCTCACAGTACCGAAGTATCATCCCACCGATGTAAGCCAAACTAGGTTGTCTTCCCAGCGCGCAGGCTGCTGGCTTTGGTCAGGCCGGCATGCACCCAGGGGTCGTGGCACTGCAGGTGTCCTGCATGCCTAGTTTGGCGGTTTCCTTTGATTCCGGCTGTCCTAGTTAAAATTTCCGCATAGGTAAGCCCCCAGGGTCGTAGGGGGTACGCCCGAACTGGAGTTGGAGAGGCCCTTTCATGATCCGAGGAAGAGACCTCCGGGGTGGACACCCCGGGCCGCGGAATTAACCGGGGGTGTGGTTCGCCCAGCTCGTTGGAGGCCTGGAGGATTTTAAGGGAGGACACAGCTCTGGTTCAAAGTGCCGAGGGACCTTTGTCACCCGTCGCCGGTTAACCTCTCTGTGCCGTTGGCGGAGGTACCACTACGACGGCTACTGTTGGGTAAGACCGATTTTAATTTAACTTTTGACCATGGCCACGAACAATAGCAATTCAAGTGTTCTTGACGCTTTAGCGCCTCCTGAAATTAAATTGCAGAACTCTTTCCAAGCTTTGTCTTCTGATAAAAACATGGAAACTGATCATTCGAGTCAAGCTTCTCACGCTACTAATGAACTGACAGATAATGGTACTGATATTTTTCTGGACTCCCACACCCATGCCACTGAAGCTCTTGATATGGCTAGGGACTATTTTTCTGAACTTGACACCATTCTTACCGATGAAAAGAATCGAATCAATAAACCGGTTGGTTTGGAGGTTCGCACTATCTTTCGTAATTTAGAGTCACTCGTTGTTGAGCAGAAGCTTGAAATGGCAAAAATGCAACGCCGCTTACTCGAGCAAGCCAAACAAAGGAAAACTCTTGCGACCCGCTCAGACCCAAGCTTCGCCTCAATCGTGGCGGAGAAAATGCTTGTTGAATCTACATATCCCAAGGCTCAACAACGTCCGTCCAAAGTTCCAACTAAATCCACACCGCAGCCTACCTTTGATTCCAAGCCCGAGAATGTCCTAGTCGTTTATCCAAGGGTCTCTTCAGAGGCCCTAAAACATAAATTGGTACAACACGTTAACCCTTAGACTCTTTAGATTGGGGTTCAAAATATTAGGCCCTGTCGAAATAACGGACTAGTTGTCCGCTGTACTAATAAAGAATATGTGGCCACTTTTAAGTCGCATATAGCTCAACTTCAACCTCTACACAATGAACTCAATATGGTCTAACCTCAAAAAGCTAATTCGAAACTACTCCTTATTGCTGTAGCTAAAGATGTGGCAAAGGACGACCTCCTTGATTGTCTGACTCAACAAAACGACTTACCCATTGATATATCCTCTATTTCTGTCCGATATGCCCTCACTGGTAGAAATAATACGACAAAATGGGTTTTAGATTGCACACCTGAATCCTTTGCTCACTTACTGAAAATGAAAAAAGTCTTTTTACAATGGTCTTCTTGCTTTGTCAAGGAGAACATTAATGTCCCACGTTGTTTCCAGTGTGGTCTTCTTGGACACACTCAATCCGCTTGTACTTCTCCCATCCAGATATGTTCCGGATATGGTGGCAATCACACTTTCAAAACATGCACAGCCCCTACTAAAGTTTGTCGTAGCTGTTCTAACGCCAATGAAACGTGCAACGCTAAATACTCAACGGAGACTGCCGACTGCCGCGTAGTTTTAAATCGAACTTAATACCGCTTCCAAAACCTGGTACCACTTGGCAAGCCCTTCGTTTGGGTCTAAACTCTAGAGTGATGCGGTTTATTGTGTTTGAAAGAGAAAAGTTAAGAGTAGAAATTAGAAGAAAGCTTGAATTTTTAAACTGGTCCCGCCCCAATTCCCATCAAAAAACTTAATTATTAATTTTTTCAATTAAAAAACTAGTCCAAGCAATTAATAAACTGGTGTTTTGGACCAGTGGACGTGTGCTATTTCTAAGTCTGGTAGTGTTAAAATTGTAACAATACTCTTGTTAAAAAGGCACAAATACAGTAACATCCCCCCCCCAAACTTTTAAATTTCGCACCTTTTCAATATGGGAAAAATGCTTTTAAATGACAATTTATTTAAGAGAGAGAACTTATTCGGTTGTTTATTAATGGCATTGTGGATGTCCAATGGAGTAATGATTTGGTGGTGGTAGGGATTATCAGGAAACTGCGAGTCGTCCATCGTGTAAGTATCAAGAGGATCTGTGTTATCCACGGAAACGCGAGAAAATTGATCTCGGAATATCTCAGCGAGCTCATTGGGGGCGGAAAGTAATTCAGCACCTCGTTTCAATGCAATGGAGGCCAAAATTACCTTGGATGAGACAGAGCATCTTGACAGAGATTATTGGGCATAGCTGCCCGATCGCGTGCGAGTAAACGCCTGACAGAAGCTCGTAAGCGTCGGAATTCATCAGCATCTGAAATTGAACCGGTGCGGTTCTTTTTCTTAAAGTAATACCTTTTCTGTTTTAGAGCTAGTTGCAGAGACGGAGAATACCATTGACGATATCGTGGGTGATATTTCCGAGCTTTTTTTCGGAATAGCTAGAGTCATGGCTCCTGTTATACGACTAGTAAGTTCCTTAACACAGTGATCAACATCCCTGGACTGTAAGACAGCTGACCAATCATAATCGCGAAGTGTGGTGTACAGTGGGTAATAGTCTCCCTTTGGGTAAATGAACGCTGCACCTGGCGGCGAAGAGCATTTGACACTTTTGACGGAGATGGTAACCGCAAACGGGGGATGGTAGGCATCAATAGGTACGAGGGGAGAATCAAGTGGTGCTAATTGCAAACCATAGATATTGGCAAAACACAAGTCTAAATGATTATAAACAGGGGGACGGGGATTAAGCTGATTTAAATTAAGGGCAAAACATAAGTCGAAAATGGGTGTAGCCTTAGAACGTATAGGGGAGGAGCAGCCCGGAGTGCCATATGAATCCCAGTCAACGCCTGGAAGGTTAAACTCTCCAAGTAACAAGACGTCAGCCCGAGTAGTGTCAATGTTTGATATCAAATGATGCGAGTATTGGCTATATTCTAAGTCAGTGAGCGTGAGTGCGAAGTAGGTACTGCCAATTATCAATGATCTGTTGGAGGCAAGTATTATATCCACGAAGACACTCTCAGGAGTGGCCTCGAGGTCCTTGCGACGACTGCAGACGAAGGATCGCTTAATGGCTATGAGAGCACCCCCTCCCCGAACGTTGCGGTAATTTGGATCAGGTCGATCAGCCCGGTAAACCTTATAATTTTGAGGGAAATAATCGCAAGTACAGTGTGCCCAATTTAACCATGATTCAGTTACACAAATAATGTCCAAGTCTAAAGTGCCAACACTGTTAAAAATGCATCAGATTTTGTTCTAAGACCACGCACGTTTTGGTACGCTAAGCTTATGGTAGAGTTTGACATAGTGGAAAAAAGTTAATTGTCAGGATCAGGAACGGTGTCGTCCGGGGTAAGTTCAGAACTGTGCTTATGTTCGTCACGAGGGATACCATGGAATTCGGTGATGTTACAATTCACGGCCAAGTAGCGGGGCCAGAAAGCTGGGTGAATTCATCCGGGTCTTCGCAAGTCACATAAAATGAGGAATGTTTTGCCTCAGGGTTCTTGGGTTTAATGCGAATACAACGTACAGAGGTAATTCCGGCTTCATCTGAGAGAGTTTCTTGTAATTCGCTTGACAGCAAGCAATGATAATGATTACGTTATTTACAAAGATTTATAAAAGGCCTTAGTGGAAATTTATTTACGTTATTAGTATACAACTTTAGTGCTAGCTATTTATATTGGCGTATAATATTAGCAAGAGAAAAGGATAACACATTTGTTCATATTGGCTCTTGTCCATAACCATTGATACAAGCTTTATTTCTAAAAGTCTCTCTCGGACAATGTTGCCGTTACTAACGTATATCTATGAGAGGTTTATATTTAATTCCTTGCCTCGATAGTATCTGGCTTTGTTTAATATTTCAAAAATGCTTCATGAAGACCGTCGTTTAATATTGAAAAAATGCTTCATGAAGACCGTCGTTTAATATTGAAAAAATGCTTCATGAAGACATTAGTCGTTACAGCTCTTTTCGGCGAAATTCGTGTTTCACTAGGAAGTGTAACACAAAATTTCCATAATTCCAATTACTAAAATTCAAAAACCTATATTTACAAACCTCCAATGACAAAACAAACTTCTTTTCCAAAAACCCACGTCATACCTTTTCAATGCTGGCCATTGTACAGGTGTGATAGTTGTCAGCCATGGTGGTCCGAGAGACCTAGGAAAGTTACTGGCCAGGGCTTCCCTAACTCACCTTATCACGCTTTACAATTTATAGTGTCTTCCACATAGTCACTGTCCCAAAAGGTGTTTCACCTCTGTAAAACTCCAACCTTTACGGAACGTTACTATTTTCAACCAGTTTGTGTGTAGATTAGTTTTCCACAAAATAACCATCGTTGGCGTCAGCCTACCTGGCCCAAGAGGAAGGGGTAAATAAAAAGAAACAGAGACTCGCTCTTGACCCGACTGCCGAGAAGGTGAACTAAAAAGTTTAAAAGAAGGGCTTATCTTCAAGGCAGAAGAAAAAACTAAGAGATACTATGTCGGGAACGCGAAGTATTAAAGAATCGGCGGAAAGCACGAATCGCCTTCAACGCCTAAATCGATGGTTTCCAGAAATGGACATTCCAAGACAAATCGTAAGACTGTGCTTTAAAATTTTCTGTTGCTCCCTCCACTTCAATGGTATGCTAGGTGATATTACAGTAAAAGAAAATTTATTGAATTAGGGATAGCGAGATGGCTAGCGATGTGGCTTAGTTATGGGCTAGACGCCCTTGTTTTATTGGCAACATTATTACATTGAATGTTGCCAGATTAAATTGTTGCTGGTGATTTTGCGAACTATGTTAATGATATATTAAAATTTAAATGGAAAAGTTACATTTAAAATTTTGTAATTGGAGCCTTTTAATGCATTATAGTGATAATGTAATTAATTTTAGTGTTAAATAGGAAAAAATTTAGTCTGAAAGAACAACTCGCGTAGTTTAATCTTATTTTGTTATTTCAGTTAAGGGTTATCTATAGTTACCCAAAAAACCTGTTGTTTTCGATTAATTTCACGTTAAATTTGGTTATTAAGATGAAATTAACGGCTTATCTTCTTTTTTTCTAGTGTTACGGCTTATCTTCTTTTACTAGTGTTATTTCAATTTATTATATGAGTTTGAACAAGAAATTCTCCTTAACTGCAAACTTTAGAGGAGTGACTGTTTGACTCTTGCGGAACCATCACTATCTTGCCCCAAAACTTTTAAATATCGCGCCTTTTCAATGGCTTTCTTTTCAAAATGGGAAAAATGCTTTTAAATGACAATTTAATTAACCGTAAGAATTAAACAGGAAAATGGAGGCTGGGTGAAAGATAAGTGTAGTTTTAATTTTAATTTGTTAGTTTAATTATAAGATATCCATGAATTTACCCAAAACACGAATCTTTCACATTAATTATAGTTGATTAAGTTTAATTTAACGGCTTATCTTGTTTATCTAGTATGGATTTAGCTTATAATACAAGTTTCAATAAAATATTAGCTTTAATTGCAATTACCCTAAAATTTTAATGTATGCGCTTTTGATGTATTTCAATGATTATTTAAATTAATTTCAAAGTGAATTAGGAAACATCTTTAGTGCAGTTTAAATTTTAGCCGTAAATTCATCATTATGGTACCCTAAACTTTTTCGGCGGCAATTAAGGTACTTTAAAGATACTTTAAATTAATTTAAGTGTGAAATAGAAAATATTGGGCTTTACCAATGGCTTGGGTAGTTTTAATCAAAATTAAAGAGTATATCCAAAAAATGTATGTATTGGTTTAATTTCACGTTAACTACATTTAATCGAGTTAAAATTAACGTAGGACTGTGTTTTGGCAGTGTACATTTAGGTTATAAAATTAGTTTAAATGTATACTTCGCCTTAATTGCAATTTTTAGTGTAGTTTTCGATTCGCTTTTTACACTAAAGTTTTGAATTTCGCGCCTATTAAGGTACTTTGAAGATAATTTAAATTAGCTTAAGTGTGAAAGAAAAAACATGGGGCTTGGGTAGATACAATCTTAATCAAGAACATCATTTCAGAGTTATCTGAGTTTTCATCCAAAAAAATGTTTATTTTGGTTTAATTTCATGTTAAATACACTTAATTACGTTGAAATTAACTTGTCGGCCCTTGAAAATCCGAGTGAGAGGTAGTGATTTTCGTGCCGGACCGTACCCATATCCGCAGCAGGTCTCCAACGTGAACAGCCTCTAGTCAATAGAAAAATGTAGGCAAGGGAAGTCGTCAAAACCGATCCGTAACTTCGGGACCAGGATTGGCTCTGAGGGCTGGGCCGATCGGGCTGAGGTCCGAAGCGGGTCTGGCACTGCACCGGGACTGGGCGAGACCGACCGGCAACGGTTTGGTTGAGCCCGGACCAGCGTCGGGGCCTTCCCGTGGAATATTTCAGCTGCGCGGCGTGCTGGGTCTCGTGCTTGGCGCAACCGTTTCGGTCGGCAACTAACAGGAAACTCAGAACTGGCAGGGACCAGGGGAAACCGACTGTCTATTTAAAACAAAGCATTGCGATGGCCGTTGATCGGTGTTGACGCAATGTGATTTCTGCCCAGTGCTCTGAATGTCAAAGTGAAGAAATTCAACCAAGCGCGGGTAAACGGCGGGAGTATTTATGACTCTCTTAAGTCAAATACCCTTTTGAACTACGGGACAGTACCTGGGCCAAGGCATCCGTGCGGCGGCTTGTCATTTTCGAAGGTGTCCTGTGGGGATATAAGTAAGTATTTGGCATGTGCCTATGTACACGTCCGCGATTTAAGCACGTGAGAGTCGGTCACTGCGGCATTGAGCTGCAGGCCAACGTACAAGGTTTGTCCTAACTCCCTTTCCCACTCATTAAAGTCCAAGCCATGGGGTGTAAAAATTATGGTCTCTGGCAAAACCCAACCTTAATGAAAGTACGACCTACGAGTAATTAAGTGTTCCTTCGCCGTTATTTTAATAAAACTTTCAATTTTCTGCATCAGAAGAGAATGGCGAGCAAAACTAAAGGCGCAGCAGCGCAAGCTATATTCTTGTCGTCAATGTGACTTGGAGCGTGCTCTTGAGGCTTTTATATCCACCAAAAATTGTTTCTGCATTTCTATGTTGGATTCAATGGACGGTGGCCGGGGGGGGGGTAACTAAGAAACCGGTGTTTCAAGCGAGCTCGTCTTCCGAGTAAGCGTTCTATATAGAAAAGTCTTTATAGTTTCCTGTGTCATCGTTGCGTGCCGCATTTCCTCGGGTATGCCCGGACTGATCTGATCGGTGTTCTGAAGAATTCTACGCTTAGAGGAGCCCCTGGGCGATCGCTATCGCCAGTAATGCCAGCTTCTGGTAAGGTGCATGGCTGAAGGGTTCGACCCGACAGTCATGCTCTGCCCTAACCCTGGGTTGTTGGCACGTGCCTGTATTCGAGCCTTCGAGGGTGCGTGGTTGATTCGCTGAACTCTTTTGGATCTTTCGGTCTGGTTACCATACCCTGTGATCGGTTGCTTCGATGGAGTGGTACGTTAGTGGTCGCAGAATCCCTGAAACCATAAGTCGTAGATACACCTCTGTGGCCTTTCCAGTTGGTCACAGGTATGGGCCGGGTAACGCCAACGTATCACGCAAGTGTCCAACCTCACCGGAGGCACAGAAAATACTTTTCCGGCCAGGAAGGGCCGACTGAAGGGAGGCGCTGTAAAATAAAATCCCTCAAGAACTCTCACGGGGTGCGAAGTGCACGTACCCAAGGGGCAGGTTATCCCTAGAGGAAGAGAGTTGTCTTGACTTAGCAGACCAAGCACGAACCCGGACTAGGTCCAGGGAGCCCGTACCCGGCCCTATCCCGGCGGGGTGTCAACTTGTCGGGATATTAAAATCAGGCAATGAGTATTTCAAACCAAAGTCAAAAAGAGGGCTCAGTGCAATTAGCTGAGTCCCCTGACCATACTATTGCTGCGATTTTACCTACTCCAAGCGGGATTACTGAATCCCACTATCGATATGAGACTGTCTCAGAGCTTTTAGCTTGAAGGGCTACACAGACGCTTTACTCATTTGGTAGAATAAAATGAGGGTATTTCTACCGAGCGTACCAATAAAAGATGGTCTGAAGAGGAATTGTCCCTGCTTGCCTCCCAGGAGGCCGAGTTGCAATTGGCGGGCACTCGGTTTATTAATAAGGCTTTATTGGAAAAATTCCCCGAAAGAACATTAGAATCCTTAAAGGGCCAACGGAGTAATCTTGCCCACAAAATTAAGGTGACGGAATTCGTTCACCAGTTCTCGCAATCGGGGTCTCAAAATTTCCTTGCTCCTGGTGTGCAAACTTTTCCTCTCTGCCATACTTTAGACAATAACAATGATATGTCAAGGGTGACCACGACGGCTTCGGTCGTTGGGGACGTGGGAACCCCCGATGCCTCCTTCACATCGGTAAACCCGGCTGACTTACCGGGCTTTATTGACATTGCGACACCCCCACCCAGCCCATTAAACCCAGCTCTAGACGGTACGATGAATTCCAGGGAGGAAATGCCGGCTCCCGCAGGTGAGCCGTTGTTAATGCCCGTTTATCTCAAGTTGGCCCTGGAAAGCCTTCTTAAAGAGAAATCAGGATTAACACACAATGAGACGAGACTGGATTTCATCATTGAAAGTGCCGTTGCTGGTCACGATATCATCACAGATCTTAATGATTGGTATATATCCGTGTTTTGTAAGACCAAAGCCGTTTCCTCTTCTAAGACGGTTGCTATCACCAACCGCAAACCACCACAGCCAAAGAAATCGGCTAGAGACAGCCGCAAAAAGCGAAGAGAGGCCGCTAAGGTTTCTAAAAAACAACTTAAACGGCAACAATTTGCTCGGGTTCAGCAATTGTTTAAGAGCGATGCCACACGATGCGCCAATCTTGTATTGGGTGATTCTTTGGAGTCACAGCGCAAGAACCCCCCAGTGTAGGAGTTTTCCAAATATTGGGGCCCAGTGTTTTCAAGTGATTCTCCTCGGTGTCTGGCGGATGTGGATTTTCGGCCTCCTGTCTTCCATCTCTAGGATCCGTTCTCAGTTGAGGAACTCACAGGTGCCAAGCCCCCGCTTGCGTCGGCCGCCGGTCCGGATGGGGTTTCTGTTCGCTTGATGCTGGGTACGCCGCTACGCATCGTTCAAAAGTTGTTCAATCTTTTCCTTTTTGTGGGCCAATTACCACCAGTTCTATTGCAAAATAGAACCATTTTCATCCCAAAGACGGATGATATCGAGGACGTCTCGAAGTTTCGTTCCATCACGGTTTCGTCCGTGTTTGCACGATGGTTTCATCGGGTGTTAGCTAACCGACTGCGGAGCTCGATTAGTACCAATGAGAGGCAGCAGGGTTTCATTGCTGTAGACGGCTGCGCGGAAAATGTACTCTTGCTGCATGAGGTTATCAGAACCTCGTTCTTACATACGAAAGAGCTTCACATTGCGTCGTTGGATTTAGCAAAGGCCATTGATTCTGTCTCGCATGGGGCGATTCTCCTGGCGGCTAGGCGCGTGGGGCTTCCGCCCCGCTTTCTGGCTTACCTCGACCATCTTTACACGTATTCCACTACGATGTTTCAGTCTGCGGGAAAATTTTCCAAGCCGTTTCCTCTTACCAGGGGAGTTCGGCAAGGGGACCCCTATCCGTTTCACTCTTCAATTATGTAATGGATATAGTTTTGGAACAGATTCCCAAGCACATTGGGTACTGTGTCAGCAAGACGGCTGAGCCTCTTAATGCCGCCGCTTTTGCTGATTACTTGAATCAACTGGCATCCTCTCGGGTGGGGCTACAAAAGTTGTTGGACATCATGTCTACTTCTTTTGCCGAGATGGGTTTAGCCGTGAACGTCTCCAAAAGTCACACTCTCTCTCTCGTTCCTTCGGGTCAGGAGAAGAAGATTAAGATCGTGAGTGACGCCACCCCCTTTAACATCGGGGGTGTTCCATTACCAACC